>NC_136630.1:4904964-5152464 GCF_933228915.1 Telmatherina bonti
CTGTAGCTGGTTAGAGATAGGTCTATAGCTGGTTAGAGATAGGTCTATAGCTGGTTAGAGATAGGTCTATAGCTGGTGAGAAATAGGTCTATAGCTGGTTAGAGACAGGTCTATAGCTGGTTAGAGATAGGTCTATAGCTGGTTAGTGATAGGTCTATAGCTGGTTAGAGATAGCTCTATAGCTGGGTAGAGATAGGTCTATAGCTGGTTAGAGATAGGTCTATAGTTGGTTAGAGATAGGTCTATAGCTGGTTAGAGACAGGTCTATAGCTGGTTAGAGATAGGTCTTTAGCTTGTTAGAGATAGGTCTATAGCTGGATAGAGACAGGTCCATAGCTGGTTAGAGACAGGTCAATAGTTGGTTAGAGATAGGTCTATAGCTAGTGAGAGATAGGTCTATAGCTGGTTAGAGACAGGTCTATAGCTAGTGAGAGATAGGTCCATAGCTGGTTAGAGACAGGTCTTTAGCTTGTTAGAGATAGGTCTATAGCTGGTTAGAGACAGGTCTACAGCTGGTGAGAGATAGGTCTTTAGCTGGTTAGGAACAGGTCTATAGCTGGTGAGAGATAGGTCTATAACTGGTTAGAGACAGGTCTATAGTTGGTTAGAGACAGGTCTATAGCTGGTTAGAGACATGTCTGTAGCTGGTTAGAGATAGGTCTGTAGCTGGTTAAGGACAGGTCTATAGCTGGTTAGAGACAGGTCTACAGCTGGTGAGAGATAGGTATATAGCTGGTTAGAGAAAGGTCTGTAGCTGGTTAGAGATAGGTCTGTAGCTGGTTAGAGACAGGTCTACAGCTGGTGAGAGATAGGTCTATAGCTGGTTAGAGACAGGTCTATAGCTGGTTAGAGACAGGTCTTTAGCTGGTTAGAAACAGGTCTATAGCTGGTGAGAGATAGGTCTATACCTGGTTAGAGACAGGCCTATAGTTGGTTAGAGACAGGTCTTAAGCTGGTTAGAGACATGTCTGTAGCTGGTTAGAGATAGGTCTATAGCTGGATAGAGATAGGTCTGTAGCTGGATAAAGACAGGTCTATAGCTGGTTAGAGATAGGTCTATAGCTGGTTAGAGATAGGTCTGTAGCTGGATAAAGACAGGTCTATAGCTGGTTAGAGACAGGTCTTTAGCTGGTTAGACATAGGTCTATAGCTGGTGAGAAATAGGTCTTTAGCAGATTAGAGATAGGTCAATAGCTGGTTAGAGATAGGTCTATAGCTGGTTAGAGACAGGTCTATAGCTGGTTAATGATAGGTCTTTAGCTGGTTAGAGAAAGGTCTACAGCTGGTGAGAGATAGGTCTGTAGCTGGTTAGAGATAGGTCTATAGCTGGTTAGAGATAGGTCTATAGCTGGTTAGAGATAGGTCTATAATTGGTTAAAGACAGGTCTTTAGCTGGTTAAAGACATGTCTGTAGCTGGTTAGAGACAGGTCTGTAGCTGGTTAGAGACAGGTCTATAGCTGGTTAGAGATAGGTCTATAGCTGGCTAGAGATAGGTCTATAGCTGGTTAGAGACAAGTCTTTAGCTGGTTAGAGATAGGTCTGTAGCTGGTTAGAGACAGGTCTATAACTGTTTAGAGACAGGTCTATAGCTGGTTAGAGATAGGTCTATAGCTGGTGAGAAATAGGTCTATAGCTGGTTAGAGACAGGTCTATAGCTGGTTAGAGATAGGTCTATAGCTGGTTAGTGATAGGTCTATAGCTGGTTAGAGATAGCTCTATAGCTGGGTAGAGATAGGTCTATAGCTGGTTAGAGATAGGTCTATAGTTGGTTAGAGATAGGTCTATAGCTGGTTAGAGACAGGTCTATAGCTGGTTAGAGATAGGTCTTTAGCTTGTTAGAGATAGGTCTATAGCTGGATAGAGACAGGTCCATAGCTGGTTAGAGACAGGTCAATAGTTGGTTAGCGATAGGTCTATAGCTAGTGAGAGATAGGTCTATAGCTGGTTAGAGACAGGTCTATAGCTAGTGAGAGATAGGTCTATAGCTGGTTAGAGACAGGTCTATAGCTGGTGAGAGACAGGCCTATAGCTGGTTAGAGACAGGTCTATAGCTGGTTAGAGATAGGTCTTTAGCTTGTTAGAGATAGGTTTATAGCTGGTTAGAGACAGGTCTATAGCTGGTTAGAGATAGGTCTATAGCTGGTTAGAGATAGGTCTTTAGCTTGTTAGAGATAGGTCTATAGCTGGTTAGAGACAGGTCCATAGCTGGTTAGAGACAGGTCTTTAGCTTGTTAGAGCTAGGTTTATAGCTGGTTAGAGACAGGTCTACAGCTGGTGAGAGATAGGTCTTTAGCTGGTTAGGAACAGGTCTATAGCTGGTGAGAGATAGGTCTATAACTGGTTAGAGACAGGTCTATAGTTGGTTAGAGACAGGTCTATAGCTGGTTAGAGACATGTCTGTAGCTGGTTAGAGACAGGTCTATAGCTGGTGAGAGATAGGTATATAGCTGGTTAGAGAAAGGTCTGTAGCTGGTTAGAGATAGGTCTGTAGCTGGTTAGAGACAGGTCTACAGCTGGTGAGAGATAGGTCTATAGCTGGTTAGAGATAGGTCTATAGCTGGTTAGAGACAGGTCTATAGCTGGTGAGAGACAGGTCTATAGCTGGTTAGAGACAGGTCTATAGCTGGTTAGAGACAGGTCTACAGCTGGTGAGAGATAGGTATATGGCTGGTTAGAGACAGGTCTATAGCTGGTTAGAGACAGGTCTATAGTTGGTTAGAGACAGGTCTATAGCTAGTGAGAGATAGGTCTATAGCTGGTTAGAGACAGGTCTATAGCTAATGAGAGATAGGTCTATAGCTGGTTAGAGACAGGTCTATAGCTGGTGAGAGACAGGTCTTTAGCTTGTTAGAGCTAGGTTTATAGCTGGTTAGAGACAGGTCTACAGCTGGTGAGAGATAGGTCTTTAGCTGGTTAGGAACAGGTCTATAGCTGGTGAGAGATAGGTCTATAACTGGTTAGAGACAGGTCTATAGTTGGTTAGAGACAGGTCTTAAGCTGGTTAGAGACATGTCTGTAGCTGGTTAGAGATAGGTCTATAGCTGGTTAGAGATAGGTCTGTAGCTGGTTAAGGACAGGTCTATAGCTGGTTAGACATAGGTCTATAGCTGGTGAGAAATAGGTCTTTAGCTGATTAGAGATAGGTCAATAGCTGGTTAGAGATAGGTCTATAGCTGGTTAGAGACAGGTCTATAGCTGGTTAATGATAGGTCCTTAGCTGGTTAGAGACAGGTCTATAGCTGGTTAGAGATAGGTCTATAGCTGGTTAGAGATAGGTCTGTAGCTGGTTAGAGACAGGTCTATAGCTGGTTAGAGATAGGTCTATAGCTGGTTAGAGATAGGTCTGTAGCTGGTTAGAGACATGTCTGTAGCTGGTTAGAGACAGGTCTATAACTGTTTAGAGAAAGGTCTATAGCTGGTTAGAGATAGGTCTATAGCTGGTGAGAAATAGGTCTATAGCTGGTTAGAGACAGGTCTATAGCTGGTTAGAGATAGGTCTGTAGCTGGTTAAGGACAGGTCTATAGCTGGTTAGAGACAGGTCTTTAGCTGGTTAGAAATAGGTCTACAGCTGGTGAGAGATAGGTATATAGCTGGTTGGAGACAGGTCTATAGCTGGTTAGAGACAGGTCTATAGCTGGTTAGAGACAGGTCTATAGTTGGTTAGAGACAGGTCTATAGCTGGTTAGAGACAGGTTTAAAGTTGGTTAGAGAAAGGTCTTAAGCTGGTTAGAGACATGTCTGTAGCTGGTTAGAGATAGGTCTATAGCTGGTTAGATATAGGTCTGTAGCTGGTTAAGGACAGGTCTATAGCTGGTTAGAGACAGGTCTTTAGCTGGTTAGACATAGGTCTATAGCTGGTGAGAAATAGGTCTTTAGCTGATTAGAGATAGGTCTATAGCTGGTTAGAGATAGGTCTATAGCTGGTTAGAGACAGGTCTATAGCTGGTTAATGACAGGTCTTTAGCTGGTTAGAGACAGGTCTATAGCTGGTTAGAGATAGGTCTGTAGCTGGTTAGAGACAGGTCTATAGCTGGTTAGAGATAGGTCTGTAGCTGGTTAGAGACATGTCTGTAGCTGGTTAGAGACAGGTCTATAACTGTTTAGAGACAGGTCTATAGCTGGTTAGAGATAGGTCTATAGCTGTAGAGAAATAGGTCTATAGCTGGTTAGAGACAGGTCTATAGCTGGTTAGAGATAGGTCTTCAGTTGGTTAGAGATAGGTCTATAGCTGGTTAGAGACAGGTCTATAGCTGGTTAGAGATAGGTCTATAGTTGGTTAGAGATAGGTCTATAGCTGGTTAGAGACAGGTCTATAGCTGGTGAGAGACAGGTCTATAGCTGGTGAGAGACAGGTCTATAGCTGGTTAGAGACAGGTCTATAGCTGGTGAGAGATAGGTATATAGCTGGTTAGAGACAGGTCTATAGCTGGTTGGAGATAGGTATATGGCTGGTTAGAGACAGGTCTATAGCTGGTTAGAGACAGGTCTATAGTTGGTTAGAGACAGGTCTATAGCTGGTTAGAGACAGGTTTATAGCTGGTTAGAGATAGGTCTATAGTTGGTTAGAGACAGGTATATAGCTGGTTAGAGACAGGTCTATAGCTGGTGAGAGACAGGTCTATAGCTGGTTAGAGACAGGTCTATAGCTGGTTAGAGACAGGTCTACAGCTGGTGAGAGATAGGTATATAGCTGGTTAGAGACAGGTCTATAGCTGGTTGGAGATAGGTATATGGCTGGTTAGAGACAGGTCTATAGCTGGTTAGAGACAGGTCTATAGTTGGTTAGAGACAGGTCTATAGCTGGTTAGAGACAGGTTTATAGCTGGTTAGAGATAGGTCTATAGTTGGTTAGAGACAGGTCTATAGCTGGTTAGAGACAGGTCTATAGCTGGTGAGAGACAGGTCTATAGCTGGTTAGAGACAGGTCTATAGCTGGTTAGAGACAGGTCTACAGCTGGTGAGAGATAGGTATATAGCTGGTTAGAGACAGGTCTATAGCTGGTTGGAGACAGGTCTATAGCTGGTTAGAGATAGGTATATGGCTGGTTAGAGACAGGTCTATAGCTGGTTAGAGACAGGTCTATAGTTGGTTAGAGACAGGTCTATAGCTGGTTAGAGACAGGTTTATAGTTGGTTAGAGACAGGTCTATAGCTGGTTAGAGACAGGTTTATAGTTGGTTAGAGACAGGTCTTAAGCTGGTTAGAGACATGTCTGTAGCTGTTTAGAGATAGGTCTATAGCTGGTGAGAGATAGGTATATAGCTGGTTAGAGACAGGTCTATAGCTGGTTGGAGACAGGTCTATAGTTGGTTAGAGATAGGTATATGGCTGGTTAGAGACAGGTCTATAGCTGGTTAGAGACAGGTCTATAGTTGGTTAGAGACAGGTCTATAGCTGGTTAGAGACAGGTTTATAGTTGGTTAGAGACAGGTCTATAGCTGGTTAGAGACAGGTTTATAGTTGGTTAGAGACAGGTCTTAAGCTGGTTAGAGACATGTCTGTAGCTGTTTAGAGATAGGTCTTTAGCTGGTTAGACATAGGTCTATAGCTGGTGAGAAATAGGTCTTTAGCTGATTAGAGATAGGTCAATAGCTGGTTAGAGATAGGTCTATAGCTGGTTAGAGACATGTCTGTAGCTGGTTAGAGATAGGTCTATAGCTGGTTAGAGACAGGTCTTTAGCTGGTTAGACATAGGTCTATAGCTGGTGAGAAATAGGTCTTTAGCTGATTAGAGATAGGTAAATAGCTGGTTAGAGATAGGTCTATAGCTGGTTAGAGACAGGTCTATAGCTGTTTAGAGATAGGTCTGTAGCTGGTTAGAGACATGTCTGTAGCTGGTTAGAGACAGGTCTATAACTGTTTAGAGACAGGTCTATAGCTGGTTAGAGATAGGTCTATAGCTGTAGAGAAATAGGTCTATAGCTGGTTAGAGATAGGTCTATAGCTGTAGAGAAATAGGTCTTAAGCTGGTTAGAGACATGTCTGTAGCTGTTTAGAGATAGGTCTATAGCTGGTTAGAGATAGGTCTATAGCTGGTTAGAGATAGGTCTATAGCTGGTTAGAGATAGGTCTATAGTTGGTTAGAGACAGGTCTGTAGCTGGTTAGAGACAGGTCTATAGTTGGTTAGAGATAGGTCTATAGCTGGTTAGAGACAGGTCTATAGCTGGTGAGAGACAGGTCTATAGCTGGTTATAGACAGGTCTATAGCTGGTGAGAGACAGGTCTATAGCTGGTTATAGACAGGTCTATAGCTGGTTAGAGACAGGTCTACAGCTGGTGAGAGATAGGTATATAGTTGGTTAGAGACAGGTCTATAGTTGGTTAGAGACAGGTCTATAGATGGTTAGAGACAGGTTTATAGCTGGTTAGAGATAGGTCTATAGCTGGTTAGAGATAGGTCTATAGCTGGTTAGAGACAGGTCTTTAGCTGGTTAGAGATAGGTCTATAGCTGGTTAGAGTTAGGTCTATAGCTGGTTAGAGACAGGTCTTTAGCTGGTTAGAGATAGGTCTGTAGCTGGTTAGGGACAGGTCTATAGCTGGTTAGAGTTAGGTCGGTAGTTGTTTATTACAGAGGCATCCTTTCATCTTTAGGAGTGGCTTAATAGCAGGTATCTTGGGAAAAAATACCTGATGCCAGTGAGCTGTTGACAATAAGCAGGAGATTGTTTTTTAGAGGTGAAAACTACTTTTAAGAAGTCGGATGGTATCATGTCCAAAGAGCATGTTGTTGATTTCAGATGTGAAACTGTATTTTTGTAGAATTTTTAAATCAATCATATTAAATTCTGACATAACATCAGAGTTATTTCTAAGTTTTAGACACAGGCTAGCTTTCTTGTTTGAATATGTGACATTAATATTTTGTCAAATTGTTTTAATTTTTTTCTCTAAAAAGTGAGCAAATTCATTGCATTTCTCAGTGGAGAGGAGGTCTGGGCTGAACTGTTTAGGAGGACTTGTAAGTTTTTCTATCATAGCAAACAGAATGCGGAAATTGTTGATATTCTTGTTAATCATGTGAGATAGATACCGCTCTCTGGCCCTGCACAGCTCATTGTTCTCGCAGGCTTTGTTTGTACAACTCATAATGGAGCTGAGGATTTGTTTTCCTCCACTTACATTCTGCTTTTCTGCATTCTCTTTTTAGGTTTACAACCAAACTGGTATTTCGCCATGGTGTCTTCTGTTTGCTTAGGTTACTCTTGATTCTTATCGGATTCTGGATGTTCAGTTAAACAAGATACAGAAATGGTCTGACAAGGCCAAATCAGAAACTGCAACAGAGGAAATATCAACACCTTTAGAAATAAGCAGGTCCAGAATATGACCTCGAATGTGGGTCGATTCTTTTCCATGTTGCCTTCAACCAAACATGTCCACTACAGAAGAAAATTCTTTGGCAATACCATCTGTTATCTATGTGTATATTAAAATCACCTGATAAGATAAAGTGATTAAAATCAGAAGAGATAACAGACAGTAATTCAGAAAATCCATCAATAAAACTTGCACAATGTCCTGGAGCTCTGTAGATGATTAAAAGAAAAAGATTTTAGGAAAGCCTTTTAAAATAAAACTAAGATATTCAAAAGAAGTAAAATCACCAAATGAAATCTCTTTACACTGGAAAAAATCTTTAAATAAAGCAGCTTCCCCACCTCCTTTTCTCACGTTTCGACATTTATTTATAAAAATAAACTGAGGAGATGCTGTTCCATTAAGTACAGTAGCACTTGTACCTTCTGTCAGCCATGTTTCTGTTACTAAAAAAAAAAGTAAACGATGAGAAATGATGAAGTCATTTACTAACAGTGACTTATTGGACAGAGATATTTAGTAAAGCTTTATGGAGTTTACGTTGGTCTCTGTTGTATGCTGACTTGTACATGGCACCGTTAACATATTAGAAAGATTCATCCTAAATGTTAACAGCTTTCCATTCCTTCTTTTTCTAACTAATACAGGAATCCTACTGGGTCCCGGCTTGTTCTGAGAACAGCTGTCAGTAGTAGGTCTACTACAGCAGGGACCTTGAACACATCATGGCACACTATCTTTGTTTTGAACTCAGCTACTGCTTTGTGAACATCCTGCACATCGTCCATGCTCTGCTCTGCCAGGACAGATGATCTAAGAGGAGGATGGGGAGGAGGAGGGGGAGCCCCTTGTTTCTTAACAGATGGGGGTCGTTGGAGTCCGGACTGGGACAGAGACATCTTCTGGAGACCTTGGGTGATGTGGAGAAGTGGATCTGATGAGGGAGGAGAGCTGGGTATTGTTTGCCTCTCTTCTATGTCCTTCCCTCTTATCTCTTTGCTCATGTTTGGGTTTGCTGTTCCAACAGCATGACGCAGACGAGCACCAAGTAATCTGCTTCCAGATAGATTGGAGGTACTCCATCAGGTCTGAAACGTTCCTTACAGTTCCAAAAGATGTTAAAGTTATTGATGAACTTCATCCTACGGACCATACATGCATGTGATAGCCACGTGTTCAGACCCAGAAGTCTGCTGAAAACTTCAATTCCTTTCCCTGCTGTAGGAATAGGACCTGAAATGACAACATGGCGTCTCCAAAGTGACATATTTCCTCCAACGGCAGAGAAAAGTCTTTCTTTAGGATCTCAGAGCCAGTTTTCCTCCTCAGAATATCATGAGACCCCATGTGGACAATGATCTTCATGCCATCTGGATGTGAAGACAGAATGGTCTGCAAGATCTCTATCAGTTCCTTGACTGAAGTATCAGAAAAAGTTCTATTTTCTGTCTTTGCCATTCTCACATGTTGTGTTTTGTCCCCAATCAGAATTGTATCTATTTCTTTTTTGGTGGTGTTGGTGATGGTGTCTCTGGTTGTCCTGGTTGTGGATTTTTTTTACCTCTCCTCATATCGTGGTTAACCCCTGGCGGAGTTTTGGAGCCATTTCTCACTTTCCTTTTACCATCCATTTTACTTGGAGTCAACAGATCATATCTATTATGCAGTGAGATTTCAGGTGGTAGAGTGAGTGCTGGAGCTTTTAATTTCCTGCTGGATTTACCTTTGCGACGGATAACATCAGACCAGGTTTTGGCTGGAGTTGATGACTTTGGTCTGGCACCAACACGGTTCCAGTAGGAAAGATCGGTTAGACCATCCGGTTTAGGAACTTCCTCAGCTGTTCTTGTGTCATTTTGACAAATCCATGGAAGTGTTTCAGCCAGATCTGAAGCGGGAAGCTCCACATATGATGTGATGCCGCGCACAAAAAGTTGAGTTCAACAGCTTGAACAGGTGCTGAAAATGAGTCAATAAATTCCTCAGTCGCACGAATTCCTTGCAGTTTTTTAATCCTCTTCTCAAGCTCTGTTATTCTCAGAGAAAGCAGCTCACTGTGTCCCTGTGACACATTCCACGCGCGCTTTGAAGACAAACAGTAAAAATTCTCAAAAAGAAAAACATAGTCAAAGCAGGAAGTAAAACATAATAGTAATAGTTGTAGTAGTATTTAAAAATCCCATTTCTTTATTTTTCATCTTAAAATTGATTTCATTTGGCCTCTTTCCTCTTAAACCCAGTCAATGGAAGGTCTCAGGCGTTAGTTGTTGACATGTTTCTTCTGGGAAAAAGTCGTCAAATCAACTAATTAAATCGTTTCCCACAGCCAGCAGTGACGTGTTTACATTCAGGGATTTGGCTGCTGTACTGTATTCATAACCAGTACTACTTCCAAGGGAACAAACCTCTACCTAACCAAATAAAGGGATTGTATTACATGTTATTACATGTTTTTACAGCGGCTGATGGTGATTAAGTTAGTGTGGACTGAAGATACGAGATCGACACAGTGAGACTGAACTGTCGGCAGCCATGCAATTCAATTTTCAATTCAACTTTATTTATATAGCGTCAAATCACAGCAACGCCATCTCAAGACGCTTTACAGACAGGAAAAAAAACATAATGAAAGCCAATTCATAATAGTCTATATAAGGAAACCAACAGATTGAATTGGAGGATCCAGCTCAATCTCCCATCCTGAGCAAGCACACTGGCAACAGTGGGAAGGAAAAAACTCTGCATGCAGACGAGTTAAATCAATTTATGTGGCTTTTTTTTTTACATACAAATTATTGCTGCTAATTTGAGAATAATTTGGTCAAATAAAAAAAATTCAAAAAAGTGTTTTGGGAAAGAAAAAAAGTTCCATATGCTCAAGGTTGTGGTGTGGACAGACCCTCAGTAAAAAAACTGCATCTGTCATGTTGTGCACTTTTGTTGCATAGTCTCAGTTCTGGCTTCCTGTTTTATTTTGTAGTTTTCCTGCTTCTTAATTCACCTTCATCACCTTCATTTGGTTTAGTCCATTTAATCCACTTGTGTCTGATGTTTCCTGTGTATGTATGCTTCCTGGTTTTTAGCTTTTATTTGCTGGTTTATTGTTTCTTTATTTACAGTCTCCCCTGCGTTCTTTGCAGTGACATGAAACTAAATTCTTTGTAGCATTCTCTACCTGCCTCACACTCCTTTCCTGGTGTCTCTTGCTCTGCGTTTGGGTCCTTACCTCCACTTAGCAGCCCAAAGGAGAATTACAATCAGAATCAGCTTTATTATTTGTCTCTTTATTTGTTTATTTTTTTATTTGTCACTGAGCTAGCGTCCCGGGACAAAGAAATAAATTCCAGTCCAACCCGTCCAAGAGTAAACAAAACAACATGCATACAACGTAAACAGGATCAGACCGACTGAGGCAGCAGCCACAGAGCAACGCACATTTTTGCACGATGAAGAAATATTACATAAAGAAGGATGGATGAGTGGTAAAAAACAATAAGGGGTGGGATCCTCTGACACTGCCAAGCGAGGTAGGGGCTGACCGGCGCGCCAACCAATGTGCCGCATGGGAGGATGAGAGGAGGGTCAAGGCAGTTATAATATTATGTTTCCATCAATGCCCAACTAACAGCTTACCAGGAATCACCTTGTTGTACATAACTAGAATTTTATTTATGTTAAATAAAGTTATCTTTGGCATTTTTAAAAGAATATAATTATTTACAAAAGCAAAGTGCCATAAAATCACTGATTGCTAAGCTATCGACACAACATGGGTCAAATGTTGAGCCAAGTGTCTTTTTTTGTGTTTGAATTATTTATAATATGAGGAACTTTTGACATGGTTTGGATTTTTTGTGTCTTCTTAGTTCCTGTTTTATTTTGTAGTTTTCCATGTTTAGTTCCAGTTTCCTGTTTTATTTTGTAGTTTTCCTTGTTTAGTTCCAGTTTCCTGTTTTATTTTGTAGTTTTCATTGTTTAGTTCCAGTTCCCTGTTTTATTTTGTAGTTTTCAGTGTTTAGTTCCAGTTTCCTGTTTTATTTTGTAGTTTTCATTGTTTAGTTCCAGTTTCCTGTTTTATTTTGTAGTTTTCATTGTTTAGTTCCAGTTTCCTGTTTTATTTTGTAGTTTTCCTTGTTTAGTTCCAGTTTCCTGTTTTATTTTGTAGTTTTCATTGTTTAGTTCCAGTTTCCTGTTTTATTTTGTAGTTTTCATTGTTTAGTTCCAGTTTCCTGTTTTATTTTGTAGTTTTCATTGTTTAGTTCCAGTTCCTTGTTTTATTTTGTAGTTTTCAGTGTTTAGTTCCAGTTTCCTGTTTTATTTTGTAGTTTTCATTGTTTAGTTCCAGTTTCCTGTTTTATTTTGTAGTTTTCATTGTTTAGTTCCAGTTTCCTGTTTTATTTTGTAGTTTTCCATGTTTAGTTCCATCTTCTCCAGTTTCCTGTTCATTAGCTCACCTGGCTTGATTTTCTGATTCATTTCACCTGTTCCTAGTTACTCCCTCCATGTGTTCTACCTCTTGGTTTTTGTTCTCAGTTGCTTTTGTTTAGCTTTGTGTGTTTGCTTCTCCATGTTAGTGTGCCTCCAGTGAATTTCTTGGTCATTAAAAACTATCTTGATTCTGCATCCCCGGCTCCCATTCCTGCATTTTGGGTCCACACCTCCACCACGCTTCGTGACATAGTTTAGTGGCTAAACCAACACGTTCTCCAGAAAATGGACAGGAACAAGGACAGACTGAAGCATGTGAAAAAGCAGCAGACAACGTTGTAAGGAGGAGCTTTTCCCTTTACGAACACTTTAAAATATTACACAAAAACCTGACTGCTCGGAGGAGAAATTATAGAGAAAAAAGTGGGTGTGGATCAAGACTTCTGCAGATTTATGTTTGTTTTCGTCCATTTTCACTTTGTCTCAGCGCTTACCCTCTGATGGTATGACTTTTGGGTTGCAGTCCAAGTAACGCCTTGAAAAGTGTGACAGCACCCTCTCCCTCTCCTGAGTCTCCCCCATGAGGGCAAACTGCCGGAGGAAAGTCCTGCAGCACAAACACAATCGAGTCAGCAGATGGTTAACAAACAGCCAACTGGTAGCTGATCGAAGATGACCTGATTTAAATCCTGTATATTCCTCATACGGTTAATTAAATACACTTAGAAGCCATGTTACAGCTTTTACTTAAAGGATTCTGCTGATTCCTTCCTATTAATTAGTTCAGTAGAAGCATGTGAAGGTGGAGGATGGACAGTCAGCGTTACGTTTAGACATAAAAAAAGCAACAAACCTGTGTTACAGATTAGTCCAAACACACACAACAGAGTGGAGTTTAAAATACCATCTATATGCAGTGCTGGAGCTGCCCTTTAGAGAGCAGTGTTTACCAGGGGAGAGAAGCCTCTCCAGACCAACTCAGACAGCATCAATACATCTGAGAGTTCAGGTTTCAGTGTAATTAGGACCAAACTGAAGCCACCATAACACTCAGGAAAGGACTCGGATGCTTTCGACACGTGCATCCTTTAAAAATTCATCATGTGCATTCATTTTTAATCAAAGAATTTATGGTTTGTGCTAAAAGAGCTGGCAGGGAACTTCACTGTGTCTGTCGACTGTGCTGCTTACCGCAGTGCCTGGTCGAGAGTGAGGCCGCCGAAGTTGAAGAAACTAAGATATTCCTCTGCAACCATGTGGCTGAAGTCATTACTGCAGAAACAGGGACATAATGTTAACGTATAAAAAAGCACAAAATCAACAGAGGATGAAATAAAGAAGCTAAAGTGGCCAAAAATGAGCATGATTTGTTTAAACAGCAGCTTTTTCAGTGACTGAGCTCAGTCTGCGCTGTCAGTCAGGCAGCTTGCACGGCTGCTGTCAGCTCAAGAAGCAAACCGGAGGCAGAAATAAAAGAGAAGAAATAAGAAAGGAGGAGATTCCCTGGGTGCAACTGTCAGAATGGGGAAAAAAAACCTTTAATCCCAAATTCTTTCTCATCAGCACGAGCAAGCAGACTGATGAACGGCGCAGCGCTGCTAGAAGATCTATTAAAACTGCACCTCATGGGCAGAATGTATAATAAAATACAGTAAATGAACAGACAACAGTGTGTGCACTGGTCTTTTTAGATTGGCATTCAATAATTAAAGATAAGATACAGCAAAAGAGGGTTGTTTTTTTTTACTAAACATGCAAAATGGAGTTAATTTTGGAATTATTTAACATGTGAAAGAGACTTAGCAGCAGCAGAACTCCTAATATTTTATCATTTGATACAGATGCAGTCAGAGGAGAATTAATTAACCCTTTAACTTTCACACGTTTTTCTGTTTGCTTTGGACAAGAATAAATGTTTGTTTTAGCTAATGCTTGATGTGTTAAAAAGAAGTTGATAATAATGTAAAAACTGTGAAATGGTTGAAATGTAAAACAGTGATATAAAAAACACCTTATTTGGGTTTTACATACCCAAACCGGCTGGTTTATTTCCACTATTTTTTTTTAAAGAAATTCATTAAAGTATCTGCAAATTTATCTCTACAATACGCTAGACCAGGCCATTACAGGGTTAAGGTGTGATAAATCACATTTTATGTCAATATGTTGTAATAACTGCTTGGTGCATTGAAGAACAATCATCATGCAGACATAGTTACATGATTAGCAACAACAGTTTTCAACCAATGTAAGAAATGTTTCTGAAACCGCTGTGATATTTTAAATTGTAAATTAAGACTGCAGCAGTAACGAAAAAAATTTTTTTTTTTTTTTTTTTTTTTTTAAAAATGTACTTGAATATTCAGAATTTTTGCCTTTTTTACAGAAAAGTTAAAAAGTGAAAAAATCCTGATTAGAATAGTTGTGTTAAGGTTAAAACACACACCCGGTGGGGGTGGGGGTGGGCTGTAGCACGACACATCAACACACGTTTGATTTAGTGCTTGTGTTGTCCTTACTCTCTTTTGTAAGTCGCTTTAGATAAATCACTCTAGAATAGAATAGAATAGAATAGAATAGAATAGAATAGAATCTAAAGCATTGACCATTGGGGGGCATCTGGAAAAAAAAAGCTATAAGCCTTGTGGAAATGGTAGAACCATTAAACCAGTAAGTTGTTCCATGCCTGCAGTATCGTCTAAAGGCCTGTTTCGTGCTCGACGAGGAGGACGGATTTGCAGACGGATGGACAGTTTTGACACTGCGATTTCAGGTGTTATTGATCCGTTTTCTGCTTAAAGTGACAGCTAGCGAAGCCCCTTGAAAATGGACCAAATACAGGAGACGGACAAAACTCTTTGTTTTCGAGTATAAATGGGCTTTAAGGCCCCTGCATCACTTGTTGCCTCCTATTATCTCTGCTGATGGATCTGTCTCATGCTCATTTACTGATTACGTTGAGTTATTCTGGTTTTCTATAAACCAGCAACCGTCTGGCTGCTCACTTCTTGCTGAGGTGACGCGACACGTCGGATTTCCTGAAGCCTTCCAAGTTGAAGAGACGCTTGGCCAGGCGTTTGGCGGCCGCCACATCGGCACGATGGCTGCCGTTGGTGAGCGTGTCACTGCTGCCCAGACAGAGCCGGTCGCTGAGGTCATGGTCCAGTTCAGAGTCAGTCGCCAGACGTGCTTTCTCCCTGCTGGGACGGTCGATAGTAAAGATGAGGAAAAGGGGAAAGACAAAACAAACAGAGTGATCTCTTCTAAATAAACCTTCATCTGCAGTTCACAACATTCCAGTTCACATCACCAGCAGACATTACAAAAGTCTCTTAGTCTTTTAGAAACATAAAAAGATCTTTTAACAGGAAACTTTTAAATCTTTAATCTTTTAATGATCAATGATCTGACTGATGAGATTTTATCTAAAACCTGGCTTGGCGCTGACGCATCGGCTGTTCTCACTGAGGCTCTCGCCCCAAGTTTTAATCATTTAGTCTTTTATTTTCTATCAGAGGAGGCAAAAAAAGCAGATGAACTGCAAAGTATTGCATTTTCAGACTTTTAACATTAATTCACACCAGGCTGAGTGTCCCACTAAGGACTCTGTTGTAAAAAAGAGGGGTGAATATGTATGCCTTGTGGGTGTGTGCAATGATGTGTGTCAGAATGATTACAATCAGGTGTGTCGTTGAACTTTAATGTTTTATATCTGAGTTTATGAAGGTTTTATTATTATTCTTTTCTATTATGAAAAGCACTTTGTGCTGCTTTGGCACTCAGAGCCGAATACGGTTTAGATGGGAACAAAATGCTTAATAAATGATAAGAACAGTGAAAAAGAGGGTAAAAAGAAGATTACAGACTAAGGCTGACATTAAAAACTATTAAGTCCAGTATATCAACAGTCCCAGTTTTAAGGTTTCATGTAAAACAGTCGAGAATATTAAAAAATACTCAAAAGGAAGACAGAGTTAATGATGCAGAGCCAGAAAAACGGCCGAGGAAAAGGTGGAGACATGGAATGGAAGGTAAGCTAAAATTCATAGATGAACTTAAGAATTTAAGTACAAATTTGGATCTAAAGTAATGTTTTATTATTAATACTTAAGCATAATATGCGTTATGATTTTACACTTTGACACATGCTTTAACATCACATCTTTCTTCTTGTGTTTTCGCTCTGATTCCTGATGAAGCTCCTTCAGCAGTTCACAAGCGCAAAACTCATTCCATCTGAATTACTCTGATAATAATCTAAGCATGTTGTGTCCCACTCAGCTAAAAATGAGCTACTTTTACAGCCGCTGCTGAAGACCGAAACGAGGTCTCTGGGTTCATTTGCTGGACTGATGAAGATGATGATGAAGATAGGGGCTTTGTGACCAGTATGGTTACACCAGTTGGCCAGAAATAAATGACTGTCCAGCAGCCCACAGCTTTAATCCCAAACACACGAAACACTTCCGAAGAAAGCAAGCTTTCATTTGGGTTTCTCAACATGAGCAGTATGCCAAGAAAATCCCCAGTCCCAGATCTCCCCTCCGCTCATTTGCACATCATTACGGCACACACATGAGAGGAAAATCACACCAGCGCAAAACACTAATTAACAACACAAGCTCACTGGTGAAGAAAATCTGAGGGTGCAAAGGTCAGCTGAAGTACACGGCGGATCAAGTTAATGCGTCACCATGCTGCTACTTAGCAGGTGTTGCATTAAAAAAGGTCCTCCATCTCTGTGAAACACTGCACAGCTCTGATCTGTGTCATTATTATGCACATTTAATCACACGTTTCAAGATAAAAACAAGACCATGAGCTGGACAGAATTCTGATTTATCATTTGAGAATCCTCCATAATGACTTGTCCATCAATCAAAAGATGATAAAATATAAATATTAATATGAATTCTGGACTTCTGATGGTTTAACTGAAAAGTTAAAGTGGTTGAAAAGTTGGCTAAACACAGTTATATCTATATCTATATATATATCTATATAATAATATTTAAAAAGCCAGCTGACAGGACGTGACAGAAAATAAAAGGATTATGTAAATAGGACTCATATAAAAAACTATAAACCAAAATCTATATTGAGTCCTATTTCCACTGATAGGGTTGAAAGATCAAACCCTAAATGATGGCGCTCGACACACTCCAATCCATTGATTGGTTGAAAGAATCATCACTGACTTTGTGACTGGACAATAAGAACAAAGCAGGGACAGCTCCAGGTTTACGCTGCATGTTTTTGTTGCTTAAAGCATCATGCCAAGAAGAAAGAATAGAAACTTCTGGATGTCCAGCATTCTCCTCATTGGTGTAGTCATTTTAAATCATGGTCGGCGTTGCACCGCTCTGATGTTGTCGTGGATAAATGTGGAGGAAAACTACAGATCAGAGACAGCACTGGTAGCTTTAGGAATGCAGCTTTTATTCAGACTGAAAAAGATTCAGCGTCCTTCCAGAGAAGGCTTCTCAGACAAAGTCCGGCTGGCTTATATGCTCTCCTTCTCTGCGTACATGGTGGAAAATGAGATCATGTGGTGGACAAGAGGATTTCCAACTACCAGAGTTCTTGTCTAAAGTTAGCTTGGCAGATTACAAACTTATGTCTCATGTATTAGCGTTGGCATAAAAAGATTCACAGAAGATTCTAGATTGCATAAAGGTCAAACATGACGTTCATGCGAACTGAAACTTCTACAATGTCACGCTATAACATAGCTGAGACATCCATCATGTCCAGCTGACACCTCATCAAAGGCCAACAACAGCATGATTTAAAGTCATTTACAGAGACACTGAAACGTTAGAAAATAAGAAGAATTAATTGAAATTAAAAATGGGAGAGGGTACGTTCCTACCCTCACCTATGGTCATGAGCTGTGGGTCGTGACCGAAAGAACCAGATATCGTATACAGGCGGCTGAAATGAGTTTCCTCCGCAGGGTGGCCGGGCTCTCCCTTAGAGATAGGGTGAGGAGCTCGGTCATCCAGGAGGAGATCAGAGTAGAGCCGCTGCTCCTCCACATCGAGAGGAACCAGTAGAGGTGGCTCGGGCATCTGGTCAGGATGCCTCCTGGACCTCCCTGGTGAGGTGTTCCAGGCACGTCCCTCTGGGAGGAGACCCCGGGGAAGACCCAGGACACGCTGGAGGGATTATATCTCTCAGCTGGCCTGGGAACACCTCGGGAGAGAAAAGTCTGGGTTCCTTGCTTAGGATGCTGCCCCCGCAACCCGACCCTGGATAAGCGGCATGAAGATGAAGATGAAGATAAAAATTAAGAAATTGGGAGAGGGTACAGTTAGCTGTGGAAACACGACAGAAGGTGCGTTTCCATTACACCTAGAATTGCACAAACACTTAATATTGCAATAAAAAACAAACAGAAACACATACTTTTCGAAAAAAGTCTTAAATATCGCTAAAACATTTTTACGCTCTCATGACGTGGTTTTTCAGACGTTTTGAGGTAGACATATATCGCGAAAGTAGGGTTGCCAACCGTCCCGTAAAATACAGAATCGTCCTTTAATTGACAGACAAACGTTACGTCCTGGATTGAACCAATACGGGACTCACTTTGTTCCGTTTTTTCATAACTTTCCAGCAGCCTACACATGTCGGCCACACACACCAACACTCAATCTAAGAATAATTAACTATAAAATACAGAAAATCCAGCAGCCATCAAAAATGTCTTTTCAGGCAGAATCAGGTCCAACCTCCTCCCCTGCGTGTCTGTATGTTGGACAGTCATGGTTGCCTAGAGACAGACATGACCCGCGGCTTTTAAAATGTCTACAGCAGCTTACCTAGTTATTACTCTAAGTCCTCAAAATAAAAAATGCTACAAAACAGATGTGAGAGGGAAGAGACGCGGCTGCAGCGTCAGTGAAAATGTTTACAAGTCAAATTGTATGCAGGTGAAGTGACACAGGTGTTACTTTCTGTAAAGTTCAATGTTGCACACCTTACACACATAGTAGAGATCCATGTAATTACAGCTTTATGTCTCCTAATTAGCAAAACTCCAACAATGTTGCACAACAGGAGATGTATAAGGCATTTCAATCTTTAAGTTTAATTAGTTGATTACTTAATCACTCCTTAGGAAATTTAAGATACTAGCACAAAATATACCACTGCTGTGGACGCCCCACTTGCCTGCATTGGGGATGTGGGGGGCCTGAAAGGTCCAATGAAAGGACATTTCTGAGAGGTGGCAACCCTACACGAAAGTGTAATGGAAACACTTTTATCACACTTTCTTGTCCCCGGACGTGATGTGGGCGGTCATGACCAATTCATTTTCAGTAAAGATGGCACAGCGTGGAACAACCAACAGCAAATTTCAGAGTTTTAGAAAAGAAAATGAGGGAGAAAAGCTTGGGAAATCCGTAGCAAATTCTCAGCGGTAAGTAGAAATCACCAAAATAACTTTGCAAAAACCGCAAATTTTTTAAAATCTCGTGAGAGTAACGAGATTTTACGAGACTGGAGGCTAATGCACAAAAGACTGTTCAATGGAAACACCTGCAAATCGCAATTGTTGTAAACTTACAACTTTTGCTTTTATTTTGCAAAAAGAATGTAATGGAAATGTAGCTAGAGATGAGCGTTTCTCCAACCAAACCATTCTGAGCCAGACTCCTTGGTGGAACTTTAGTAGGGTTGGGACGATATGCTTCTCTCACAATTCAATTTTTCACGATTGGGTGTTGATTTGATTTGAAGTACTGTCGATTTTTACTTTTCTTTTTAAACACCAGACCATTTGTTTGTTGCATGATGACCAAGTTTACAGACTACATCACGAGCCAGATTTCCCAAATAAAAAACTCAGATGCGTGTCAGTTTTTCAGATTTATTCAGCAGTAATATATCTGAAGTAGTTGTTTGAACCTCTACTCTTGTTCTAGAAGCATGAAACACATATAAAAGGGCTGGTTTGAGTGTCTGTTGTCTTCCTGCTGCGCTACGTTTGGCTGTTCGCTCTGCATTTACCTGAGGATGGCGTCTTGCTAGGTGGGCAGCAACGTTAGTCGTGTCACCGCAGTACGCCACATGTGCATTACAGAGTTTACAAACAGATGTCCACATGTCCAGCTCTGTTTTTCCCTTCAAAGCAAAACATACAAAATGTGTCCAAACTTTTGACCTAAAATGTGATGGAGGATTTATCTCTGCACATTTTGCAGGTTGTTGCCATTTTCCGTCTTCTTTTTGTGCTTTTCAAAACGAATATAACGTCATGTCACTGGACAGTCGAAGAGAAACATTTCGCCCTCTGCTGGATAGAAGCAGGAACTTCTTCTTCATCTGGCATCTAAACATATAAACATTTTTTAAAAAAAAAAAATCAAATTTTGACCACTAAAATGTATTTAAAAATTGGAAAATAAAAAATCCGGATTTTTAAGTCAAACTTTTTGTTCTCCCAATCCTAGGCTTTACTATATCTATAATCTATATAAATGTTGATTGAGATGAGACATTTGATGAAAAACTAACCTTGTCAACTACAAGAGGAAGAATAAATATTAAATCTTTAAGAATAATCATCTAGGAACCACGGATGGTCTTTGCAATCATGTCATCCATTCAATTCTTTATATAAGCTAGAGGTATAGCTGGGGCGTCAACAAAGGATCAGTCGTCTTTCTTTCCCTTTTGCTTTTGAAACTTTTCTTCTAAGAATGAAAGAGGAGGTCATGTAACAGTCCAGATTCTTTATTCTTTATCCCTCAAAGAAAAGAAGAACTTTATCTGTAGAAAACAGTGGGCTTGACCACCAAAGACTTGCCAAGGCCTCTAGACTTTGTCTTCATTGAAAACTGGATGTTATCTCATAACTTCATCTCAAAGATTTCTCAAACTTTCAGCCTGGATGAAAGTGAGGATTCAGCTCATCCCCTCAGGTTGATCCAATAAGTTCAGAGGAAAAACCTTGCTGCTTCAGAGCTCTGCGTGAGCAACACACACATGGTTTCCACAAAAAACGATCCCGATTAGACAACGGATCTGCCTGCTATCTGACACGAAATAATATTTGACTTTTCAAACCTGATTTTACCTGCGATGGAATGGCGAGCTGTCCAGGGTGTACCCTGCCTTTCGCCCAAAGACTGCTGGGATAGGCTCCAGCTTCCCCGCGACCCTTCATCGGATCAAGCGGTTAGGATAATGAATGAATGAATGAACCTGATTTCATTCATTCATGAGAGCTGAGACAGGTTTGTGGGCGGTACCTACCTGTGAGACCTCCTGTTTGCCCAGCGCCTATCCTCCCCGGCTGCAGACGAGCTATGGCAGCAGAAAGCAGATGACGTCCTAATCGAAGTCACCTGACCAGCATGTTGCCCTCGACCACTCGCCCTGTTCACCCCTCTCGTCCCCCTTGCTTCGCACCCTGAAGGCATCACGGTCCAGAAGTCAGAGGAACACCTGCTCCAGAGAGGCCGATAGATCCCCACGATACTCTGCTCAGCTGAGACTGAAACTCCATGGATTTAGCTTTTTGGGTTTTTTCCACTTTCTCACTCTCCCTCTGTTTGTTGTCATCTGATCTTCTTAGCAAGGCCTCCCTCCCTCCCCCCTTCCTGGGATTAAAACGTGCAGTTTGTCCTCCAATGCTTCTCTGTCTGTTTGCTGTTGTTTCTCTCCTCTTTTCACTCCTCCCTCCCTCCCTGTTCCACGGTGTAAACGCTCCCCGTCTCCTGCTGACCTCGCATTCGAAGCATGCCATGAGGTTTGCTTTGTGCGTTGCCTCAGAATCAGCCTCTACCCTCCATTCATCCCTCTCACTCCCTGCATCTCCTATTTCACACACTCAGTATGTCCATCCCTACAAATTGGTGTGATTGTTTCACACACCTAAACAGAAAACAAAAGACGTGAGGTGTCAGATTTAAACCTGATATGCAGAGGGTGTGTGTCGACAAACTGTTTCCTCTACAGGCTTAGTCGTCTTGGATGAAGACATGTTGGCCTTTTGCCAACAAAAGAGTCCACTGTGGAGTTTGTTTACATCATACAAAGGCCTGCAGGAGTGGTCGTAACCATGACATGAAGCTAGGCCTCACCACCTGCTAGCATCGTCCCATCAGGAGCCAGCAGAAAGATCCTGAGAGAATTCCCAGCGTTTGCCTCGGCTTTAACGGTTGAGCCCAATCTTAGTCCACTGTGCACCTCCACACAATGAGCCACTGTCTAACGGCACAGACCATCTGCAAAGGGCTGATGTGTGGGAAAGAGGAAAAGGAGGGGGGTAAATTCCAGCTTTTATCACAGTACGGCCAAACCTCCGGAGATATTTGCTCCGTCGTCTGCCTCCTGGATTCCACAGCTCGGGGGGCAGCTGGTGAATGTGCGATAAGATCACCGCTGAGCAAACATTTACCTCCAGGGTTTGGTTCTTGTGTGAAGAGTTTTAACAGGAAGTCTGGAAAAATTTGATGCAAAACTGTTCATGATTACACAACAAGAAAAATTCATTTCAAACACACTGCATGAATCAGCAGAAACATGAGACTGAATTCCTTTCTGGGACACAAACACTAAGAACACACATTCCTGCTCAAAGTCACCCTCCTACAGCACATGGCATTCGCTCACAGGCAGCACAAGGCTTGTCTTTTTACGCCATCTAGTGGTTAAAGCACCACACTGCCCTGCCACTGCCTCTGCAGTGCTGTCACACTGAGTTAGGGTGACATTCACAAGGCCATAAAACATCTGTCAAAGAACCCTAACAGAGACAGATCCTTACATAGTCTGAGGTATCTTGTAGGCATTTTTAAAGAAACCTCAATGTGACATAAAGATGTAGATTTCATCTACGCATGGTGAGATTAACGTCTGTGGAGAGTCTTTGGGACTCTGACAGTCAAGGTGAGTCCCTCAGCCACAGCAGCAGCCATCTGCTTCTATCCTAACATGCCTACACACAAAGATGTGCACAGATGGATGCTCATGCACACGCTTCTACAACCAGCCTGGCAGACAGCACAGGGACCTCACACACGCCTCGTTTCGACCTTCACTTTTAAGCGGCTCGGTTCCTGAACGGCACTGCAGCACCGCTCTGAACAAGCAGAAGCACATAGATGGACTATCGTTCATCTGGAGTCTGACAGCAGTCCATTAGCAGGTTCTGACCTCAGAAAGATGCAGTCAAATCTGCTTCGGCACCTGAATTATCATCAGAAAATCTTTCTTTCTTTTGTTGAACAACAGTTTACTTAAAGTGAACAGGTAGAAATAAAGATTCCCTGTAAATACTGGTGTCAGAGATGTGTGTGTTTGGTTTAAGTTTTATCTGATGCATGGATCCTGCCCCCTAGTGGTCAGTATAGAGAAAAGCGTTACTTTCCTGATATGTTCTTTTCCAGTTTCACGGAAATTTAAATTTGTTTAATTTACACGACATACGTTTTCCAACCGTCGCCCAAAGCTAGCTGGGATAGGCTCCAGCTTCCCCGCGACCCTGAATTGGATTAGGCGGTTCAGAAATGAATGAATGAACGTTTCCAACCGTAAAACTTATTTTTCCTTCCAGCATCATATTAAAACTGTATGGAATCAGATTTGTTTCAGAATCTCCAAGCAAAACTTTTTAAAACTCAAGCAAAAAAAAAACAAAAAAAACAACCATTAAAACCAAAACTTTCTAAAAACTTGAGTAAAATAAATTATCTCAAAATCAAAAATGATCAATCATCATGAAAACTATTCGGCTTTTATTTGGTTAAATTGAGTAGTTTTGTTTGTATTTTCGTCTTCCACTTTCTCTCTTCTCTCTATTTTGGTTGCGCTTCACAGTCTTTGGTTTTGTTTCACGATTGTTTGGTTTAATTTCTGACACAAACCTTTCATGGTGGGCTCAAAGGTTTTATGGTTCCATAAAACTCAGGGTTGCTCTACGGCGCCTTGTCACATGTCAACAACTGGAAAACAACACAGGGGACTTTCTGGACAAGAACAATTCCTGATTCGGCTAATAAATGCAAATCAGATGCCGGTTAGCAGCAGAGGAGAGTAAAAGAAAGTGAGAGAGTGACAGAGCAGAAAGACAAGAGTGAACATCACACTGACTTTTATTATCTGGAGAGCTCAGAGAAGAGACAGGACGCAAGACAGATGTTGAATCAGCCTTTCTTCGTGAACGCCGAGATGTAAAAAACTGTTAAAGGTTTAGTAGTGGGCCTTTAAATGGCCACAACAGGACAAAATTACGAGAAGAGGGTGGGAAAGTAAGTTAAAGATAGTTTAGTCATCTTTCATGCAAAAACATTTAAAGAGGTTATTAACAACAACACATGCATGGCGGCTAAATGCAGCCATGACGTCTTTACTAATGTGATCAATGCAAAGTGAGCGGGTTGACTCTTAAACTAGAGGTCTTTCAGCCTTTGCAAACTTCCCAGGATGCATTGTATTTGCTTTTTCACTGAAAATTCAATGCAAACAACAAAATACTTAAAGTGAGAAATGATTTCACAGGAAGTGAACTGACTTCTGTTTGACTCTCAGATAAACACAGATGTATAATAATAATTTTTTCTACACCAGCACTAGTGAACTCAGTCCCACAACCCTGCAGGTTTTTCATGCTTATCAGCCTCAACACACCTGACTCATTGTGTAGAACTTCATTTAAAGTGAGTCAGGAATGTTGGAGCAGGGATACATTGAAAACCTGCAGGACTGCGAGCTGAATATAACTTCTCTCTATAAATCAAATAAAACTGTATTTCCAAGCACTTTTCATGTACAAGGCAACACAAAGCGCTTTGCATTATAACAGCAATTTATACACATAAAAAGCCTTCACACAACAGAGTTTATAACAGCAGTTTAAAAACACACACCTAATTTTTCACACAAAATCACACACACACACACAGAGCACATGTACATCCCCCCACCCACCCACTCCAACCATTTTCCATAAAACACGTCCTGCAGACGTTACTAGAATGACAACAGGTGGGCTTGTTGTGGTTTCAGTTCCCAGCACACTTTGTCAACACGCTTGAAAGCAGAGTGTTGAACTGAAGGTAATCAGTTGGTTGCAATCTGCAACACCACCACTAGATGTCACTAAATTATGCTTCTTATGATACCTGGTTCAAGTTGGTACAAAAGTTTTCTATGTTGATAAATCTAAACCTGGTGGTTGATTTCATGATGTAGGGAGGACCCCAGTCAGATGGTAAGACCCTTTTTTTTTTTTACAAATAAGCAGAAATGTATAAAGTAGAAGTAGAAGTAAAAGTAAAGTCTGCATGTTTATGGACAGGCTCATCTGCAGTTGTGTTCATATTTATTCACACCTTTTCATTAAAGGAAAAAACATTCATTCATTCATTCATTCATTTTCCGAACCGCTTATTCCAATTCAGGGTCGCGGGGAAGCTGGAGCCTATCCCAGCCGGCTTTGGGCGACAGGCAGGGTACACCCTGGAAAAAACAGCTGCCTGTAAAATAAGCTGATATTGACTAAAGTAATAATACATAAAACATTTATGAAAATCATGACATTATTTTCTAATTCTGGTTCAATAGAAATATTTTTTAAAAAGCAAACAAATAAGATAATTTATTACATATTCCATCAGTCATAAAGTAATATTTAGTTGAACAATCCTTTAATGTTTCCGCTCCAGTCAGGTGTTTTCTGTTCCTCTCAGTCAGACTTCTGCACCTGTTGACAGGTATTTTGTCCCACTGTTCAACAGAAAAGTCTCTCATTTGTCCAGGACCAACTTGTTTGTTTTTTTCTTTCTTCAACTCAAGTGAATTAAAAAAAAAAGTCTCTCATATTACTAAATTATCTTTTTTACAAATTTTTAGTTATTGTTCCTTTTTTAAGTCTCCAGTTATTTGAGTGACTGTTGTAAATTCAGCTTTTCTTTAATGAGAGGAGATGAAGACATTTGAGCAAAACTGTACCTGCAGTGGAGCTGAGCTAATTAAATTCAACTGGTTTAGTGACTGGTTGGAAAGAGCTGCTGGACAGGGCTTCTACTTTCTACTTCTACTTTATAAACATCTGCAAATAAATAAAAAGTAAAAGAGAATAAAATCCCTACAAATATTCTGTGAAATGTTTCTGTGTTGAATGCATTCATTTGGTGTACAAGCATAATTATTTTTCTATCTTGAGACAAAGAATCAGATTAGTGAGATACTAATAAATATTTGACCATTATATTGTAATAATATGTAGAAAACCAGCAACTAAAACTAAAGCACAGAGTTGTGGACGCTCTAAAAGATACTCTTATTAACGTTGAGTTAGTACTAACATCATAAGATTTCTTTCAAATACTAGTTTGCTCCTGCTGTGCAGAGAAATTAAAAATATTCATTTAAATTCTTTAAAATGATAACAACCCAGCCCAATGAGCCGCAAAGTCAGCTTACAGGAGAGAGCAACAAAGGTCAAATGAAGCACCGGCACATAATAGTTGCAACCGCTTGTTTTTCATAGTAATGTAAGATTTCACATATAAAATGGTTCCTGAAGCTTCCTGTTGCCAGAATAAGCCTAATAGTCCTAAATAACATTCCTTATTACCTAGGAGGGGTCATACAATTTAGCAAGGTCATTTAGCTAGGCAGCCAAAGCAGACGACTGGCAAATAAAAAAAGCATGAGGTCAGATGAAGATGAAGAGGGCAGATGAAGAGCCAAATCACAAGCAGAAAAATACTATTTGACAGTGAAGAAATAAGAGCTGGAAGTATACAGACGGAACGATTCAGAACCAAACACGCACGAGGAACAGTCAACAAACTGAAGACAGGTGTGAAGGGATGGGGGGGGGGGGGGGCAGCAAGAAAAACTGACACCATGTGTCAAAACACAGAATAAACTGGTAAAAAGTTCAGCCTAAATGGGTTAATTAAAACTCAGAGAGAATCCAGATGGACTGCCACATGGGTACTGCTCACAGAGATGACCCAAATTCCTGGTGAATCACCAACACAAAAGCAGCTGCATTTCATCGGTTGTCAGCTCTTTATTCATTACAAAGTCAGAAAATTTACTTTGGTGCTGCGATCCTCAGATCTGAAAATAATAAACTAGAATTAACGGCAAAATAAACACAATCAGTTTAAGAGCTGAGACTGAATGCTAACGTTTAATTTAATTTAATTCAATTCAGTTCAATTCAATTCAATTCAATTTAATTTAATTCAATTCAATTTCATCTAATTTCATTTAATTTCATTTCATTTTTATTTAAAATAAATTTTAATAAAATTGAATCAAATTTAATTTAATTAAATCTAATCCTAATTAATTGAAATAAGATTTATTTATTATTTATTTTTTCTGGTTGATTTTTAATTATCATAATCTATTAAATATCCCCAAAGATGCCTATGTGTAATTACAGCTTCTATAACTGCTGGACAAACCCACGAGCACTGATCTGCTGCTTTGACATCCTTTACTTTTCCAGTTTCAGGCTTTTTGCCAGACTTTGGATCCTGGCTGCAGGGATTTTCTTCCATTCAGCCACAACAACATTAGTGAGTTTCCTGCACTGCTGGGAGACAAGTTCACATTTTGTGTCACGATTTCTGCTCTGCCCTTAATGAGCTGCATTCTTCCCCTGCTTGATTGCAGATTATCTTCACCTGTGCTGCTCTCTATTTAACACATGCCCTAGCTCTGCTCGGTGTGAGATTGTCTGTCTTTTTCCCCACAGCCTTCAAGCGTAGTTCATGTGTCTGTTTCTGAGAGAAAAGACACATGTCCCCAACCACCGTCTTCGCTTCATCCTTGTTGGTATGAGATTGACCACCTGTTGCTGAACCCTGCCTGAGTCTGACCTTGCCTCTTGCTCGCCCCTTGGATTTCTTCCTCTCCCTTGTGTCTTTTGTGTGGACCCTGAGCTGTTTTGGACCTTTGAGCTTTTGGATTGTGGAGATAGTTTTCCCTGCTCAGGAGGATCACTCTAGGGCTTCCTATTCACCCAGCTCCTGGTAAACATTTGTTTTTGGCCTCCTCATTATCATCCCTCCCCTGTTTTTGGCTCATCTTTTGTTGTGTTCCAGACCTCCTGATGACCAGACTAGCAAGACCACATTCAACACCCTTTTCTTCAATAAATCTGTTTTACCTCCGCTGTTGGCTGACTTTTGGGTTTTGGCTTCGTAATCCTTAAAACTTGCTGGGCTGAGGTCCGTGCTCTGTGTAAAGGTATTATGTTTAAACCAGGGAAATTAAATTTAAACTGGGAAAAATGCTGGATACTCCAGTTTTCCTATAATTGTCCAAGTCTTAAGCTAACTTTTGAGTTGCAAAAGAACCTTTTCATTGAACAGAACTCAGAACAGGGATCCTCAATCCTGGTCCTCGAGGACCGGTGTCCTGCAGGAGCTTGAAGTTGTGACTAAATCCGACCTGCTGGCCCCCCTCCCTCTCTGCTGTGCTTCAGTATCTCAGAGGTATTCGTACTGAGTTCATGCACTGACTTTTTTTTTCACCAACTCTCTAGTGAAGCAGAATTACAGTTTAAGCTAATATCAATTCTATTTCCATTTGAGTGTTTTAAACCGATTTAGCACTAATAGGCTACGCTATGTCACCAAAGGAAGGGAATACAAACACCTGCTGAAAACAAGGCTGACTGTTCAAGGCTGCCTTCCAGGAAATACGCTTGTCTAATGAAAGCAACCAGAATACGTTCAGACGGGGTGTCCTAAAAGGTGCAAAAGAACAAATATTTCTTTTGTGTTAAGTGGAAGAAGTTGCTCTGCATTTCCCTCAGCTCTACTTAAACCCATCCATCCATCCATCCATCCATCTTCTGCCGCTTATCCGGGGTCGGGTCGCGGGGGCAGCAGCCTAAGCAGGGAAGCCCAGACTTCCCTCTCCCCAGCCACATTTGCCAACTCTGCGGGGGGATCCCGAGGCGTTCCCAGGCCAGCCGAGAGATGTAATCCCTCCAGCGTGTCCTGGGTCTTCCCCGGGGTCTCCTCCCAGAGGGACGTGCCTGGAACACCTCACCAGGGAGGCGTCCAGGAGGCATCCTGACCAGATGCCCGAGCCACCTCAACTGGTTCCTCTCGATGCGGAGGAGCAGCGGCTCTACTCTGATCTCCTCCTGGATGACCGAGCTCCTCACCCTATCTCTAAGGGAGAGCCCGGCCACCCTGCGGAGGAAACTCATTTCAGCCGCCTGTATACGAGATCTCGTTCTTTCGGTCACGACCCACAGCTCATGACAATAGGTGAGGGTAGGAACGTAGATCGACTGGTAAATCGAGAGCTTCACCTTCTGGCTCAGCTCCTTCTTCACCACGACAGACCGGCGCAGAGTCCGCATTACTGCAGATGCCGCACCGATCCGTCTGTCGATCTCGCGCTCCATCCTTCCCTCACTCGTGAACAAGACCCCGAGATATTTAAACTCCTCCACTTGAGGCAGGACCTGACCCCTGACCCGGAGAGGGCAATCCACCCTATTCCGGCTGAGGACCATGGTCTCAGATTTTGAGGTGCTGATTCTCATCCCAGCCGCTTCACACTCGGCCGCGAATCGCTCAAGCGAGAGCTGGAGATCACGACCAGATGAAGCCAACAGGACCACGTCATCCGCAAAAAGCAGGGACCCAATCCTGAGGCCACCAAGTCGGATCCCCTCAACACCTCGGCTGCGCCTAGAAATTCTGTCCATATAAGTTATGAACAGAATCGGTGATAAAGGGCAGCCTTGGCGGAGTCCAACCCTCACCGGAAACAAATCCGACTTACTACCGGCAATGCGGACCAAGCTCTGACACCTGTCGTACAGGGACCGGACAGCTCGTACAAGGGGGTCCGGTACCCCATACTCCCGGAGTACCCCCCACAGGAGCCCCCGGGGGACACGGTTGAATGCCTTCTCCAGGTCCACAAAGCACATGTAGACTGGTTGGGCAAACTCCCATGCCCCCCCCCCAGGACCCCAGAGAGGGTATAGAGCTGGTCCACTGTTCCGCGACCAGGACGAAAACCACACTGCTCCTCCTCAATCCGGGATTCGACTATCCGGCGGACCCTCCTCTCCAGGACCCCTGAATAGACCTTACCAGGGAGGCTGAGGAGTGTGATTCCCCTGTAATTGGAACACACCCTCCGGTCCCCCTTCTTAAAAAGGGGGACCACCACCCCAGTCTGCCAATCCAGCGGTACTGCCCCCGATGTCCATGCGATGCTGCAGAGGCGTGTCAGCCAGGACAGCCCCACAGCATCCAGAGCCTTAAGGAACTCCGGGCGGATCTCATCCACCCCCGGGGCCTTGCCGCCAAGGAGCTTTTTGACCACCTCAGCGACTTCAGCCTCAGAGATAGGAGAGTCCACCCCTGAGTCCACCAGCTCTGCTCCCTCATGGGAAGATGTGTTGGTAGGATTGAGGAGGTCTTCGAAGTATTCCCTCCACCGACCCACAACGTCCCGAGTTGAGGTCAGCAGCTCCCCATCTCCACTGTACACAGTGTTGACGGAGCACTGCTTCCCCCTCCTGAGCCGCCGGATGGTGGACCAGAATCTCCTCGAAGCCGTCCGGAAGTCTTTCTCCATGGCCTCGCCGAACTCCTCCCATGCCCGAATTTTTGCCTCGGCAACAGTCGAAGCCGCATGCCGCTTAGCCCGCCGGTACCCATCAGCTGCCTCCAGAGTCCCACAGGCCAAGAAGGCCCGATAGGACTCCTTCTTCAGCTTGACAGCATCCCTCACTGCTGGTGTCCACCAACGAGTCCTGGGATTACCGCCACGACAGGCACCAACGACCTTACAGCCACAGCTCCGGCCGGCCGCCTCAGCAATAGAGGCACGGAACACAGCCCATTCGGACTCAATGTCCCCCGCCTCACTCGGGACATGTTCGAAGCTCTGCTGAAGGTGGGAGTTGAAGCTCGCTCTGACAGGGGACTCAGCCAGACGTTCCCAGCAGACCCTCACAACACGTTTGGGCCTGCCAGATCTGACCGTCCTCCTCCCCCACCACCTGAGCCAACTCACCACCAGGTGGTGATCAGTTGACAGCTCCGCCCCCCTCTTCACCCGAGTGTCCAAGGCATGTGGCCGCAGGTCCGACGATACGACTACAAAGTCGATCATTGAACTGCGGCCCAGGGAATCCTGATGCCAGGTGTACATATGGACACTCTTCTGCTGGAACATGGTGTTCGTTATAGACAATCCATGACGAGCACAGAAGTCCAATAACAAAACACCATTTGGGTTCAGAGGGGGGGGGACCATGCCTCCCAATCACTCCCCTCCAGGTCTCACTGTCATTGCCCACGTGAGCATTGAAGTCCCCCAGCAGAACAATGGAGTCCCCAGAAGGAGCACCCTCCAGCACTCCCTCCAAGGACCCCAGAAAGGGTGGGTACTCTGAACTGCTGTTCGGTGCATAAGCACAGACAACAGTCAGGACCCGTCCCCCCACCTGGAGGCGGAGGGAAACTACCCTTTCATCCACCGGGGTAAACCCCAACGTGCAGGCACCAAGCTGGGGGCTGATGAGAATGCCCACACCTGCTCGGCGCCTCTCACCATGAGCAACTCCAGAGTGGAAGAAGGTCCAGCCCCTCTCGAGGGTACTGGTTCCAGAGCCCAAGCCATGCGTCGAGGTGAGTCCAACTATATCTAGTCGGAACCGCTCAACCTCGCGCACAAGCTCAGGCTCCTTCCCGACCAGAGAGGTGACGTTCCACGTCCCTAGAGCCAGCTTCTGCAGCCGGGGATTGGACTGCCAGGGTCCCCGCCCCTTGCTGCCGCCCAGCTCACACTGCACCCGACCCCTACGGCTCCTCCCGCAGATGGTGAGCCCACGGGAGGCGGGGCCCATGTAACCCTTTCGGGCTGAGCCCGACCGGGCCCCATGGGCGAAGGCCCGGCCACCAGACGCTCGCTCTCGTACCCCGCCTCCAGGCCTGGCTCCAGAGGGGGGTCCCGGTAACCCGCGTCCGGGCAAGGGAACATTTATGCCCAGGTTAGTCGTCATCATAGGGGTCTATGAGTCTACTTAAACCCCGTAACTTTTTTTTTTCTTTTTTCCATCATCTCTCAAGCTTTCTAGTCTGCATGCATCACCTGTTCAATGCTAAACAGCAGAGAGGCACAGCTGGAAATTATCTTCGGCCTACTTTGTTTCTCTTACTTCCTTCCTCTCTAATTCCTCTAAAGGTATAGACAGAGATTATTAGTGAAGTAAGGTTTAAACACAGAGAAGCCGTACATTACAGCTTTTAACGCACAACGTGGAGTTTAAAAAAACCATGATGCACAGCAGAGGGCATTATTACAGAAATGTAGAGCTGTCATCCTAACAAAAAGTTGGGCCTATCACGTTATAACAGGATAGTTTTGCGTTTTTACAATAAATGGTCACATTGTAATGTAATAGTTTTGCATTTTTACAATAAATCATTACGTTATAATGTACTTATTTTTTCATTAGGAAGCCAGCTGAACGCTTACGTACAGTATAACAGTTAAATGCACAGATCCGAGTTGTTTGCTCATACCTTGGTACCAGGCAGTAAACATTTTAGAACAAATGTTTATTTCTTTTAACAAAACTTGCTAATATGCTAAAGTATTTGAACTATTTTATGTTGGCCTCGATGTACTTTTTACTACTCAACAATCGTTATCAGCCTGCAGCGCGTTTTCTCGTTCACCTGTGAAAAGCCAGCTGATCTGAACCAGCGTGTTGCTAGGCGACGCCCATGACGGAGTGATATAACAGTGATTTAACTTTCTGAATTATATGTGCGTATTTATGAAAATAATGCACACCATTTTGCAGTAGAAATCTCTCTGACCATGGTATGATTTATGATATACAACATCACGACGACGTGATGAGAGAACTTACCTGGTTAAAGAGAAGGAGGGGTTGATGTACCAGCTGCTTCCCAGCTGTCCACACTCATGTACTCTGGGCAGCGCGTCATCCGAGCCGCTGCTCAGCCTCTCGCTGGAGGGAGCTCTGGTGGCGTCCGAGTCCCCCGTCACAGTAAAGATAGAATCAGAGAGACTGGGCCTCTCGTCGTGGGCCAGCGGGGCGAAGCTGAGCTGGACGATCTGCCTGGCGCTGTGGCATACTGGCCCGTGGATGGCAGGGGTTAACGTGGGCAAGTCAAAGGTCAGCACAGTTTGGGTGCTGGAGGTCAGCAGCTCCTCGCTGTCCAGGCTGTTGTACGATGTGCCTTTGGCTCGGTGGGACTCCATGATGCTTTCAAAGTGGCGGCTGAAGGTGTCTTCAGCAGCCAAGCGGGGACCAGAGACCAGGATGGGGGATTTCAGGGCGGGGTTGTGGTTGTCAAAAAAGGTTTCCATTGGTCTGTTTAGAAAAAGGTAAAAAAGTGACTCGGGGAACAGACATCAAGCCAAAAGACGAGCTTTATTTTTGACAGACGGTGGGACGATACGGTTTTCTTCCAATTTGATTTTTAACCATTTGTTTGGGTGCCGATTTGATTTACATTGTGATTCCTCATATTGCAGATTCTTACTCTGCTTTTTAAACACCAGAGCAGTAAAAAAAGCTGCATGATGACCAGGTTTACTGACAATATGACGACCCAGATTTCCCAAATAGAATATAAACTAATCTAAAATGTCTCCACACTTTCACCATATTTCCCGTCAGGCGCCCTATCAACAGCTAATTATATATTATTAATTATATTTCTTATTATAAATACATTGCATTATTTTATAAATATTTCTATGTAATAGATAAAATATATAAAAAGTCAAATAATATTAAAGACAAATGAGTTTCTTAGCATGTTTGTAGATGTAAAATGCTGTATATGAAAAAATGTGCTGTTTTGAATAATTCATGCATCAGAGGCTTAGTTATGGTCTGAACACTTTTACATTCAGGCAGTTTTCTTATTTTAATAAAGTTACTTGAAAAAGTTTACTGACGATGATGATTATAGCAATGATTATTATATTTCTGCTTTTTTGTCTTACATACACGAGGTCACCTTATGGATAAAAACTACCGTATAAATACATTCGCCTTACTGTGCTGTTTGTTACAGAATTATAAATAAATGCTACAAATATGTCTGTTTATGACCAACTTGGAAACTGGGTTATGAGTGAGATCCAGTTTCAGATGAAAATATAGGTCGTTGGGTGTGTGTGTGTGTGTGTGTGTGTGTGTGTGTGTGTGTGTGTGTGTGTTGGGGGGGGGTGTTTGTGTGTTTTCAGGCTGATAACAGTGCGGTGCGTTCACCTCATCGGAAGGTGTCCAAACACCTCCGGTTCCTCCTCAGCTGCATACTGCTGCTTCCTGCTGTCTCCTTGCATCCTCACACTTGCCCAGCTCACCATTTCTTCCTCTTCTTCTTCTTCCTCATCCTCTTCCTCCTCTTCTTCCTTCTCCTTTCCCTCTTTGCTTTCCTCCTCCTCCTCCTCCTCCTCCCCGGTTCTCTTGTAGCCTAACTCCCCCAGAGGACTGCTGCCCGTCCCAGAAGTCCCCTGTACGCTGCGGTTACTCCCAAACGCAGAGTCGGCATCATCCTGCTCTCCAAGCAGCACTTCATCGATGTCTGTCTCACGGTAACAACGCAGCGGGACGGCGTCCAAGTCCGTTTCTGAGTACTTCAGTGTCCGGCGAATGATGCCAGTTTTGGGGGACGTCCCGATGACAGCTGGGGGAGGAGTCACAAGCTCGACCTCCACGTGCTGCACCTCGTGATTGGCAGACAGCAGAGGCAGCGAGGATGGGGGAGTCGGGGTGGGAGACTCACTGGAGTTCCCACTGGGAGGAGCTGTGGCGGCTTCCTGGGAATCTGGAGAGAAATAATTCAAAATCTCATTAGTGAATCAAAAAAAATTCCCAAATGATCCCAGTATGAAGGGATTTGTTAGCAGGAACACCTGCTGGTGGCATTTTTTTTTTAACCTTAATTTTAAATGTTGTGTTAAAGTCTGGGGGAACACATTTATTCAACAATAAATTCTGTCTTTCTTCCATTTTTTAGAAAAAAAAAAAGCCATAATAACAAACTATTTTTACAGAAAATAATTAAATCTGAGGACCTGTTAAAATTTAAGATTCTTCAAATTATGTGCAAAGTTAAAAATTATCAACAACCCAACAGAATCCAACAGTTTTTCTAGTTGGGTAAATTCAGTCTGAGAGGAACATACGTGTTCAAAAAACCAGCTGTGAGAACAATGCTGAACTCCAATGTATTTATACAAGAGGTCTTCAAGATACAAATATATGTCAATTAATAGGGAAATTGATAAAAATGATAAAAGACTGTATAATTACAAGATACGAAGCTAATAGTGATATTTTTTAAGCATATTGTATATTAGGATTTATTGTGTGAATTACCACTGCGTATTGTCGAAGTTAGATTATTAAGGAATATAGACTGTAATACTATCCTGTGAAAATGTCATTATTTGAAGTGTGACCCTTCTTCCAAAACTATTTTTGAACTTCAGAAGCTTGTTTTGTTTGTTGTTAAAGATATTTACTTTGTTTTTAAAACTTTTAGTTTGAAATAAATTCAAATTTGTATATTTATATATATATATATATATATATATATATATGTATATGACGATATATATAAAAAAGGTCTAACATTTCATATGAGGCTCTGTCGTTTACGCCACGATAAGGTGCTTTACTGCAATATTTTACGTCAAGATACACTTTACAGCACGCTGGAATACATAAACATGGAGGAAGACGGTAGCAGGCGTGTTTCAGAGCACTGATGACATTACACACACAACTTTATATGGTTATGTATATCATTATGGGGATATAAAATTAGCGATGTCGAGATATGAGATTTTGTCATCTCGCCCAGACTTTATAGCAGTATGCTTTCTAAAATATAAATAAAGGTAAATATAATAATTTCCAAGTTTCATAAAACAAAGTATTTTTTCACAACAGAACACGTAATCAATGTTTAAAATATTCTTTAAACCCAACTTTCAGGGCAGTAACAGATCTGACAAAAAACAAAAAAGAAGAAAAGTAACTAAAGGCTGGAAAAGTAAGCAGTGCTAAAAACATTCAGGTAAAGGGACATTTTATAACTAATTAGACTGACTGACAACAGGTTAGGAAGAATGGGAATAAAAAGAGCACCCTAAGGAGGCAAAGTCTTTCAAATGTGCAGAGATTCAGAAATATGCAAAAACAAAAAATTTGAAGCAATTTTTAATAATGTTCTTTAACGTAATATTGTAGACACGCAATAATCAATTATCTACAGATCTTAAAAAATCTTGAGACATCTCTGTTTGCAAGTAAACGATCAAATATCAGAGCTGGATTCTCATAAGAAAGCATGACATTAAAAACAGCCACCATTCTGTGGTGGGATTTACTGCATCGGCTCAGGAAAACTTCCAGAAATGTCTGTCTGTAAACACAGTTTGCAATGCAATCCGCAAATGCAGCTCAAAGCTCGAGAACAAGCCATGTGTGAACATGATCCAGGAACACTGCCGTCTTCGCTGGGATGAAGTTCATTTAATATGATCTGAGTCACAGCAGAAGAAAAGGACCAATTATCAGTGCTTCGTTAAAAAGCCTGCATCTCTGATGGTACGGTATTGCATTAGTAGCGATGAAACTGATAACATTTATATTTAAATGTTAAAAGGAAGGAAATGCTTCAGAGCAACAAATGCTCTCAACCAGATGATGTGTTTTTGGAGATGGCTGTTATAACCCGACTCGCTAGGGGAATAAAGGACGCAGCCATAGACTGTATATAAAAGATGGGCGGAGCCTCCATGACGTCACCCGTAGGTTTCTGAAGAGCTGAATTGAAGCTCGGTGGGCAGTTCCTACCATCACCATCTTTGCAGGGGCATGCGTGTCGTCTCACCCGAAAAATACAAATATGGACAAAGAGGTGGAGCTGAGAGGGGGGCTGTGAGCGTCATGGTGGATGATTGACATCTAGCGAACTCCGAGCTTCCTGTAGCTAAGAGCTAACCGAGCTAACCCGGAGATAACAGGAGCTAACCAGCTAACGGAGGTAAGCGGGCTAAAGCTAAGTGACGTTCTTAACCGGCTAAAAACCGTGGTTGTTCTACGTTCTTCTTATTTGAAGCGGGAGATTGGGTACCTGTCAATCAAAAGGACACGCCCCTAAATATGCTGAAATTCGAGATTAAATTACATTTAAAAGGGCGAGTTAGAAAAAAATCCACTCCCCCCACAGTTATCATGAAGGTAAACCTGACCTGGTAAACCTAAAATGGATTTTTGTACCAGGCTGTAGACATGTTTATTTCTGCTGTAAACATGTTTATTTCAGCTGTAAACATGTTTATTTCTGCTGTAAACATGTTTATTTCAGCTGTAAACATGTTTATTTCTGCTGTAAACATGTTTATTTCTGCTGTAAACATGTTTATTCCTGCTGTGAAGTTGGTCTTTTTAACATGGGAGTCTATGGGTATTTGCTTTGTTTTGCAGCCTCTAGTGGATGAAGGGGGAACTGCAGTTTTATGCACTTCGCATAGGCTTCACTATTAACTGCCGGAGGTTGCCACTTGGAAGCAACATAAAATAAAAGTTTTTGGGGAATTTATTGTCCCACAAACAAACAAGCCAAAAGGAAAAAGCTCTAAACAAAGTAAACAAGTACAAACAATAAACTGCAGCAGCATCACTGACAACACAAAAACCAAAAGTAAAACAAAATCTAGGCTCAAACTCTACACACAAAAATCCTCAAAACCTCAGTTGGTGGCAAAAAGATTTACATACTGAAATTAGTGAAGAGGTGTGGAGCAACATTATTTCAAGTTTGGGTTGGGCAACTAGAGATGCTAGAAGCAGATTTATTCACTACAAAACTATTCATCGCTATTATTTTACTCCATCAAAGCTTTTTAAAATGGGACTAGTACAGAGTGATACATGTTGGAAATGTGGAACTGATGTTGGGACATACCTTCATTGTTTCTGGGAATGTCCTCTGGTCTTTCCATTTTGGATGGAGGTTATCAGCAATTTGAAAAAATGGACTGGCTTGCCTATCCCAGCAGTGCCACAGTTGTGCTTGCTGGGAGACAAGACAATTATGCCATCTACATTTACAAAGGAAATGTTTGGATTTGTGGTGGCTGCATTTGTAGTGGCGCTCAGATTGATTCTACGGATTTGGAAGAGTCCTCATAGACCAAAAATTGAGGATTGGATCAAACTGATGACTGAGACTGCTGCATATGAGATCTTTATTTCTAAGGTACATAACATCCAGGACAAAGCTAACAAAACATGGACTTTTTTCATGTCATTCCTTAAAAATCAAGACTTTTCTGTGATTACAATACCATGATTGTGCCATTACTTTTATTTTATTTCATTTTATTTTTTATTATTTATTGTTGTTATCATTGTTTGGTTTGTTGATTGAGAAATTGAAAACACTTAATAAAAACCTAAATAACAAAAAAAAAAAACCACAGTTGGTCACAAAAGATGCTGTCAAAAGCTCAACACCGATACCAGACATTCTCTAAATGGGCAAGCCGTCTCCACAACAGTCGTCGGGTTGCAGCTCTTCTTATAGTGGGGTGGTGATGTGTGCTGCAGCCATTGGTCCAGACAGCAGCGAATCAGCAGAGCAGATGAAGGAGGTGTGGTGGGAGGGAGCCAATCCCAGCCAGGTGATGCCACAGGAGGATTTGTATGGGTGATGGAGGAATGATAAGATGAAACTGAGGACATCTGTAATGAACTTGCATATTTCAGTAGGAAATGCTAAACTACTTGTTTGTAGTACAAAAATCCAGGTTATGACTTGTCTGCCTGTCTGCCTGTAGTCCAGAACTTTCACCAACTAAACACATTTTGTTCAACATCCATCCATCCATTACTTTGACCGCTTTTCTCAGTTAAGGGTCGCAGGAGCCCATCCCAGCATTGTTTGGGCGAGAGGCAGGGTACACCCTGGACAGGTAGCCAGTCCATCACAGGGTTGCACATAAAAAGCTAATTCAAATATGGAAGATCCAGGATTGTCGAGCAGCTAGGATCATAAAACAGAAGATATAGGACACAGTTCCCAGATGTTCACAGACTGTTGTTAAAAGACAAGAAGGACATGTAACACAGTGGGTATCATGGACTTCTACCAACTCTGTAAGATGTGTTTAAGGCACCAAATTCAGGATGGGATTATTGTTTTCATGAAATACTAATTAGTCTCTCTTTGAACTTGTTTTTTTCTCTCTATTGTGACTAAAACTTCTTTGGAATCAAGAGTTGTAAATAAGAAAATACTGGCAAATGTTTCCACCTTGGGTTTAAAGAAAAGCTTTTTGTAAAGAAATGTGTTCAAGGAAAGGAAATCCAGATATCACCCTGGCAGTCTGGAACACTTTTAAATGAGATGCAACCTGACTGCACCGGCTGACTTATTACATCTGAACAGCAGTAAACCGACAGCGACAAGCAGAGCTTCTGCTTCAGCTTAGCTGTCTCCAGGTGAAATATTCCTCTTTAAAGAATGAAGGATGATTAATCTTAAAAAAACATTAAGGCAAAAGCAGAGAAAATAGTTGTGAGTGAGGTAGACAAGCTCTTACTTTTCTCCCCTCTGCTGCCAGCAGCTCCCTCTGCAGGGGTCCCAAATAAAAACTCCCACTTAGCGCGTGCAATCCTCTGACAATGTAGCGATGGCACAGGAACTGCACTTCCACTGTCCGTCTGCAGAATCAAAGAGACAAAAGACTAAAGATTGTTCCGTCCTCCACAAGAAGCAGGAACTGAGTTTCGTCTCGAGGCTGCAAGAAACAAGAAAAAACTTCTTGTTTGTCAGGTCCATCCATCCTCCAGGAGAAGCAGGTCTGCAGCGGGGAGGGGTCACTGCGGGGGGCGATGTCTGCTTTATGTGCCATGAACCCGGTTGTTTCCTCCACCAGGTTATGTTTTTACCACCGTCTTTGTGCTCGAGATAACTTAAAAAGTTACGGACGGATTTTTATAAAAATTTCAAGAGTTGTTGGAAATGTGAAAATGAAGAACTGAATAAATTCTGGAGGTGATCCAGATCACCGTTTGGATCCAGGAATGTTTTAAAAGGATTCTTTAACATCGTGCTTGGCGGAGGTTTCCGCTCTCCGAGTTTCTAGTTTCATATTTAACGAGCAACTTCGTCTGTGGCTCGTGCACGTGGCGGGGCAGGTCGTGCACGCGGCAGGGCGGGTCGTGCACGTGGCAGGGCGGGTCGTACACACGGCTGAGTCCGAATGTTTTAATGCCACATGTAAAAATGTTGGTACTTTCTCACCACCTCGATCAGCTGTTTTATCAAAACAATCCGTTTTACCTGCAGCAGTAAAAACGCGAAGCAGCAACTCTGCTTCCTGCTTTATCCGTGTTAACCACGCCCACCTCACATGTCCGACCAACCACACGATACTTCTTGGAGCCCCGCAAGGAAAAAAGTTCTGCAGCCCGATGTGTCGAGAACTGTCTTCAAACGCATCCGCAAGAACAAAATGACGTCATTTTCTTCTCGGAGCCTCGAGAACAAGAAGAACGTTCTCGCTTCTCGTAGAGGATGGAACAAGCTTTACTCTGCAGCAAAGCATCACGGGACAAGTTATAACAAAGAAAACTGACATAAATCTGTTACGTCTGACATGAAAACAAAGGCAAGGCCAAAATATAATGAGCATAATTTAGCGGAAGAATTAAAAATTAATGTTTCTTGTTAGTTTAACCCTTTCATGCATAGTGGCCATTCAGTGAACACCTATTTAGAAGCTTTTTTTTCTGCATATTCATGATTGAGGATTGTATTTTTATAAATAAACCACTTCAGTGGATGTTCGTGAGTCCAATATGTTTCCACTCATTGAAGAATAAATAAATATATTATATAACTGAACATAATGTAATTACGCAAGTTAGCCTTTGCAATAAATAGGAAAAGAAAATGATATAGCTGTACTGAATAGATTTACACAATATAATTATGATTATATATTCTTTGAGAAATATTCTACAAAATACATTAAATGATAAATTCTAAATATCACTAGTGAACAGTAAACTACTGTATTTAAAAAATGTTGCATTGTTATGCATGCATAAAAGGGTTAATGCATGGATCACCATCACCAGACCTCTTGGGACCATTTGTCCCCATGTTTTTTATGTTTCCCAGCTGATTCAAATAAAAGGATTTCCCAAAAACTTGTTGTCATATTTGTTTGTCAATCCTGGTCCTCAGGACCCCCCTCTGCTTGTGTAACACATTTCCGTACCTGAAAACACGTCACTGTAATAAATGGCTCATTGGCTGGCTTGCAAGAAACTTGACAAGCAGTTGCACGAATCCGAATCAGGTGTGCTCAGAAACATCTAAAACCTGCAGGACAAGGGGTCCTGAGGACCAGGATTGAGAAATGCTGATGACCCACTGGTTTGAGTTAGATGTGCTGCAGCAGGGAAACATCTAAAACCTGCAGGATGGTGACCCAAGAGGAAGGTGGTGTTGATGGAAAAACAGAACATAACAGAGCGCCCGGTGCTCACCTGTATCCCTGAGGTGGCAGCTCCTGTCTCGTTGCTCTGGTGACTGGACTGACTGGACTCTGGAGACATACAATCTCTGTCCCCCAAGCTCCCCGTCACCCCGCTGGAGCTCCGTGACGATGATCCTCCCATGACTCCATTCTGCTCCACCTCTGGAGGTTCTCCTCCCCTCCCCAGGTGAGGTTGTTGGCCTGCCTCATATCCCTCCGCCTCACCGCTCTGCCCTTCCTCATCACAACCTTCGTCCTCCTCTGCAGAGTCTAGGGCCACAGGTCCGAGCAGAAGAATCTCCCGCCGTCTCTGCTCAGCCCGTTTCTGCTGGGCTGTTGGACTGAGCGGCGGCCGCCGCTGTTGCCCAGACTGTTGACTGGGAGTTTGATTGGTACTGGACTCGGATACAGGCCTGGGGCCGCTCTCGGTTCGATTCCCCCACTGCTGCCTGGAAGTCCAGCTGACTGGTGCTTCCTCAACACGCTGATTGATAAAGAGCCTGCGAGCAATTTCTGTGCAGTCTGTTGTCTCATAACAGTTTGGATCTCCTCTCCTGTCCAGACTCGTTGACCAGGAGTCTCCGGTGTATTGTGGTGGCTGACAGCGATGCAGGGTGGGGGTGTCTGGTGCTCGGAGTTCAGCTTGGAAAAGCCTTGGGTCTCTAATGGGAGAGCTGATCTCAGTGGGAGGATGAGAAGGGCGAAGGATGCGCGACGGTAAGGCGGGGGAACTCTGAGCGGCCGATTCTCGGTGTGTGCCATGATTTGTAAGCGAGTTGACCGGCTGGTGAGAGTCTGTGTTGTCAGTTGCTGCCGTGTGTTGGTCATTTAAAGGGATGTTCATTTTAAGCGTTTGCTTAGACTGTTGTGCGTTTGGAGCTGACCCTCCAGAGTTTGGGCTGCTTACTGCTTCACCTGACGTGTTGTGCAAAGAGGACCTCCTTGCCTCTGTGAAAATGGAGGATACTTTGAAAGCTTCCTCAGCAAGCCTACGGGCGACTTCAGGGCTGTGAGCTGGAGAGGAAGATTTGCTGTCACTTAACTGGTTCAAACCCTCGACTCCATTATTGCCAAATTTAAGGATTGCTCCCTGCTGTGAAGTGCTTCCACAAATGTGCCTTTTGGTGGCTGGACTCCCTGTCATATCTCTGCTTTCTGCTGTCCGATGAAGAGGGCTCTGGGGCTCAGCACAGGACCGTGGCCTTGAAAGTAGCTGGTCCAATCCCGGGCTCCGAGGAAGCCCGTAAGTGGCCAGGTTTATATCAGCGATGTGGTCTTTGGGGTTTACGCCGATGTTCTGACGCTGAACTGGTGATCCAGCCCAGGACTGACAGCGTGGCTGTTGGTTGTAGCGTGAGGATGAGGTGTGCTCAAGCGCATGGGCTAGTTTAATCCTCAACAAGGGGGAGCCAAACTCCTCCACAGCCCTCTGCGTAGCTGCCCTGCCGATTGGATCCAAGTGTGGCTGGCGAAGGCTGGGTGAGAACGTCTGCTGGTGACTCCCTTGAGATCTGAAAGTCAGCTTTGGGCTGGAGCTGCACGATGAACTGGGACTTCCAAACCACACTGGATCGTTGCAGCGTTTCTGAAAGTGGGAGGGGATGGATCGTTCCTCTCTGGTTCGTCTCTCGCAAATAGAGTTGTGAGGACCGTCCACAGTCTTCACATTGGACTTCTCAACGTAGCTAAAGGTGACCACGGACCGCTTCCCATCAGGAGGAGTGTGATGCACGCCAACCATTCCATGAGACGGTGAAGAGCGGACGGGAGAACTCCAGCGTTTGCTGACTTTAGGTGAGCTGCTGGCTTGTTTGAGCTGAAAGCTCACGGTGTTTTTGGAAGGAGACTGACTGAGGGTGCTGTCCTGGACCGGCTGATGAGCTGTGGAGGCTTTGCCGTCAGTCGTCTGGCTCGCTAACTGAGTCAGGAGCTCCGCAGGACTGTCCTGGACCAGAATCCCCTGGGCGATTCCTTCCTCACTCTTTCCATTCTGATCTGGGGCAGACCTCACTTCCACATACAGATGAAGGACTTTTCCAGACTGGGACATGACCTCCGCTCAGCACGTAATGAGGACAGAAAAACAGAAATGGAGCACAGAAGGAGTTGGACAGGGTAAAAGAGAGGTGATTCTTTGTCCTTTTTCTTCTTGTCAACTTGAATTAACTGGTGGTGGTGGCTCTCAGTTTATTTTTAGACATTCTTCCTTCTGCCTTCCAGAGTGTCTGTGTGCAGACCACAGACTGGCCAGAGGACAAATATGCCCAGGGGACACCTCTAACACCTCCCTATTCCTCATACCTGTGAATGAAAAAGACAAGACATTGTTATCTCAGCTTACAAAGATAATTCATTACATATTTGCGATATTTTAATTAATGTGTTGCTGTTTAAAACAAGTGAAACACTGTCACTTTATTCTGAGAGAACTTCCTGCTATACACCTTTGAAAATCTTCATTCATACCAGTCTCATCCTGACTGAACCGTTAAAAACTTCTCTGGTATGCCCATCATCCATATTATCCATGCCTTAGTGCAGCTCTTTAAACTCAGCTTTTCAGCTTTTAAACTTTTTTCTTTAAACATGCAGCACAAAATGCATGTTTCTGAGCACAAGCCACCTCCAAAGCCACATATGCCTCTTTTCCATTCGTATCAGCTCTTCTCAACTTAACTCGCCTCGATTCGTCTCAGCTTGGTCCAGTTTCTTTTCCATTACAATTTAGTACCAGGTCTGAAATGAGCGGGGTTTGAGCGAAATTACTGCGATTTCAGTGTTCTGCACGACAAGCTCTATAACAACACAGGACCCAGCCACAATGTGCTACTTGGTCTGCGGCTCGCCGGTCGCTGACCATAGATTGTATCCATTTGTTGGAACCACTTCCAGTCTCGTCTGTTTGATCCACTCCGACCATTGTGGTCCTTGACCTGCCAATAGTCACTTTGGAGCTTTTCCAGCTTCTCCTGAAAACTCCTCTGGTACCCGTAGCCATTGAAATGAAAAGGGCTTGATAGATTTTTTTCAATTCGTGTCGCTCCATCTGGTTCCCTCTGTATCCTTTCCTCAGCGATCAAGCAAAGAAATGTCTCCAGATCAGAGTTGGACCATGGAACAGACTTTTGTTGCGACATTGCTTGTCACATAATATAAATTAACTTGCAAGATAGAGTCACTCTTCCAGTGATGTCACTCCCTGACCTCTGATTGGCCGCGCCCCTGACCAATAGCCGCATGATGTCTGGCAACGTCACACACAACCCGACTCAGCTTAGAACCTGGGCTGAGAAGTTACAAAAACAGTACCGGTAAACGGGTACAAAAGCCGAGTGGAAAACCCTCCAAACCAAGCCGAGGCGAGTTAAGTTGAGACAAGCTGATACTAATGAAAAAGTGCCTTAAGTCCTTTGGAGAAACAAAAATCAATAATTCCTTTTCTGTACAGTTTGTAGCATCAATGTACTGAATAGATCTAGTCTTTGCGTTCATGTGAATCACTGCCTCGTCTCTCTTCCCGGATCCTCCATCCCTATAAAAGATTGCAGCCAGTGAGCAATGGCAGTGTGTATTTTTTAAGCAAAATGGCGCCGACTGGAACAAAACATTCAACGGAACACAACGAGGATCCGATGTTACCTCTAAAGAAACAGCGGTAAATGGCGAAAAAGATGTCAGATGAAGAAAGAGATAGAAACCCGACTAACTTTGGACATGTGGAGAGCGCTGCGGGAGCTAAAGTGGCTACAACTGACAGGTAAGTTACATGTCACATGTCTTTATGTCATATTCTGCCTTGTGTTTTTGGTCTTTGCAGATATTCGTTTGCAGACAAGGTGAGTAGGAGGTCGGAAGCAGAGGTAGAGGGATGTGTGGCTCATGACAGACTTTGTTTCAGTCTACAAGTAGTCCACAGCGGTGAGCCATCAATGTAGCTTTTTGCCTCTTTAACTATAGTCTGTGTACTCATTAAAAAGAACTTTTGGCTGTTCTCATCACACATGGACACTGTCCACTACAACTTAATTTCCAACATTTCTTTACAAAAAACACTGGACATTAAAACACTTATCATTAAAATTTCATCAAGGCCAAAACAAAATTATCCTCAAAACAAAACACAGAAAGACTAAAATCTCTCTTTAAGGAACTTTGTAAATTTAATGTCAAACACTTTCTAGAACATGAATAAAGTTTTGATTTGTGTAATGATTAAATGTTAGGGGAGGCTAGAATAATCGGAAGAAACAATGCCTCAGACTGCAGCAGCTTAAAGGTCCAATGTATGCGAAACAGTGACATCTAGTGGCAACAAAGTGAATTATCTCTATCTACACTATAAATGACAAAATTGACGATAAAACGCAAAAGGTAACCCTTAAAGCTGGGGTATACTTTGTCACTTTTGGTTTATTTCTTGGTTGGCATATTTGGAAATCACTGATTTAAAAGTCACATTTTAAAGGAGTTTTTTTTTTTTTTAGCTAAGACCATATCTATCCAGTTGCACAACAGATCCTTCTAAATAGGAGAAAAGTCATGTAACTGGGATCGTTTTTATCGTATAAATGGAATAATTTCATTAAATGGTCAGTTTCAATCAAAATCTTATAATGCAATCTTATAATTTTCCTTCCTTAATTAGGTATTTTCCGTCTTCATTTCTACTAATAAAAGGGGTAAAAGATGAGTGCTGTACAAACAGGGATAAAGAAGAAACCAGAGATTCAGTAGTTCTGGATGCTGCTGTGTTGAAACTTAAAATCAAGGATAAAGGAACAGAAAACTATGAATCAATCAATCTAATCAAAGAAAAAGAAACGAGAAAAAGAGATCTGAGACAAATAAAGGTAAATAAAAATCAATATTGAAGAATGCAGCACAAACAGTATATGCGGTTCTCATCATCATGTTTACTTTTACCTTCAGATGTTGACTAATCTTGGCAAACAGTGGAAATAAACCCTCCACCATTGCTCAGGTGCCGTTTTTGCATGTTACAACAGAAAAGATGGGAATTGGACTATTTTCCTAACAATGTAAAGGAAATTTGAAAGGACTTGCTCATTTCTTGGCTGTTCGAACGACAGTAGAAAACATTACGGTATAAAGATTACAGCTGTGTGACATTGACGGAGGTAGAGGAACATCGGGGAGGAACATCAGACATAGAAAGAGCAGCAGGAAATGCTGGCAAAGGAAACACTGGATTTTATTTCCAACAACTAAAAACATCAAGGTATATTTTGGTGTACGGTTGTCAATCTGAGGCTAAATTCTATGTTTATTCTACATAATTTCTATGTAAACTAAATTGTGAAGCAGTGCTTAATGTTTGTCAGGTATGTAGCTAGCTATCTTACTAAGCTAGTGTTAGCTTCAAGGATTTGTTGGAAGTAACCTTTAGCTAACTGGAAAGCTACGTATCCTTGTTGCCGTCCCAGTTAACATGACACAACAGGTAACGTTTACTGTGCTAGTTCATGCTAACTATGAGACAAAGGGGCAGCAGTGTTGTGTTGTTCATTAATTTGGGAGAAATTATAATGTTATTTGCTCTTGTTGGGCCAACTTTGTGACCTAATAATACAAATAATTAATTCAGTAACACAAACAGACAAATGTACGCGATGTCCTACAGCCTACAGACTAGAGATAAGAAAACTGTCACATATCTGAGAAAAGAGAAAATTAAAAACCTTTGCAAAGTGCGAAACTGTTTCTTTACCAACTTTAATAATTTATTATAATGAGATTTGCATTTTATATCCCAGTGCAGACTGTTGGTTAATAAAATCAGTTTCTGTCACCTGAATCACAGTTTAAGTGAATGCACTGATATGAAACACACAATAACTGAGATGTCAAAATAAGACACCCTTATCAATAAATGTATCCCACTAACATCTTCAGTCTAGAGATCTCTACTGCTGTCCGTGTCAGGAAATATGAGATAAGATGCCATCTGTTGCCATATAATGGGTTGAGAACATTTGAGATGGCTGCTATCTCTAACTTCACCACTGTTATTTTACGGTTGACATGTCCAAAAACTGGTTGGTGGACTTATTTTGGCCTTTAATCTAAATCAGGGTAGGGCAACGCCAATCCTCGAGGGCCGAAGTCATGCCAGGGTTAGGGGTTTCCCTGCTGCAACAAACCTGACACACATCAGACTGAAAAATCAGGCTGGTGCAGAGCTTGACATTAAACTGTGCACAAGTCTGCTAATTTCCAATTGATCTGAGACAGGTGTTTTGCAGCAGGGAAACTCTTAAAACTGGGCTGCAGCCCTTGAGGACCGGAGTTGCCCACCCCTTTTCTAAATTTGCATCGTCTGGAGTTTTTGGATACTGACAAATGGTAAATAATCACATAAATCTGAATATTGTCTTATTTATGTTTGCTGCATTTTTACTCCAATTTGTGGCTCGGAATCAACCTCCTCATTCCTCTGCTGCTCTCTGACGTCACACTGATCAGACCTGGTTTTTAAAACATTACAAACTACACAAAGTGACGCTCGGTTTTTATTCAACTACAAAAATCCAAATGAGCCATGAAGATCTGATTACCCTGATAAATGACACAGAGGATTTCCTGTGTGCTAAATATATCCAGAAATCACTTGGATGTTTCCCTCAACCTCACAACGTCACTAATCCAAGTCACTAGTTTGGTCCATCATCACCAAACTCTAATCAAAAATACATTTTTGTTTGTACTTTTAAATCCTGAGTTTTTTTCTTCTTTGAGTTGAATCTCTTGGCCGTCACTAAACTAATCCGAGCTGAAACCCTTCCAGTTCTCACAGCCCTGTTAATGCTGAACGACTTTCCACACCAATAATGCAACAGACAACAGAACTCTTTTGTTTAAAGAAGTCAGCGATTCGAGGCCGGCGGAGTCCAGCTATCTGCCAGCAGCGACAGATTGGAGCTGCCGTATGGTAGCAGTGGGAGAGTGTTTGAGCGTTGAAAACTGGAGCCGTAAGAACAAAGACAACTTGTGAGTAAGTTGGCAAGCCAGACGAGCCAACTTTCCCTCCTTTAACCTCATCTGATGCTCCTGTCCTCACTGCAGAGATCCAATCTCCTCAACGTTTTCAGCCTTGAGGGCTGGCTGGTCGTTTATTTCTGCATATAACAGTTGCTGGGTGCAGTATCGACCCTGATATTCCCTGTCTGTCTCTAGTTAAGCAGAGTTAAGCTTCATTAAAAATGCAATAATAAACTCTTCTTTGTCTCTTCTCATTTTGCTTCCTCTCTTCATTTGTCACCCTTTAACTCAGTCATTTTCACACCTATGAGCTACTATTCCCACAGTTACACTCTTCACAAAAAGAGATCCTTGTCTGGTTGTTTGTGGCCCTGCAGGGTCCCATTGTCTCACAGGGTGTTAGGAAGACATTTAGTCTCTTTGCCTTTAAAGTGGCAGTGCAGGTCAACGGATGACTTAGGGCACATTCATATCAGCCTTTTGATGTGAATCCTGGTCCGTTTGCTCAGAAAGTCCACCTTGTTTGAAGAAACGTGAATGCGCCAAACAAACTCTAATTTGGACCAAAGAAATGGACTCGGTTATGACCAAGTTCAGAAAGTGGACTACAAAAAAATTACTTCCTGCATTTGGTGTAGCATTGCATTGTGGGTAAATACATAGCGATCATCTTCTGCCTTGTCTGTTGTTTATACTGCACAATAAAAAATCCAAAACAGCGGTAGCTTTGTGCTCCATGTTTTACTCACAACAGAGTTTTCTTCTTCACGTGGGTCTTGTTCTCTCTTTTGCTAAACAATAGTGCAGCACCATTTTTGGTAAGCTAAGTACAAAATATATTTCACACTGTCCAAAAACTGTAAGGAACACAGTTGCTGTTTTGTTTAGCCTGTCAGTCACTAGAAAGCATGTCAGTGTCACCACTGATCCTTCTGTGTTGTCTTCAGAGTAGCTGCAGGTTGGACACAGAAGCCAGAATCTCAAAATATGACCATTTTTAAATGACACAAAGAATAATAACCGGGACTTGCATGCCAACTATTCTATTCTACAGTCATTTAACACTTTTATCCAAAGTGACTTAGAAGTAATCAATTAACCTAACATACATGTCTTTCGAGTAGGAGAACAGTAGGAGTTTGTTGTGTTCTTATGCATCAAATACATGCAAATAATTCTCAGCTGCAATGTCCGTAAAGTGGCATCTAAACAGTTCTGGCCTATTATTTTAAACCTATAAAGCTCAGCATTCCCTATTAAACACCATGTGACACGTGACAAGTAAGGGTTAAACAACTGATGTCACACATAAATGGTGATAAATAGTAAATAATTCCCATCTCACTTTGTTAAAGATGGAGTATGTAAGAGTTTCAATATTTTCAAAATAAATTAACTAAAAAAATAACTACAATCATAATTAGATAGTTTTTTTTAAACATGTAGGTTCCAGTCTGTCCATATTTGATGTGTTATTAAATTACAAGTTTAATTAATGACAAAGACCCTTCTTAGATGTTTGCCTACCAGTAAAAAAAAGTGCTTTTTGTCATTTGTCATTAATTAAACTTGTAATTTAATAACACATCAAATATGGACAGACTGGAACCTACATGTTTAAAAAAAACTATCTAATTATGATTGTAGTTATTTTATTAGTTAATTTATTTTGAAAATATTGAAAATCGTACATACTCCACCTTTAAAGCGGCAAATAAAGAACTCATATAAAAAAATGTTTGACTTTTTCTCCCAGCAATCCAAAATATTCAAAATTTTCCAGGAAATTCTAACAGACCACAGCAAATTATGCAGTTTTAAAGAGAAGAAACAAAATGTTTTTGTTTCATATCAGATTTATTTTGAAGGAGACTTGAGCGTCTTAAGCCACCATGTATTTAAGTAAATCCCAGTGAAAAGCCATCAGAGCTTAAACAGCTACAAAGATAGGATGGAAAAAATAACGAATAAAGTAAAACTTTAACCTTTTCTGTTGTTTCTGTGATGAAATGTAGGCAGAAACTATTACAGAAATGAAAATATTGAAGTCTGCTCAACTCAGCGTGGACACCCACTGCATTATGCATGTGACAGAGCCGGGGGATGGGACGCCATTGAGAGAACAAGTCCATCAGAATATAGCTGCTGGTATTGATTGAGAGTAGAGGAGCCTGAACTTCATTTGCACCCCTTGATCCATTAATTTATCCTCCGACTGACACGGACATTGACGTGAGCAGCTGAGATGAAGTCGGGTGAAGAGGGCTAGAGCAGCAGATGCTGATATAGACAGAGGCAGAAGGACAGCGAGATGAACAAGTCGTGTGTGTGTGAAGGAGAGTGCTGTGCTGGCTCGAAGCCATGATGATGAGAGAGTAGAGTTGCAGCAGGAGCTGTGATATCGCAACTAAAGATGTAACACAACCCTGAATCAAAACACAAAAAGTCTGTTTGAAACATCTTTTCCTTCTAAATATTTATCATTTTTATGAATTTCCAAAGGAAAATGTGCAGATATGAGGCCAAAGCTATCTGATGTTGGTATGTAATGTAATCCTGCTGACAGACTCCACCAGACAGGAGTAGCATGCACAGGCAATGTTGCACGACAACATCCGCTGATTCTGTAGAAGCTGTAATCAGACGCTTTTCAGGTCAGTGGTGGCTGTCTGATATTTTCCACTGATAAGAAACATTTTAAACCAATTTGAACAAAAGAACTGCAGTTTTTTTTCCGTAATATCTGATGTTATAAAAATAACTGTAAAAACTCATATTAGATCATGTATCTTGCAGCACCGGTTAGATAGTAGTTTAGAAAATACAATGAAACTTTCTTTGTTGTGTTTTATAGGATGTTTTCTTAACCCTTTAACCAGTGGGGCACTGCCCTGGGCCAGTCTTATGTGTTTAATATAATAATAAATATAAAATCTTGTCCAATCATTTGGACGTTTCATATTTCAGTTTTACTGCCAGTCAGTCATCTGCCTGCTGGTCTCTCAGTAGCATTGAAATATGGTATCAATGCAATGTTATAGGATTCATTAAGGTATCAATGCTTTTCTGAAATAATAATCTATATAAAAATATATCAACTGTGTCCGTTTATTATCCACAAGGGCTGTGGGAGACCTCCCTCCTGGGACTTTAAAACACACAAACAAAAAAGAGAAAAAACAATCATCATCTTAGAAACGGCCAACGGGCGGAACCTAATGGTAACAGCAAATGTTGCTGCTTAGTTTTATATTGTTTTAATGTTAAGCATCATTTAAATGTTGTTTTATTGTAGGTTTCTTCTGATTTACGTTAGTTGTTGTGTTTACTTGAATGCTGTTTTCCTGTTTTTGCTGTGTTTTTTTTTTTTTTTTTTTTTTACAATTTTTGAGTTTACTCTTCTGCTTTTCTGTCCTCCTGTCTATTTTATTGTAATTTTCTAACATTTTGTCACTTTTTCTGCTTTGCTGTTGTATTTTTTTTTTTAGTTTTATTGTGGTTATAGTCTTATTGTGGCTATAGTCGACATTGCATTTGATTCCTCAAACATCCATGAATTATTAATGGATTTTTTTCAGTGATGTACTTCCTTTGAAGACAAGTGTTTAATGGCTGCCTCTGCATTTTCACACGTGATACTGTTAAGCACATGACTTTCATTTTAACAGGTAAATGTCAAAAGACCTTATAACCTTATAACAAAGCGGACCTCAGTACTTTTACATGTAACACCATAAAATTCTGTAAACCTGTGGAAAACAAATGTCTGAATTATAAATACTTAACAGAAATAAAAGAAAATAAAAACAACCTTCAAACCCAATACAGAACAAACTGGGAAAATATGTGATACCATAACAAATGGTCTAATGGGAAAAGTGGGGACAGTATGAACCTGGAGGAAATTGATTTTCCAATCTGAGACTGATTTGCAAGTTCTGTTCTTGTTCCAAAGTGCTGCAGTGTTCCCCTTGAGTGCCCAGTTTTCTGACCAGCGTCCAACTTGGCACCAGTTCAGAGGGATAGCAACCATAACGCCAGAAGGTACAGTGGAAACAGACTATTACCACTCACCAGCTGCCACACATGGCTTGATTTACAGAGGAAAATCGTAGTCGCATGTATTAGTTTAACTTGGTCATGAAGCAACAGAGAAACGCCCCTAAATAACTAACAAGAAAGTATTAAAAATGTCACTTTCAATCATTTCACATGAATAATAATTAACTTTTGAGGAATATTAATGACACTTTAAGATACTTACTTTTATAATATAATCTGTGAATATAGAATAATTAACACTTTAATTGTGAATATCTTATATATGCTACTTGTCAAAAGTTTGGACACACTTGCCCATCCAATCAAAGGGCTCAATGTCTCCAGACTCAGCCACTGTTATTTTTCTAACCTTGTTGTCATTGTTGCATTTTTTTTTCTAATTACAACCAAATTATAAGCAGAAAAATACTTAATTCTAGTATTGTCAGGTGTCTATTTAAATTTCTCATACATTTAAATATCTGTCTTAGATTAGATTAGATTAGATTAGATTAGATTAGATTAGATTAGATTCTTAGATCCTTAGTTCCCCGGTCCGATATGTTAGTACTCAACTTAGTACAACACTTAAAAAGTTCAAATATTTAATAAAAATTATCTAACTATGTGTAAGACTTATCTAACATGTGAATATACCAACTCTAGAGCTAAGGAAGCGCAAAATTTCTTTCAGTTTCTAGACAATTATGTTTTCTAGGACATTTCTGAGGTTTACGCTTCGCTAGAAATTCTAAAACTTTTGGTTTTTTAAATAACTTATTCCACACATTTCGCTATCTATTACAGCTGTTTATGTTTTTATAAATATCTTACATTTTTAACTGTTGAATATGTTAAACAAATCAGTCACAATGCTAAATATTAATTAGGCTAAACTATATTTAGCCATAACTAGTTTAACAATTAACACACATTTGACCATTTATTACAGCAGTTTAACTTCTTAACTTCTTCACTAAATATTTCAAATATTTGTCACTTAGCTTACACAAATATGTTACAATGCTAAGTATTTCATAAAGAAAATTTTTATTTAGCTATTATGTATATGTTTATTAGCTAGCTAGCTAGCTAGCATGTTCAACTATTCAACTAACCATTTATCCTTCACATTACTATTATTGACACTTTATATGTTTCAGTGTTTTATTCATTTTGCCCAAAGACTCAAAACTTTTTTTTATATTTATTACAGCTGTTTATATCCAGCTAACTTTCCCAAACACAACTCAGCTGCATTTTCTTCTTATTCTTAGCTAACTTAACTTTGGCTAATTAGCTATCATTCATGCAGCTAAGTGTTTATGCAATATTGATCTGTTTCAACATTGTATTAATTTACCCAGACAAGAAACTGTGTGATAATATAGGCATATCATCTACTTTTCAGATTAATTATATTACATTATTAAATAAACTAATTAAATAAATAGGACCAACATGGAGGAAGCACAAAAAAAAAGATGCTAACTTCCATATCCAGGTTGTTTGCTTTAAGTTCAGTTGGAAGGATTTTGTATCTACGCTGGCAGCCGTTATAGATTTAGCTATTATATCCCAATTATGAAGGGTCATCCACTCTTAATTTCAGGAAAAATCATTTCCAAACCAGTGCTTATGCAGAAGTACCCCTGGAGGATCGGGTGATAATGATGATGAGACCTCGACCATAATGAAAATGCGCTGTGTCACCCTCCAAGGAGGCTACAATGTTAATGTCTTTTATTCACTGCAATACTCTGTTTTATACTCCATCTGACATTCTGCAAAGTTTTCTTTCATTTTAAATCTGTAGCAGACCTAAAAGGAGATGCTTCGCAAAACAAAAAAAGGAAGTATCGTCATCAGACCTTGATAAACAAAAAGTCACAACCTCTCTAAAATGATGACTCATGCTCCTGTTGTTCCTATGAGATATAATACTAACTGGACACATACACATACAGATAAACTCCATGGGTTCTAGGATTATGCTTTTATGAGCCAAATCACACAGGTAATTAAACCCCAGGCAGCATGTGCAGCTCTATTATTAGCTCCCTGGATATGATGTGGTGCGGGTGGGGACTTGTGCTAATATTAGCTCTCAGCTTGGTTGTTGCTGGTGCTTTGCACTGCGATCCCAGCAACATGACAAGTTGTGCAGTTAAGGAACATTTTAAGCCCTGAGGAGATTAATGAGGCTTGTGTGAGTTTGTGGACTGTGAGGGATTTTCAGAGACACCATCCAGTCCCATTCATTCTCTCACACAGACATAAATATACACCGAGTTCTCCATGTGTGATATTACTAGGTTACACTCTTCACTGTATTTGTCACAACTGCCTTGTCATGTAAATTCCCAAGAAATAGCGCACGAAAACGTGCTCTTTCCACTCCGCGCAGTGCTGAATCATAATTAACCAAGCAGCAGCGGCTACAGAGGACTGACTAGAATTAAATAGGCAAGTGTTGAAGCTGTGCTCCATGTAAGACTTTGTTTGTGTCCCTTTTTCCTCCTGACGGATGTCTTCAAAGGCGCAATCAGACAAAAGTGATGGGTCCTCTGACTCATGCGGAGGAAGCAGCAGTGTGAATGTGTACAAAGGAAAGATGGAGAGAGGCGTATCGGGGATGAGGAGAAGGGAGTGACCTTGCTGTTTGCACAAGTTACTCACACCTCAGGGGTTTAGTGAATGAGGAATCGGATGTAAACAGACCCACCATGATTCATCGTTAGCTTGAAACATGATGAAGATGACTATAAGCTTTAAGGTTTGGGAGGAAGACCATGCATCAACTACACCTCAGATCACCTGGTGAGACACCCATCCATCCTCACCCTCCCTAATTCATTCATCCTTCCATCCTCCCTCAATGATTCCTCACCCATCTGTTCTTTCTGCTTTATCCTCGCCCCCCCCCCCCCTTCATTCATTCTTCCCTCTCTCACCCATTCATCCTTCCATCTTCCCTCTTTTATCTACTGTCACCCTTTCCCATTCCCGTATCCTTCCATCCTCCTCCCATTTCCTCACCCATTCATTGATTAATCTTTCCTTCCTCTCCATCATTCATACGTTCATCCATCCATTTTTCTCTACCCTCATCTATTCCTTCATCCTCATCTTCCCTGTTTTATTCATCTTTTCATCCTCTATCTCCCTTCACCCATCCATCCTTCCATCCTCCCTCCATCAGTCCTCACCTCTTTCATTCATCCTTTCCCCTACCTCATTCGCTCATCTTCCTCCTCTCTTCCTCATCTCATCCATCCATCCCTCCTACATCAACCATCCTTCCATTCTCTGTCTTCCTCTCATTCATACATCCTCCTCTCTCTCTCTCATCCTTTTCCATCTTCTCAAGTCTTTCTTTTCCCTCTGTATATCATTCATTCATTCATTTTCTTTTTGTTTTTTTCTCTGTACGATCTCCTTCCAGCCTTGATTCCTGACACACTCCAGATGAGCCAAAGGACGTTTAAATCTCTCCATTAAAGCAGTAAAGTCGTGTTTTTGCATCCTGCTCCATGCCACTACATGATTTTTCTTCTTCTTGGATATTTTGGAGAATTTTAGTCGTTAAGCTCCACTGATGGTAAAATAATGCGATTCACACAACATGTCAATTATTAACATATCCAGAAAGTGCTGCGCTTGACTGTTCACGTGAAAGTAAGAATCAAAGCTTGGGTGAAAACTGCAGCTGCAGCACACTGAGATTCGGTGATTTACATTATTCCTGACATGCTTTGCTATTTTCTGCACTGCGTGACAAGCTAACAAGTGAACACAAACACACCAGCTGTTTTAAACACTCAAAGAAATGTAAGGAAGAGAGGAAAAGATAGAGAGAAGCTAAGACAATACGGTCTGTAAGGCTGCAACAATTTGTCGACAACATCATTGATGCGAAATTTCACTGTCGTGTTATAAACGCCCGTGACGGCTTTGCTAATAAAGCGCTGCTCCAGGCAACTTAACACCGTTTACCAACCACGGCTTTTCAGACAGTAGAAGAACTCTAAACACCAAGCAGATGACGCAAAGCACCAGAGTTGTTTTGTTTAAACAGCAAAGAAGAAACTGATGGCGGTGCAACCTGTTTCCAAAGTTTGGGGATATTTCACGCTAAATAAAGTGTCAAACAGGTGAAATGTGTCGTCTGCCACGCAGAGTTGGCGTACCACGGCAGCACGACAGTCATGCATGACTCTGGAAGGAAAGCACCCCGGAGTCATGGTTTCCAGCGTTCCTGGTGGCAAAGTTAGCATTAGCTAAAGTTACCATTAGCTAAAGTTAGTATTAGCGAGTAGTGGTGTGCTGTTGTTACCTCTGCCAAAGAGCTTCTGTTTTTACCGCCATTTATCTGTTTGTGTTCAAGATAACTCAGAAAGTTATGGAGAGATTTTTATGAAGTGTTCAGGAGTTGTTGGAAATGTGAAAAGGAAGAAGTGATTTAATTCTGGTGGTGATCCAGATCACCAATTTGGATTCAGGAATGTTTTAAAGGATTCTGGACCTTGTTTACCTACAAAACAGGCTTTTTCAAGATGTAAATAATCATTTCAATGTAATTCTACTAAAATTAAGATTTTAAAATATTTTATTTATTTTGTTTTCCTTTTGAGACAAATTCTGTACTGCTTGGATATGACATTATAGCTAAGTTTGGATGTTTCAGAATAAGTTAGTAGTAAGCTGTTAAGCTTAAATTTAATATTCAACTGGTTCAGGAGTCGTTCTTTTAACTTCCTAAAGGACATTATGTTGGGACTGACTGGGAATCAGGGGGACATTCATATGATGCAGATGGAGAGAGTTGCGGAAAACATACTGGAACCAGTAAAAAGAGCTGCGTCAACTGGAAGCACAGATGGTGGGCGGGACAGAAATAATGGGGACAATCGAAAAAATTATTTACAGATTAGTCAACTGTTAAAATAAACGTTAGTTGCAGCCCTAACGGTCTGTTACAGGCTGGAGAAAGTCCAGTACAGGTAGGAGGCAAGATGGAAGCCAAAGTAGCCGTCAGTCGGGGGTCACTAGGAAAATCTGCAAAAGTTCAGGAGTGTGTCTTTAAAGATCAGTGAAAAACTTGAAAACAAACGTTATCATGATACAATATTATTCTGATAGAGATACAATAATATATCAAGATGTTGATAATCAATAGATGTACCCAAAAATGTTTCCATAAGACAAGAAAAGAAAAAGAAAAAAAAAATCTGAGGTTCAAATGCAGACATTGCTGATGTTAAGTTAGTTCATTTTACCCTCATCACATCGTAACGGTTGATCAGGAATCCGATTGGATCAGTCGATTACGCAGAATCCACCTCCATGAATCCATGTTAGCAGTGAGGAAAGTAAAGAGCTGAATCTTCTGCAGAAAACTAATAAACTGCTTCTTCAGTAGACTAAGTTTAATCTGTCCTGCAGATACATTTCCATGATGAATTCATCTTTCCAAGACAGTTTTGAGGCGAGAGAGACTTTCTCACAGAAACTGTTCTGCATTCGTACATGCAGATTTTTGCATCAAAGTCTACTCAGCTTATTTCTCAAACAAGCTGCACTTTGTTGATACTTTAATAAGGCTGAGGAAAGGAGTGCGACTGAATATAATACTAACATCTTTGGACATGAAAGCAAAGTACTGATATGTTGCAGCTCTCAAAGAGAGCTCTCGCCCTTTAAGTTTCCCCTTAAAGGGCGAGCAGCTAATGCAGGAGCTCAGGGAGGAGCTGTCACTCCAACAGGTCACCAACCAGTTGGTTTTCAGTGTTTAATATCAGCTCGGTTAGTCTGGAACCTCAGTCAAAGTCATTAGAATAAGTGTTAGAAACAAAATAAGGAAAAAAATTTTCTTTGGGTAAACTTAAGAAAGGCAGATCAGCGTTGCATCAGTGTGTGCTCACACACACAGCAATTCTGTTAAAAAGCCTGCTATTCATCCTTACACACATACACCACCCCAAATCTACAACTACTTCCACTGCCATCTAAGAGGTGAAGGAATCGACCTCCGTTCCGCTTCTGTTCGACACCGATGAGCAGTCAAGGTGCATCGGTCCTGCCTTCAACGTACTCAGTGAAAATGGCTTCATGTGAAGTTTACGACTGCCCATCCCTCAAATGCATGAATGCAGCAAAACAGACATCACAATATTTGGAGTAATGGCCGCTCTGGTATTGTTTTTTACAGGCATAAACCCCCCCCCACCCCAGTTTTTATATCCTGTCCACAAGTAGCACAGATATCCATAAAACCCAACAAGCCAAAAAGGTCAGAAGTTTTTGCTGATGTTCCATCAAATATCACTTTAAATAAAAGAGATCAGCTGTTTAGTAATGTTCAGGTATGAACTGTGAACTTTATATAATATTTCTTCTCTGGCTGTTCCTCAGGTGTAGAAGAGTTGTTGTCTCAAACATCTGTAGTAGGAATGAAGACGGCAGCGAGTCTGGCACGCCTCAAGCACCAGTACAAACCAGTGCTGCTTCTTATAGTATCCCAATCTTTCCATTTGATGCCATGGCAACGCCTTTGTCACCTTAATGGATTACAGTGAGATCTGACGAGAAGATATCTATTTGTGGAAAGTTAAGAGAAAAGTTTGTGTGCCAGCTACATAACTCAACCCATGATTTTCCATGATTTCTGATCGTATTGCTTTGTTTTCTGTGCCGGACAGCTAAGCTCCTGGAAAACAGACATCAGAAACAATCCAACTCTCTGTCCATCTGCAGGTCAGTCTTCTGCCAATTATGTCAACCATACGCCAACGTAACGTAATCCCACACTTTGCAATGGCTTTTGTTGCACTTTTCACCTCAATGTAGTTTATTAAAATAAAATATAAAATGTTAAAACTAGTGGAAGACATGGCAGGACTGAAACAGAACATGTCCAAATGCAGAACAAATACACCGCTTGGGACTTTAAAATCATTTAAAACTGGAGATGTTCGTTACTGGCATGCCCATAACTATCGGCTGATGTAGACATTAAAATGCAATATTAGAAATGATCGGTATCAGTTTTTACTTTTATGACACGTTTACACAACATGCTCATATTATAAATCAAACTCTTCCGCTGAGTCTCCTCTAACTTAAAATGATCAAATCTACGAGACGCCATGTGTAGTTTTCCAGATATGTTTATTTTTTTGGTACAACTTTCTCCAAAAATATCTGTATTGGTGGATATCTGTGTTGGAAAGTTAAAGAAGTTATATCAGAATATTGGTATAAAAAGCCAATATCCAACATCCTCATTTAAAACCATTCAGGGAGGAGAAAGTGAAACCAGTAAGGCGAGAATAAATAGTCATATGATGTATGTTTACAGAGGAAATCACTGTTTCTGAAAAGACAGACAGCGGTACACTTCAGGGATTTACTGCATTCATACATGTGATGCACCTAAACACACATCATGATCGCAACTGTCACAGTAAACTGCACAGGTTGGATTATTGCACATATAAAACAAAACAGTGTACACGGCAGAAACAAGAGTCTGCTCTTCTCCCATCATTTTCTATGGAAGGTTCTGGACAGCAAATCAGTGTTTATCGATGTTTTCTCCACAGAAAAACATATTGTAGTTTGGGAAAGCCAGAAATCAAACCACTAACCTTCTTCCTTTGAGATTAAATATTAAAACCTGGATGATTACACACACATAGTAGCATATTTACATGTAGTGCAGCTTCCAGGAGAACCTGCTGCATCAGAAACTACAGGAAAAGTCAGAACACATCTTCAGCACGTTGATGAGCTCTGTGCAGCATTTTCATTCTGCTGCAAACGCAGAAATTAAATATGAATATTTATGCAGATATGTAAAACTTCTCCTACTAGGATGATTTGATTTGGGAAACTATAGATGATATTGTCATGATCTGGCTTGTCAATAATTAACACCCTGAATTACAGACCAGCAGCTCAATAACGCCATGTTTTAAACGGGCAGCACTGCATGCGCTGGCATGCTCACACCAACTGATTCTACAAAAATATGCAGTCTCTCATCTCACACATCATCCTGTCATTTATCCCTTCACACTCCCAATCGCACCCACCCACTCACATACACAAATGAACCCTGTATACTAAAGAATTCCACTTTTTCTCTCCGTTAATTATCTGTTTATAAGTCTCTGGACATGACCTGCACATCTGGATCATCTGTGTCATCGTGCAAAGCTGTCAGCTGTCCCAGTGCTTGTTTATCAACTCCGCACCGTCAGCAGAAACCAGATACTCACAGCTACATTTGTAGTACAGACACACATCGTTCCTCCTCCTCCTCCTCCTCCTCCTCGTCTTCGTCCCATCTCAATCTCACACTCACCTCTCTTCTCTTCCCACCGACAGGATTAACACCTCCCACATGCTGCATCGAGTCAGATCTCTTCCGTTGTCCCTCCTTGCTTCCCTCTCATCCTTACCTCCTTCTTCCCAGCAGAGGAGTCGGTGCAGACCTGTCCGACCAGCACAGCCAGCCCCCCTCCCTCCCTCTCCAACGGCAGCGATAACACTCAGCCTATTAGCACACTCATATCACCTTGCTCCTCCTCTTTCCCCCTTCCCTCTGCATTTCACACACATGCTGAGTCAGTGTGGAGGGGTTAACACGGCCATGGGAGGTTCTGTAAGGAGCGAACATGCAAGACAAGGAGGGGGAGGGGGGGGGGGGCAACAGGAAGGAGTTCTATCTGAAACCCTGACACCCCCCCCCCCCCCCTCTCTATGTGCAAAATAAAAGCAGCAGATGTGAGAGGATGAAAATGAGGCAGGTGGTCTGATCTGCGGGGGGTTCATGCTCCTCCAGCATGTGTGGACTGCTCCTTTAAGATAATACAGTTTTAAACAAAATGAAGAGAAAATTAAATTAACTGAGCAGGTCAGAAAAATACTTTAAATATTAAAGATAAAAGAAAAAAAATCACTAAAGCAGATTCAGATATTCACATGAAGCAGGAGCATTTGTATGAGGCCAGTACTCATACAAAGTTGTGAAACTTTGTGTTTCACAAATGAACATCCAGATATAGATCTTCATTAATTGCTGATTATTCAGCTGCAAATCAGGCAGGCAAAAATGCTAAAACTTAAAAAAAAAAAAAAAAAAACGCCAGAGCTTATTATTATTATTTTTTAGACCTTATTATTTTTATTTATCGTTTTTTATTGTAAAGAAAGTTATTGCTGCAAACCAGTTAGAGGTGGAGTTGGCCGTTTCACAGCAGCCATTGGTCCGCGGTTTTTTCCCGTTACAGGATCAGTAATTACCATTTGAAGTTTTTAGATCTCGGCGTCTCTCATCGCAGTCGCTCTGCAACTGGTTTAAAGTGTGGAGAAAATGTAAAGAGCCGTACGATTGACTGAAAGCAAACACACCTGGTTTAATTGATGAATCTGTCAATCAGAGTCGTAAATTTGATTGACAGATTTTATCAACCAATGGTGACATTCGTTGACCTGCAACGTCAGGGGAGTTTAGAAATCCACCACAGATTTCTCTAACAAATGCAGAGATGTTCACAATGACAAGCAGGTTGTATTTTCTGCCAATTTTTATAAGTGTACCTCAAAATTATATTTGTGAGTGTGTGCATTTCAGAGTATTGAGACTGATCTCGCCTCATATTTGTGTTTTCTAGATTCCCGATGTGAAAATGTCTGTTCATCACCTTCTTTACGGATGTGATGCATATAAGGAGCAAAACCTCAATAAATGTGTTGAAATATGATCAAGCCTTTTTTATTTGTTTATATAGATTTAAGAAAATATAATTAAAAGAACTCTTTTTTTTAACCTGCAGTCCAGTCCGAACTATAAATGTCCCAGAATGCTAGCTAAATCTAATACTTTTATATACATATAGGATGTGGCTAATATTCTTGATTCTTCTTATTTTGTGAACTTGAGTTTCATAGCAAATTGTATTGTTTTTACCTTTATTGTGATGGCGTTGTTATAAGTTTTCTTTCCTCTTCCTTTTTTTTGCGAATGAGTGCGCCTGTGCAGTTGTACTATAGACCGTATCTGAAAGATGGACGGAGCCTCCAGCAGTTAAAAGTGAAGCCTATAAGTGCATAAAACTGCAGTTCCCCCTTCATCCACTGCAAAACAGAGCAAATCCCCATAGACTCCCATGTTAAAAAGACCAACTTCACAGCAGGAATAAACATGTTTACAGCAGGAATAAACATGTTTACAGCCTGGTTCAAAAATAAATTTTAGGTTTAATAGGTCAGGTTTACCTTCATGACAACTGTGGGTGATTGATTTTTTTTTCTAACTCGCCCGTTTAAAAGTAATTTAATCTCGAAGTTCAGAATATTTAGGGGCGTGTCCTTTTGATTGACAGGTACCCGATCTCCCGCTTCAAGTCAGAAGAACGTAGAACAACTGCGGTTTTTAGCCGGTAAACAACGTGACTTAGCTTTAGCCTGCTTACCTCCGTTAGCTGGTTAGCTCCTGTTATCTTTGGGTTAGCTCAGTTAGCTCTTAGCTATATATGTATATATATAATTTTCTTTTTTTAATCAATTATCACTTAATTTTTATTGTTTGTCTCCTAATACACATCTGTGGCCCTCACTGATTTCTTCCAGCTAAGCTTATATTTACTTATATTCTAATAAAAGTTGTTGATAACATGCCTTTTGAAGTTAAACTCTTTTCAACACTACAATGCTTACAGTCATAGAATCCAGGCCATGAAACTCATCTCAATACTCATAAATGATTCTTTAAAATATTTGCATTGCTCTCAAATGTGTTCATTTTTCATCAGAACCTATGTGGCTGAAAAGGTGTAGTACTTCCCAAACTTCTAAGTATTTACATTCTGATATAACATTATAGTCATTATAACTTTAAGAAAAATGTTATTATGGGGAGTGCACTGTAGGCTCCGGTGACAAAGTTTAAGCGTTCCTTTTTATTGGTATTTTTCACACCTGCAATACTTTTAATTTTATAGTTTAGGTATTTTTTTAAATCAGTACTTTTACACTTACTTAAGTAAAAAAAATTGAGTTGGTACTTTTATTTATTCAGAAGTCTTTTTTAACCTGAGTATCTATACTTCTACCTGAGTAATGAATGGGAATACTTTTGACAACACTGACTACGACTGAGACGAGTGCCCAATCGGGGCAATCAGATCAAATTTATCCTGATGTGAATGCACCCTTAATGTGCTGAGCTGCTGCCATGTGATCATCCAATTGTTTTCACAGCCAATAGAACAAATAGACCAAATAAAGTGGAAATTAAATGTATAATTTGACTGCCTTTAATATTCAGATGTGTATTTGCTATTTGTATAAACAGACAAACTAGACACATTGAAATTCTTGAGCCGATTGTCCAGAATGAGAGGAATTAAAGAATGCTAGCAGGTCAAATAAGAGATTACTGGAAAAAAATTAAATCTTAATATTGTCTATGTTAAAAAAAAAAAAAAAAAGATTAACTAGATGTTCTAAAAACAATAAGCTCTGACACTTTTGGGACAAAGTAACTTAATAAAAATACACATTTCATAAAAGCATCTTCTGAAAAACAACCAGGAGGAAGCTTTCAAATGGGATTAGAAGATCAGAGACAAGCTAAGCAATCATTCAGATATGTCATGGTACATCTATCTTGAGGACATACAGCATTGGCTGTGTTTGTTTAGCTCCATGTTATTTTGAGAAAGTTTTTAAATAATTCAGAGCAACATATATGGCACAGTGATATTTGATGTTCTCATTTCATAATACATACTTAGTGGAGATGCATGAAAAAGAGTCAAATCAAGGTTTAACTGATACTCCGATTGTGCTTAGTACAATACATTCATACAGTAGATAAAGCTCACTCCCCTGAATGATTTAAGAGAAGAAATGAATGGGAGTGAATGTGTGCTCCCAAGGGCCCATCTTCCTCAGTTCAATATGCTGGTAACACACATTAGCCCTTCAATTCTGTTTGCATCTAATTTGACCCAATTCAAGATGAAACAACCTATTTTCCAGCTTTCTTCATAGGAATAAGGTCCTAAAACAGCACACAAAGAAAACAGTGGAGACAGTATCATTTCATTTAGTTGTGGTGTTCCACATCCAGTCGGATCAAAAGGCAAACATTATCAAGTTAGTGTTATTTTGCAGTTAACGAAACAAATTGGAAACTGGAACTGTGGAACTCACAGAAAATGACTGCTGGAGAGCTTTTACATTCCTGTTTTCTCATTCAAGCTCATATTTTTACCCGAAAACAGCTTCAGGTTTTCTGTCATGAATATCAACTCTCTTGTCAATACTTTTCAAAACATTGCAGCACAATTTGATGCAGTAAACACAGATTTTACCTAACATACTGCTACAAAAGCTGTTTTACTATGTATTTCTCTTTAACAAGTATGTTACACAAGTCTGTCGAACATGATTGTATTAAATGTATGCTCTGAGCTTCAACATTGTGTCATACAAGATATGTCACATGATGTCATATATATGTCATGTGGAATATTATATAGTGAAATTACATATAGTAATCATATATGATTCCTGATATTTAACATTCATGTGTGCCATGTTTACAGTTTGGAGTGAGAAATTACATTAAAACTAAATTGTGAAGCAGTCGGAGCAAAATGTTTGTAAAGTATGCTAGCTAGCTTACTAAGCCAGTGTTAGCTTGAAGGATTTGTTGGAACTAATTTTTAGCTAACTACAAAGCTTAAACATGTCAAAATAATCGTTTAAAAACTCTTCTTTCCACTTCTCTTTAATTGAAGAGGCAGCATGAAGTATGTTGTGCCATTTTATAGACTGAAATGTAATGATTAGCAAGCTGTTTTTATGCTAGTCAAACCCAAGCGGTAAAAAGTGAAGCCTATGCGGGAAGTGCATATAACTGCAGTTCCCCCTTCATCCACTAGGAAAACAGAGCAAATCCTCATAGACAGCAAAAATAAACATGTTTACAGCAGGAATAAACATGTTTACAGCAGAAATAAACATGTTTACAGCAGGAATAAACATGTTTACAGCAGAAATAAACATGTTTACAGCAGGAATAAACATGTTTACAGCAGAAATAAACATGTTTACAGCCTGGTACAAAAATCCATTTAGTTTAATAGGTCAGGTTTACCTTCATGACAACTGTGGGGGGGGGGTTTGAATTTTTTTCTAACTCGCTTTTAACTTTCCAACTCTAACTCTTCTAACTCATATTTGTATTTTCCGGGTGAGACGACACGCATGTCCCTGCCAAGATGGCGATGATAGGAACCGCCCACCGAGCTTCATTTCAGCTCTTCAGAAATTTACGGGTGAATTCATTAAGAGTCCGTCCATCTTTTTGTATACAGTCTATGGCTCCACACCTGGCCTCCATTAAATGGATCCAACAGCCAATGAAGTTCTGCATAATGACGGATTAGTTTGAGACATGTGTGTTGGATCCGGAAAACATGGAAAACCTGCAGGCCCTCAAGAACCAGAGCTGGACTTTCCTGCTCTAAAAATTCCACCATTCCTTTTTTTTAAAGTTTTTTATTTCCTTCAGTTATTTTTCTCCATATTTGTCTTTTTAATTTAATTTTTTTGCTTTCAATTACCACTTTGACATAAGCAAGCACCAAAAAAAAAAGCAAAAGGTTAAGGGGAAGATTCACAATTATCAGAACAACCTGTGGGACGCAGGGTGATGCCACCCCTTTATGGTAGAAGTTACACCTGTCCTCTGGGAGGAAGACCCAGATTGAGCCATAAATTGTAGCCTTGAGAGTAGGGCTGTGATGATATGCTTTTGTCCCGATTTGATTCAATTCCTATTATTTGGGTGCTGATTCGATTTAAAGGGGCGCTATGATGGTATTTGGAGTTTTCTGAGCTTTCTACAGTGTTACAGTGTTGAATCCTCATCAGCCATGTGAACAGCACTGTTTTTTATCACCTAAACGCATGTTTGAGTTTGAGTTCCAGCACGCTCTCCGTTCGGTTTCCATGGCGATGAAAAACGCGTGGTTTTAGAGAGTTTTTTCTACTTGGAAATCCTTGTGACGTCCCGGGGGATAAGGTTCGGTGATTGGTTACCTTCTACTGGTTAACAAGGGCATGTACAAATACATCAGGCGGGTGGAAAACGTGGGATAAAGTTATTTCCAACGATGGCTGGTGAGTTTACCAAAGAGAGACATCCTGCTGCATTCGTTGCTGTGGGTTGCTGTTTTCCACTTCGTTTTCAGGCTCTGATTGAGGTTCCAACATGTAGGGCTGTATGCTATGTGTTGACATTGTAGTTTGTTTTTTTTTTATTGAGTTCATATTAGCCTAATCCTTCTGTTTATGAGATGTTACAATGACGGTGAAAGCAGGTGCAGTGCGCGCTCCCGATGTAGTGCAGTGGCGAGAGGCGGGGCTTAATGCGGAAGAGTCTCAATCCACTCGTTTTGCCCGCAGGCTGATCTGACAGCCTACGGAGAGGGTCGGTCTGAAGTAAATAAAGCCATTTGTGACAATAACTTGATCAATCCCAGCCCTTCTGGTGTCAGAAGTAAAAATAAATTAGCCTGAAATGCACAGAATAGTTCCACTTTCAATTGCGATTTTCACAATTCTTTGGTATTGCTGATTTTTCTAGATTAAAAACAAACAAAAAAAATGTACAAAACTTTGTTTTGCTCGTCATTTTTCTTGATTTCAATTAGGAAAAAACTACCCAGTAGCTAGACCATCATTCTGCTGCTATAATGCCCAAAAAGACAAGTAAAAAGATCAATAAAAACAATAAAAAAGGAAAAGAAAAAAAAAAAAAAAAGCCTGCAACAACATGCAAAGAAAAATACCTATGAGAATTGGTGTTTCTCAGGTGTACAATAACTTTTTATGTAAAAGAAAAAAATAGGAAGTTTTAAATTTGGTCTCAGATAACAGAAACAGTCCCAGGCAAGACCAAATATAGCTAAAATTGACAATCCTGTGTTCCTAAAATTAACAGTGATTCCGAATTGATTAATATAATTGGTTATTAATCAAGAAACATAAATTCTCCCTTGTTTCATTCTCTGCTTCCTAGAGCAGAGAAACTACAGTGGCAGATAAAGAAAAATCAGTGTTTGTTCTGGTTCTGGGCTGCTGTAGAAACACTGCAGATTTGTAAAAAAAAATAAAAACAAAAAAAAAAAACAACAAAAAGAATATCCTTGGAAAATATGGAATATGTAAAACAATTGCTGTTTTTATGTTAAACTTTACTCTGTATCATAAAGCACCTGAGTAATGACTTACTTCCATCTGCTAACACAATAAGAAGAAGGCTAAAGGTAGATGGAAGTGATTAAAACTAAATCTATTTCAAGAGTTAAAATAACAACAAAAGAATCTTGAAGTTCTGTTGTTTTGCGCTGTTCTGTGCTGTTTCCAATAAAACAATGTCTTATAAACATGGCAAGTTCACACTCCCTGCAGTGTGACTGTATTAAAAGTCTAGGTCGTTGGTGAAGGACAAAGGAGACAGACAGGAGCTACCGACACACTGCAGACCAGATGGACATTGTGGCGTAGAAAGTCAGGCTCATACATATTCAGATGAAAACTACGAATACGAACATGGACACATAAACAGACACATACACATAGAGACATTCCCCTGTGTCGCAGAGCTTCTGTTGGTTTGTCACATTAATATTTGGCATCAACTTGCTGAAGATCTGAATAAGAAACATCCAAGTTAACAGTGTTTTCTGATCATCTTAATCTGAGAAGTATGCAATAGTCAAATGAAACTTGAAGCGTTTAGGCTAATTCCACAATGACATCCCATAAACATACATATATACATAGACACGACATTGTATCACGCTGCCTATACAAGCTGACGTCTCATCGCGCCGCCATCTTGGATGGGTCTCCATGTGCCTCCAATGCATTTATTTGTCAGGTGCAGGTCCAACCACAACAATAACTTCACCAATTTTTACCTGATTTTCCTCACAGTTTGGTTTGTTACAAAGACAGAGATATTGTTATGATACAGATCACTGTAAAACATTAAAAACAACGTGCTTTTTTGCAAAAATATTTTTATAATGCTATTTAACGAAGACATAAGGTAGCTGCAATATAAATAAATGTATAAATGAATTTGATACTAATATGTTTGATAGTTCATTATTGCATTTGGATTTATCTATTTATTTTATCTGGTCAAATAAATTATTTTTCAACCTTGTGAAATATAATTCCACATGATCTGCTTTAAGCATTTCACCGTTTGTTGCAACCGTATGCTGAACAAAATACAGGAATAGTTGCTGGCTCTCTCTTGACTACAGTTGACTCTCTTTTATTTACATTTATTAATTTATCAATATAGAGATGCAGTTGTACAAAGTCTGAAAATAAAATATTGTATCATAACTGTGAAATTCAGAAGTTACCTAGAAAAACACTCGGAGAGCGCAAACCTCCATCAAGGCCTTTAAAAAGTTCCTGGATCCAAACAGTGATCCGAATCACCACCAAAATTAAACCATTTCTTCCTTTTCACGTTTCCAACAAGTCCTAAAAATTTCATGAAAATCCGTCCATAACTTTTTAAGTTATCTTGAACACAAACAGATAAAGCCGGTAAAAACATAACCTCCTTGGTGGAGGTAATTATGCCACCATGTAAAACTCTCTTTGTGAAACATCAAGATCATATTTTTCCATAAACATCTCACAGGAGTAAAATTGACCATTTTCATTAAGTATATTATTCACTGTGTTAACATTATTTACCAACCAATTATGTAAAAAAGTGTTTTGTTTGTGTGTAATATATACACATTGTTCCACAGAAAACAGTATTGTGGGGAAACTACGTCAACTCTGCAGCAAGACTCGCCACCAGTGTGGTGGTGACACTGGTTCAATCTCCAGCACTTAATGAGGCGTCTACGTATATATGTCCATGTGACAGTCCACTTGAGGTTTGACAGCAAGAAGTCCTCTAAAAGTAGACGTCGCTAACTGCTTCACAAGACATGGCACAGTGCTGTATTATAAAATAATTAAGAAATAAAAGTGGCTAATTAATTTTTTAATTACTTTGATCTTGTTATCAAACCTGACTGCCTGACATTTTACACTGAAAAGTAGCTTCTAGAGTAAACAGCAAACAGTATGACAGTCCAGATCAAATACAAAAAGTGGATAAAGATATATTGAAAAAGAAAGTTAATTTGTTTTATCTATAAAACAGCTGAGTGAAAATTTAAAGTTTATAAAAGTTATGATCTAAAATCAGATGCTGCATAAGCTCCAGTCCATGTAAAACAAGACGCATGCATAAAATAGAAGATAATGAAGCATCAATGCTCCGTGTATTGTTGTAAAGTTAGAAGGTTTTCAACTTGGGCTGGGCGATACTACATATTTTTGTATTGTTAATATAATAATAATTATTGATTATTATTATGATCAAAATAAAACTATTACAAACATTTTTTGTTACGCCATCGCTCGAAACACAACGTGAGAAAGCTCAACGCCTCCTTGACGTGCCTCCACATAGACTTTACACTGAAACCTGCCGCTCTTGACGCTCAAAACGCGTTTGGTCTGAACACACCATAATACTCGACTTTGTTTGTCTGATAATCCGCTAAATATCTGAATTAAATTGCACTGATCTGTGACTGAAATATTTGTTTAAAATGATAAAAATTGTTAAAATTGCACTGATCTTTGCCTGGTTTAAAGCCATATTACATGCACTAAAATCAGATATACTAGACTATGCGTTATGAGTGCCAACAATGACGTGCAAAAACTTTAAATTATCAGCTAGATTAAACACCAGACAACACCTCACAAAAAGTGTGATTGGTTCGATTTGCATCATGCGGTATGGATATGCTCTGTTAATGTGACTGGGAGGTCAGTGCAGTCTCATGTTGACTAGGCTATAAATACAAAACCCCTCTCAGATTTACACCAGGCAGTAACTGTGGCCTTCACTAACACAACTTTCTCCATGTCCTTTCATCCCAAGCAGCCTTCAGAGACTCAAACCTTGTAAAAATGACAGACCCTCAAATCAAAAGTTTCCAAAAGGGCTCAGAGTCTAAATGGTACAGGCACATCAATTCAAACCTTACAGCATGTCTCAAAGGATTTGCTACTTTTCAGCCACAAGAGGATTGATGGTGTCGAGAAGGTTTGAGTAACACTTGGTGTTACACTGCAGTCGAAGGTTTTTAAATAGAGTCAGGACTTGTGCCAAGTAAACGTCTTCTGATTATGGTTTATTGGGAAATGCAAAACAAATTAAAATAAAAAAAAAAAAACATTTCAAAATTGAGAACCAAAATCACATTTTGTAAACCAATTCACAGAAAACAAATATGTTTCACAATAAAAGTTTATTGCAACAGTGTAATGGAAACACTTTTTTTGCATTTACACGTCCTCGGACGCGACGTAGGGTCATGTGACCAGTTTATGGCACGGTTTGGAACAAACAACTGTGAAATGCAGAGTTTGCAATCAATTAAATAAGAAAATGAGGGAGAAGTGCTTCGAAAAACATTTTAAAATCCTCCGCAGCAAGTAGAAAACCCCGAAATAGCACTAAAATCTTGTTTGTGTAAAATCTCGTCAGCTGGATGAGATTTTACAAATTTTACAAATATTACTTTTATTTTGGGAAAAACTGTGATGGAAAAGACACCTGCTTATTCATGTAAGCAGACTGGACTGAAACATTTGGGTCAAATAAAATATTCACATGTATGTATGTATAACAGAGTGGTTCATTTTCGTGCTCTAAAGTATCTAATATGGCAGCTGAAGAACTGTTTGTTGTTTCCACAACTAACACGAGTTACTCCGTGGTGAACTTAAGTAACTAGTTAAAGATCAGAATTCCTGTTGGAAAATAATTTTTGAATAAAATTAACATCGTAGCGAGATAAAAAGCTACATCCAAGTGAGAAATTAGCAGTGTACATGTGGCTAGCTTGCTGTCTAGCAGTAGCTAGCTAAACAGCTAACAGTTACCAGCCAATTTTAACTTGTAAAATCCATTCATTATCCTAACCACTTGGTCTGATTAAGGGTCGCGGGGAAGCTGGAGCCTATCCCAGCAGTCTTTGGGCACAGGCAGTTCAGAGTATTCAACCTAACATGTATGTCTTTGGACGGGGGGAGGAAGCCGGAGTACCTGGAGAGAACCCACGCATACACGGAGAGAACATGCAAACTCCACACAGAAAGACCACTGCCCAAGCCTCACCCCAGCTGAGGATCGAACCAGCGACCTTCTTGCTGTGAGGCCCAACAAGTAAAATTCTTCTACAAAAAAACAGTCAAAAAATCCAAAACAGTCAAGATTATGAGCGCAAAGTTACATACAGTTTAGTCCCTACACATTTCCTGCAAGTTGTTTCTATGCAATAAATGCATTTCTGATCATTTATGTAAATATCACAGAATCGGCAGAACAATTAGCAACTGGCCTGATTTAGTGTTATGGTTTTCATTTACTGTTTAATAGGAAGCAGTACTGCTGTAACGTCCCATAAGCTAATGCTAATGCTAACATTTTCAGAACAATAAGTTAGTGCTTCAGTTACTGCTTCAATTGATACTCAAAACTATCGTTTATAGCAATATTATTGGGGTAGTTGTTGCTTTGTTACATTTTCCTTTTTATTTTTGTGTCATGAATGGAGACTGTTTTATTTTGCGAGAGTGTCGCGTGGCCTGTGGAAAGTTACAGCTTTAGCGCCGCTAGTGGGCAAAAGTTACACAGCACCCTTTAAAAGTGCAAAATCTCTTCAAGGTTTTAGTTCAGAAATATTTGCTCCAGATTGCTTCAGATGAATATAATGGCTAAATAAAGAAAATAATTAAGAGAAATTTCACCGAAGCACAGGAACACACGTCTGCATGTATTCAGTCTGATCAATAGCAAGACAAACAGAGAGCCTCGCTGTCCTTTGACCTCCAGTTAGCCCTTGAAGCAGGCAGCTCGTTTATCTAAATAAAGCCACGGGTGAATGAAACGTCAGCACGGTCAACTTGCACCAGCAGAGCACGAGGACCACATCTGGCTCGTAGACGCATTAACAGCTATTCAGTTCTCCAAAACCACAGAAAAACGATCGGACAAACATGCAGCTTAATTAGCTCCTTTTTACTCATATTAACACCTTGAACATGTCTGGCAACAACGCACCTCAATCATCAGCTTGACATCTTCTACAGGGTCAGTTTCTGGCTCAACAGTGTGAGAGTCTGGCAGCCGATCGCACACATTCCCTCTGCGTGTATGAAAGTACGAGGCGAAACAGGTGAAGACGACAGACAGCTATTAGCAGCAGCCCATCTTTCTCGTTCCTTCTCTCTCCCTGCAGACTGCACCACACACCACCAAGCCAGCTTTTACCTTTCAGCAGCGTCAGCATTCCCGGCCAAGATGCGGATGAGAGTTTTCCAAAGCTGGGAAGCTTTCAGCAAGCTGCAAGAAAGCAACAACCTCTCATCCTGGCAGCCGTTCTATTTCAGACAAATAACGTTAAGGACAATCAAATTAAAAGATTAGGTGAACTTCGTGGGTGAACTTGAGAGTCCTACAGGAACGAACAATGGTGCCCATTGATCGATGGAGTTTTAAAAATAAACTCCTTGCTGTCAAGTGGAGGATTGAAAACGGATGTCCTTCATTGCTGACTGCCTTTTCCTGCTTTGACAGAGTAAATAAACAGAACATGTCAAGATTTCCTCCTGTTGCAAGATCTAGACGCTGTGAAACCCTGCTGGTGACTTTAAAGAAGCAAACGGCTGATTCTTTTCCTCTCCTATAAAGTGAGACATGTCCGTTTGCTCGGAAAGTGGCTTTGTTTAGGGAAATGTGAACGCGCCAAACAAATTCCGATTTGGCCCAAAGAAGCGGACTACAAACCGTCTACAAACGCAGGTCTAGACCCGATTCAAATGGACCAAATCCAAGAAGCGGACTACAAAAAAAAGCATTGCATTGTGGGTAAATCCATAGCGATGGCGTTAAGGGTCCTCTGCCTCGTCTGGTGTTCATACTGCGTCCATTGTTGCAGTGGATTTCTGCAGGATACTTGCATAAGACACAATAAAAACCCAAAACAGCCATAGTTTGGTCTCCATGTTTAACTTGGAGGTGGAGGAAACAGTTTTCTTCTTCACGCCGGTCTGGTCCTCTCTTCTGCTAAATACTAGTGCAGCGCCACCTCTGGTGGGAATGGGGATATATTATTCTAATGGTTTGACTGGTTTGACCAAAGTGCAGCGTGAACACGATCTCGGTCTGTGTGGATACACCCCCCTATAGCTGAACCTAGTCCCCACCCAGACCGAGTCTAGCGGTCTGTTCTGATGTGTGTGCACCCTGCCATGGTCAACGCCAGGTAGAAAACATCACCCCATCATAGACGAAGCACCTCGGATACACACTGACTGGACCAAAACAAACTTTTTGTTCTTGTGGCCTCAAGAACAAGAACAAAATTCTCGTTTGCATTATGTCTTTCTACCCAGAACAAAGCTACAGTAAAAGTATATAACCAATCAAATTTACTCAAATTTTCTGACATCTTGAATCTTTTTTGCACAAATTTAGACCACCGCTTCCTTTGCCAAAAGTACAAAGTGGATAGAGTGGAAACACAGCAAGATAAGAAGGATAAAAAACCTAAAAAGCTGTGTGAAATGCTCCTGTTTGTCCTCATCCACTGATGATCCCTTTTCTGTTCCCTGAGTCCTCAACGTCCACACTGACGGGCTGAAGTGTAAGGTAAAAGATAAACAAAGACAAGAACAGTCTGGTACATCAGCAGAGTCAGAGGCGTCTTAAAAAGCTAGTTATTTATGCAACTCTGCTCCTGACAATCTGATGAGGTGCGATATCACTTGCTGCTGGACACTTTAGCGGACCGCTGTGGGCTATCAAGCGTCAGAAAAAAATCAATTACTGGCAGTGAAATGTTAGCAAACAGCCAGGAACGATCCTCATACTCATATTGTAGTATGACTGCGAGACCGATCCGGTAAAAGAGAAGGCCTTTCAGCATGGAGCGGGTGAAGAGGCTCTCTAACACGCGCTTCGTGTCATTAATCACACAGGATTCAAGCCACTGCAAATCACACCGCTGCCAACATACAGAAACAGCCTCCTATTGGAGCAGATCGCCGCAGACGACCGGTCATTAGAGACATGGCAGGACTGTAAAATGCTAAGGCATCATCACACATGATGCTTTATATGCAAATGATAAAAGGCTCTTTTCACTGCCAGAACTCTCACCTCCTAAATACTCCCAGCATCACACCTCCCAAATGCACTCTTTAGCAAAAACATGCATCACAAGGCTCCTAATTAGTTACTGTAACGTCGGCTGAGAGATTTTTTTTAAAGAAAAAGGCAACGAAAAGCTGATGAGAAAATAAAACCTGGCTGAGAGGGAGGAAAGAGTGGGAGAGTGTGGGAAGGAACGAAAACAGACGTGGGAAGCAGAAAAAAGCAGCAATTCAAGACTGTTCTGGTCACCGATGCTGTTTCTCTGCAGCACGAACAACAAGATGACAGAAAGGAGCCCGAAACATTGTTAGCGCGAAGCATGTTGTCACCACAGCCCTCACATAAGCCACCCATCTGCGTATCTAGCATTTTATCCTGGAACATCAACAGATTTGGGCCTCAGATGGACTCAGTGAGCCACTTTGCTGCAACCTGTGACTCAGTCAGAAATATATACATTTAGCATCATCTGTGTCTAAATCTTTTCCCAGTTTATTCCCAGACTGACTAAATCTGCTGCCTTTAACTGCAATACAGCGTTAAAAACCATGACTGCTAGTGTAAAACTAAAGAGGCTTAATCTCTGGTCACTGCAGACGACTGGGACAGGTCACGAGAGCAACACTCATTCATGTGCAGGAGGAGAAGTCGTATCATTTAGTTCATCTCACTGATGGCTAGGTGTGGGAAAATCGAATCAAAAATATGAATGTTTTTGCTTCACAAATATAATTTTTTTCAACAAAAAATTGATTTTTATTTTTCAAACAAATAAAAATGATCCATTATAAAATTTTTGTCATTTTTATTGTTTTTATTGATCTTTTTACTTGTCTTCTGGGGTGTTATAGCAGCAGAATGATGGTCTGGTTACTGTGTTGTTTTTTTCGAATTGAAATCAAGAAATATTATGACCAAACAAATAAGTTTTATACCTTTATTTTGTTTTTAATCTACAAAAATCAGCAATATCAAAGAATTGTGAGAATCGCGATTTAAATCGAATCGGGGCAAAAGTGTGTCGTCACAGCCCTACTGATAGCATTTCGGTTCATATGCCCACCATGTGACCCCCGTCACCCTGCACAGCACTATGGCATCAAACCTCTGATGCATCGTGGCCGCTACAGTGGACACCTATTTAAAGGCTGTTTTCTAGCATATTATTAAGTCAGGATGGTATATTTGCAATTTTGCCACCTCAGTGGACGTTAAAGAGTCACCCAACACACTGCCACTCACTGAAGAATAAATTAATATACTATAAAATTTCATATATACATGTACTTTACGTCAGTGATAAACAGGACAATAAAATTATACTACTCAGTTTTTATCAAATAATTTCTATTATATAAATATGCCAATATGTTGTTTCTTCAATTCAATTCAGTTCAACTTTATTTATATAGCATCAAATCACGGCAATGCCATCTCAAGATGCTTTACAGACAGAGAAAAAAAAAAAAACATAATGAAAGCCAATTCATAACAGCCTATATAAGGAAACCAACAGATTGAACTCAATCTCCCATCCTGAGCAGTTCTTATAAATATTTCTATAAAACAGATCAATTTACAAACTAAATAGTCACATAAGATTAAAAACAAAGAAAAGTGTCTGTAGAAGTAAAATATTGCATGTGACAAAAGTTCCTTCATGCCTCTGAGGGTTAGAGCAGAGAAACCCTCCTCCTCCCTCTCTGCTGTGCTTCAGCTCCTCATTCTGGTTTACAACCACAGAAACTGTTCAAGGGATCTAATCAATACCTGCTAGAAAGAACTGTGAACTAGTTTATGAAAAGCATCAACGTGCACAACCCTGCCAATAAGACACGTTTAGTGGTGCAGCAGTGAAAAAGGTCCCCCCTCAAACTACTTCCTGTTGCACCACGATCCATGTTTTAAGCTTATTTAGATATGAGGAGGATATAAGCTGATATTCAGCCCAGAACTAGTTTTTATTTACATGTACTATGTGTTCGTGTACAGTCTATGTGTATTATCCAGTAGGTGGTTTGAAAAACAGCCAAATAGTTCCATGATCAGGCTCCTTTATATGAGTGGGAGCTGAATGATTACGTTCCTTTCTGGGAGCTGACTCCTTGCTTTTCTATCTTCACCACACAACAAACCTGCTGTCTACAAACATAAATACAAAGAACAAAATATACATACACACAATATGCTCTTCGAAGGAAGCACAGCTGAAAACAGCTAAAAATATCCCCAAACACATTCACTGTTTACTTCTGTTCTGTGTGTGTTCTTGCAACCTGCCTGGATGAGCCTTTTAAAAAGCAAAACAGGGCATTTTTCAGCCTTTTTTTTTAAACACTTCTCCAGCTGCGTGTCCGTCTGGAAGCGCCGAGAGGCAAGCTGCTGCTTTTACTCTCTTCATTTGTGTGTTTTAGAAGACACTTCATCCCCTGAGAGCCCTTTGCAGAGTTTGCCCCTTAAATCTGACCTTCTCTGTCACAGAATTAAGGACAAACGGTGATCTGAGATTCTCCATCTGCAGCATAACAGTCACCAGCGGTTCCACTTTCCTCTGGGAGGACGCTGAGACTCGCAGCCCAGCAGACATGATGGAGTGGCTGTGTGTTTCTGTGTTTTACTTCTCTCCAGGTCTGGCCAAGGTGGTGAAGAATAGTCATTTTCAACCCCCCATCCAGTCACTGCAACCAGGAGACATGGTCTAGACTGAGTCCCAGATGGGGGAATTCATAAACGACAACAAATGAAGACAAAATGCTTACAGCTGCCCTCCACAGCAGCGAATGGGTCTCCTCTCAGGTTTGTATATGAGGACATTTGACGGAGCCTTCAAGCAGCCATGCAGCTCCGTCCTCTCTGCAGCTGCAGAGGAGAGACTTTTCCTGCAGGATCATTCATCATCAACATGCAACCGAGTCTGATCTGGTAGAAATGCATCTGTAGCTACATGCACATAACATTCAAGCTGCTGCTGCAGTCAGTGAACAGAAAACCCCACTTCATGTCACTTCAGCTTTGATTTTTCTTAAAAAGTTGCTGCAGATCATATTTTTTTTTATATCAATTTGCTTATTAATGCAGCAGAAAAGTCTGTCAGCAGCTCTGGAAGTTTACTGGTAAATAAAGCATCTGTATGTACTAATTTTTTCCTTCCTCGGTGCAGAAATAGAGAGAAATGTGATGTTCAGAGGAGGACAAACACACATGCAGCACCGTGTACGCTGCTAGATGCGACCAGCTGCTTCACCTGTTTGTGTTCAAGTGCAGACAAACTTATCTAAAATCTCCTCACGTACACCTTCACCTTAAAAAACTCAGGCCAGAGCCAACTTTCCCTGCCAAGGACGCAACTTGACTTCAGCTCTGCGGGTCATGACTGCACGCAGAGATGCGTCAATGCCCGCGTGCGCGGCGCGTGACCTTTCTCCTGTGGTGGTTCTGCGTCCCACAGGTCCGGCTCGGTGCAGAGGCGACATATGAGGCTGAAGTTCTGCCGTTTTTAAACCAGCAAACCCACACAGCACGAGCAGAAGCGCACGCGGATGAGGCACGAGCCGGGCATCTACTCACCAGATCACGGTGTGGTGTCTCAGGTGACTCAGCAGCAGCAGCAAGCCGGTGCAGGAGAAGAGGAGATGCTGTTGCATCGCAGTCTGCTGCAGGCAGCGCGCGCCGGAACCGCGGTCCACATTTATCCGTCTGCGTGCGTGGTGCGTGCGTGCGCGTGGAGGTAAGGGAAGGGGGCTCGGTCTTCTTTCTGTCAGGTGTAAACAGACGTGATCCTAGCCTGGATCGTCCTGTTTGACATCTCAACTCTTCCACCCTGCCTCTCTGATCGTCTCCCGTGCATCCTCCTCCTCTTCCTCCTCCTCCTCGCTTTGGGTTGGGCATGCCCAGTCCCTGCTTTCTCCTCACGAGCACCCTGGAAGAAGAAGTATTCCCATCTCTCACTGAGGAGTAAAAATACTCCATTCAGAAGCTCAGCTGACGTGGATCTGCGTGTTTTCCTGTTGTTCAGACGGTTTTTCTGACTCCAGCATCCAGTGGTCCAGTCTGGGGGGGGGGGGGGGGGGGGGGGCATGCCTTTATCAGGGAGGATAAGGCAGAAAAAACATAACTAAAAATAAAACTAATCTATGGCTAGATTAGCAGACATAGCTTCATGCTAACAACAGGTCAATACTCTTACATAACATTAGTAGTTTTATTATTATTATTATTATTTTATTTTATTTTATTTTTATTTTACATTTTATTACTATTATTATTAATGATTATAATAATAATAATAATAAGAAGAAGAAGAAGAATACATTTTATTTGTAGGCGCCTTTCTGGACACTCAAGGTCACCTTACAACAGTAGCTTAATAAAAACACAAATAAAAGATACATAAAACAATAATAATCAGAGACAGTGGGAACAGTTTTACTTGATCAGGGACAAAGATCTCTTCTAGAAATGTCCAACCACATGTCAGTATTTCTAAAGGATAACTTTATTAAGAAACTGCTTTCAAATGCACTTCAAACTGGTGTAGTGACAATTGTGATCCACACCTGCCCCTGTAGCTTTTCCCTGCCAGCATCAAATCCAAGCAGCAACTTCCGGAGGTTAAAGATGAAGTTGTCCAAACCTGCAGTTCCAACTTAATCCACCAGGGACTCCAATAGAGTCCCATGTTCAAAAGACGAACGAGAAATAAACTTGTTTACAATGTGCTACAGAAAAACATTTTAGGTTTAATAGGTAAAGTTTACCTTCATGATAGCTGTGAGTGATGTGAATTTTTTTAGAACTCATCTAAATAGTTGTAATTCAATCTTCGAATTTAGCATAATTATGGGCGTGTCCTTTTGATTGACAGGTATCAATATTTATTAGGAAAATGGCAGGATGCAGCACAACTGCAGCTTTTAGCCTTAGCTTTAGCCTGCCTACCTCCCTTAGCTGGTTAGCTCCCATTAACGCCTTGTTAGCTCGGTAACCAACACGCCTGACGTTGCCAAGATGGTGACGGTTGGAACTATGCTTCTGTTCAGCTCCCATTGAGGCTCCGCCCATCTTTTTATATACAGTCTATGATCAAAACTAGTGTGAAGGCAAACCTGGTCCTACAACAGTGTAAGCAAGTCCTTGCTAGCTGTAGCCCTGCAAGTTGTATATGTTTCCTCGATCAGCATACCTGATTGAAATGAATGAGCCACTGAGAAGAGCTCAATAAGCTGTTGGATCCATTTAGTACGAATCAGAGGTGTTTCAGCAGGGAAACGTCTAAAACCTGTCGGACTATGGCTCTTGTGGACCACATTTGCCTACCCCATGCTATAATAATAATTACAGAGGCGGAACAAGAAGCCCGATCTTTGTGACCACTTTATTTAAAAATAGAGATTTGCTATCGTCCTTTCCATTAGCAAGATCATGTAGCTTCAGTATCCTGCAGGTTTTCAATGTTTCATAGCTGCAACACACCAGGTTCAAATTAAATGGTTCTCCAACACCTTGCTGTGAAGTTCTGTACGAACATCTTAATGATCCATTATCTATTCAATTCAATTCAATTCAATACTTTATTAGGCCCCCGTAGGGCAATTTGTGTGCAGCCAGTAGCATAAAAGTGCAATCAGTCAACAACAACAAACAACAAAAATAATAAAATAATAAAAGGCAAGTTAAATAACAGTGGAAACACGGTAAGATGAGAACATCACAGCACATGAAGCGACGCCAAAAGTAGCAAATTAAAAACTATGATTCATTTAAAAATCCAATGGCTCTTGGGATGAAGGAGTTTCTGACTCTATTGGTTTTAAACTTAGGCAAGCAATATCTCCTGCCTGAGCGCAATGGCTGAAACTGCCTGTGCAGAGGATGGGCAGGATCTGCAAGGATTTTCTTTGCCTTGCATACAGCCCTGCATTTGTAAAGATCCCACAAATCACTTAAATGACAGCCAGTAATTTTGCTGCACCCTTTAACTATGCTTTGTAAGCGGTTTCGATTTTTAAGATTTAACATGCCAAACCAGCAAAGAAAAGCAAAGGTAAGAGTTGACTCCACAAAACAGGAATAAAACATTTTCATAAAAACATTGTCAACGTTAAAAAATCTCAATTTACGAAGGAAGTGCATTTTCTGGTGAGCTTTACTACAGACAGCATCAACCTGGGTGTCGAATGTTAATTTACTGTCCAGTACTGTTCCCAAGTACTTGTACTGATGCACCACCTCAACTACCTGTCCATTTATCAGGGCAGGAGGGAGGGCAGGAGTGGATTTCCTAAAATCTATCAACAATTCTTTTGTCTTTGACACATTTATGTGCAGGAAAGAAGACTGACACCACTCAAGAAAGTCAGTCAAGACAGGGCCATGATCAAGAACATCACCAGAGACCAGAGAAACTATGACAGAATCATCAGCAAACTTAATGACATGGCGGTTCTCATGGAGGCTTTGGCACATATTTGTGTACAATACAAACAACAAGGGAGACAAAATGCAACCCTGGGGTGCACCAGTGGAGGAAACCAGAGAGTCAGACAGAATGCTGTTGACTCTAACTTGCTGAGTCCTGCATGTTAGAAAGTCAATTAGCCATAGAATCAAAGTTCCATCCACATTCATATATTTAAGTCTCTCTGCCAGTAGATGTGGCTGAATTGAGTTGAAGGCTGAGGAAAAGTCAATGAAGAGCAGCCGCACTAACGTCCTTGCACCTTCGAGATGACTGAGTGTCAAATTTAGGAGGGTAGCGATTGCATCATCTACTCCTCTACCTGACCGATAAGCAAATTGGAATGGGTCAAGGATTGGATTGACACAACTCAGCAATTCAGACTTAACTACTTTTTCAAGGGCTTTCATGACCAGAGATGTAAGCGCGATGGGCCTGAAATCATTAAGTTCTTTAGGTGACTTGACTTTTGAAACAGGAACGATGACGGATTTTTTCCACAGGGCAGGTATCTGACAGAGCTCAAGAGATTTTGAAAAGATATAACAAAAGATGTCTGCCACTTGCTCCGCACAGTTTTTTAGGACCCGTCCCCCAATACCGTCAGGGCCAGGGCTCTTCCTCTCCTTTACTCCTTTAAAGAGTTTTACAACCATAACTCGATCGACATGGACAGTGCTTTTTGGCTCAGTTACACTGTTCTTCAAAACTGTCAATTCATCACTGAAATCATGAATATCAAACCGATTGTAAAATGAATTAAGTTTGTTAGCAAAGCTAAAGTCAGATCCATTATTTACTCCAGTGCTGATAGGATTCTTATTAGAACCCATCCCCATCATGGTTTTCACACCGTCCCAAGCAGAGCGAGAATGTCCTGAAGTAAACAGGCTTTGCACTTTATTTTTATAATTAATTTTGGCAATCTTTATATTCCTTTTCACCTGCTTCTGAAGTTCATTGTACAAAAACAGGTTCCCAGCATCAAAACTCCTATTCCTCTCTATTATTGAATCTCTGACTTCTTTAGAGAACCACTGCTTATTATTGGGGAAATTGAAACAATATTTGTGGGGAATGGCCAAATCCTCACAAAACCTTATGTAGTCAGACACAGCTTCAGTTAATTCATCTAAATCTTCACAAGCATCTTTGAAAATGTCCCAGTCGGTACAGCTGAGGCACTCCTGGAGACACTGGGTGGAGTCATCAGACCATATAGGAACAAGGCGGCGCTCAGGTTTGCTCCTTTTAAGGATTGGCCTATAGTAAGGCATCAAGTAGATGACGTTATGATCTATATCAGGTGCGTTGCAGCAGGGAACAGAAAAAAACTTGCAAGACATCAGCTAAACAGGTCAAGAGTTGCTAAACTGTTTTTCTTTATTTTACACCATATATGAAGCAAGATCGATGCTGAAGCCTTCATTAGAGTCGCCCAGACTTCCCTCTCCCCAGCCACATTTGCCAACTCTGTGGGGGGGGGGGGGGGGGGGATCCCGAGGTGTTCCAGGGCCAGCTGAGAGATATGATCCCTCCAAAGTGTCCTGGGTCTTCCCCGGGGTCTCCTCTCAGAGGGACGTGACTGGAACACCTCACCAGGGAGGTCCAGGAGGCATCCTGACCAGATGCCCGAGCCACCTCAACTGGTTCCTCTTGCTGCGGAAGAGCATCTGCTCTACTCTGATCTCCTCCTGGATGACCGAGCTCCTCACCCTATCTCTAAGGGAGAGCCCGGCCACCCTGCGGAGGAAACTCATTTCAGCCGCCTGTATACGAGATCTCATTCTTTCGGTCACGACCCACAGCTCATGACCATAGGTGAGGGTAGGAACGTAGATCGACTGGTAAATGGAGAGCTTCGCCTTCTGGCTCAGCTCCTTCTTCACCACGACAGACCGGCGCAGAGTCCGCATTACTGCAGACGCCGCACCAATCCATCTGTCAATCTCGCGCTCCATCCTTCCCTCACTCGTGAACAAGACCCCGAAATATTTAAACTCCTCCACTTGAGGCAGGACCTCACTTCCGACCCAGAGAGGGCAATCCACCCTATTCCGGCTGAGGACCATGGTCTCAGATTTGGAGGTGCTGATTCCCATCCCAGCTGCTTCACACTCGACTGCAAATTGATCAAGCAAGAGCTGGAGATCACGACCAGATGAAGCCAACAGGACCACATCATCTGCAAAAAGCAGGGACACAATCCTGAGGTCACCAAGCCAGATCCCCTCAACACTTCGGCTGCACCTAGAAATTCTGTCCATATAAGTTATGAACAGAATCGGTGATAAAGGGCAGCCTTGGTGGAGTCCAACCCTCACCGGAAACGAATCTGACTTACTACCGGCAATGCGGACCAAGCTCTGACACCTATCGTAGAGGGGGTCCAGTACCCCATACTCCCAGAGTACCCCCACAGGAGCCCCCAGGGGACATGGTGGAACGCCTTCTCCAGGTCCACAAAGCACATGTAGACTGGTTGGGCAAACTCCCATGCCCCCTCCAGGACCCCAAAGAGGGTATAGAGCTGGTCCACTGTTCCGCGACCAGGACGAAAACCACACTGCTCCTCCTCAATCCGGGATTCGACTATCCGGCGGACCCTCCTCTCCAGGACCCCTGAATAGACCTTACCAGGGAGGCTGAGGAGTGTGATTCCCCTGTAGTTGGAACACACCCTCCGGTCCCCCTTCTTAAAAAGGAGGACCACCACCCCAGTCTGCCAATCCAGCAGTACTGTCCCCGATGTCCACGCGATGCTGCAGAGGCGTGTCAGCCAGGACAGCCCCACAGCATCCACAGCCTTAAGGAACTCCGGGCGGATATCATCCACCCCCGGGGCCTTACCGCCAAGGAGGTTTTTCACTACCTCAGTGACTTCAGCCCCAGAGATAGGAGAGTCCACCCCTGAGTCCACCAGCTCTGCTTCCTCATCGGAAGACGTGTTGGTAGGATTGAGGAGGTCTTCGAAGTATTCCCTCCACTGACCCACAACATCCCAAGTTGAGGTCACCAGCTCCCCATGTCCACTGTACATAGTATTGATGGAGCACTGCTTCCCCCTCCTGAGCCGCCGGATGGTGGAACAGAATTGCCTCGAAGCCGTCCGGAGGTCTTTAACCATGGCCTCGGCAAACTCCTTCCACGCCCAAGTTTTTGCCTTGGCAACAGTCGAAGCCGCATGCCGCTTAGCCCGCCGGTACCCATCAGCTGCCTCCAGAGTCCCACAGGCCAAGAAGGCCCGATAGGACTCCTTCTTCAGCTTGACGGCATCCCTCAATGGTGGTGTCCACCAACGAGTCCTGGGATTACCACCATGACAGGCACCGACAACCTTATGGCCACAGCTCTGGCTGGCTGCCTCAGCAATAGAGGCACGGTACACAGCCCATTCGGACTCAATGTCCCCCACCTCACTCGGGACATGGTTGAAGCTCAGCTGAAGGAGGGAGTTGAAGCTTGCTCTGTCGGGGGACTCAGCCAGAAGTTCCCAGCAGACCCTCACGACACGTTTGGGCCTGCCAGATCTGACCGGCTTCCTCCCCCACCATCTGAGCCAACTCACCACCAGGTGGTGATCAGTTGACAGCTCTGCCCCCCTCTTCACATGAGTGTCCAAGGCATGTGGCCGCAGGTCCGACGATACGACTACAAAATGGATGTTCGAACTGCGGTCCGGGGAATCCTGATGCCAGGTGTACATATGGACACTCTTATGTTGGAACATGGTGTTCGTTATAGACAATCCATGACGAGCACAGAAGTTCAATAACAAAACACCATTTGGGTTCAGAGGGGGGGGACCATGCCTCCCAATCACTCCCCTCCAGGTCTCACTGTCATTGCCCACGTGAGCATTGAAGTCCCCCAGCAGAACAATGGAGTCCCCAGAAGGAGTCCTTTTGTGTGAACAAAAATAAACATCCTACATTCTTTCAGCATTTTCTTTATACAGCCCACCTACATGTATCTGTGTTACTGTGTATAGTTTAAAGTACTACAAGCTAAAGGCAGAAATGAGAGCATCGACAGTGTTTTATTAATAGAAACATTTCAACATGAAGTTTATGGAGCCTATATAGCTGAAAATATTCATGATTTTTGTGATTAGTCATGATTTTTACAGAAAATGTAAACTATTCTCTTTTTTTCTATGTGCTCCTTCACTGCACAGCCAGCAACAGGTTAATTAGCTTCTCGTGTTCAGCGATTTTGTTAAACGTGAACATCTCGACTGGAAGTCATTTGAAATTCCTCTTTAAACCACTTTGATCTGAATGAACAGCCGACAGCAGGAGGCACATTTCTGCTGGATTTTCAGACCACAGCAATGCTGTGACTGCAGTCAGTGTTTATGCTTGTCCAAACAGTCAACCTCATTTCCTGCCAGAAGCATTAATGCCAATTTATTGGCCTGAAATGCGTTTAGATGGCAGCCGTTACAATGGTTGTAAATAATTCCTGCTGTAATGCCAGCAGGCTTTGTTCTACAAATAATGGTGTCTGAGCACTGACAGGAAAATAAATATTAAGAGATCATTGCTGTTAAGAGGCCTTTAGCGGCATTACATGCATGCTGGCATCTTCTAAAACTTCTAGGAATCATATTTTGAGCATAACGTGAAGTCAATCTCAGGTAGTCATGTTTTACTGGAATTTTTGTGGAGCTCAGACCTTTTGCCGTTTAGTCTTATGTTGATTCTATTGTAATACAGCCATATTTAATGGAAGCAGATCAAAACAGAAAGGCTTATAGGATCGCAAGTTAGTAACATGGATAAAATATGAACATTAATTTAGACTAGATATATATTTGACTTGATGTCAGGGAGAAGCCTTGACAATTGTAACTTAAGATTGAACATTTTAGCTTCTAACACACACTAAGAGATCACTGCTGTTAAGAGGCCTTTAGCGGCATTACATGCCGACTATGTGTCACTATGACACTGAAGTTTGCCTCCGATTCACAGCGTCTTAAAGGCTGATTCCACTTATGTCTTGGATCATTGGCCACATTAGAGTAGTAATACTAAAACTCTTCAAATCTGGACTGAAATATCCTTCAGTGAGCAGATTAATTTAAATACTTTTTCTGATTTGTGAAACCTTTATTAGAATTTAGCAAATTAATCTACTTTTTAGCATATCTCCTGACAATAATATTACAATATTTAGACTTAATAAAAGTTAAATAAATTAGCCACTGTTTTCATCCTGAACACATGTGGCGAATCAGAAGTGTTATGTAATTACGTGGGAGGATGTACAAGACCTGAACATTTTTTAGCCTTCTTTGCTGCTGGACAGAAGTTTCTTTTCAACCATTTGGTTATCATTAAAGCATTCTTTACCTAAAGAATCTTTCTGCAAAATTCAGTCCAGCTCTTCAGACTGGCCTGAGGAGCAGAAAATCCACTCGTATGCAGATAAAATGAAACTTTATCGACCTACTTGTGGAATCAAGATGAAGAACCTGAAAATTAACGAAAAAGTAATCAAAGACTGTGGAAAAAAAACAAGTAATAAAATGATGGTCAGCACTATAAATACAAGACTATAGAGCTAAATACACACAAGAAGCTCAGTTTATATGCCTCATTTAAGCTTTTTGGTCACATATTACTAAGTCATGGTCAAAGATTACGAATATGTCAACAACTTGCCCATATGCTGGTTTAGTTTCACACTGTAGCACCTGAATTATGTCTTTTATTGATTATGAGTTTAAATCATAATAAATCTCAGGATATCTGTGTTTCATAGCATCTTTTTATTCAATATTTCAGCGTTTCATGCTTTGGTGGGATTTTTTGACCCAATAATACATGTATTAATATGAATAACGATTTAATTACAGGACTTTTGTACTTGTAGTGACGTAATTTCAGCTTAACTGATGAAACTTTGTACTAACCTCTAATAAAGGTAGTTTTCCTCTCGAAATGTGGTAGTTCAGCCATGTATCCTGCTCTCTGCTGCCGCCTGCTGTCAGACAGAAGAGCTGCAGTACTGCTGGAAGTGGATCAGGCTGAGAGCTGCAACTGAGTTCACACGGCTGCTGAAAGGCTCTCTGTGTTTGTTCTGTTTTCATGTTGCTGTGTCCTCTACAGACTCAGAAAAACACAAAAAGTCCTCTCTCCTCCACCTGCTGCTCAGCTCCGACGCAGGAGGGCAGTTAAGTGCTCTGATGAAACCATGTTGCTCAAAGTGAAAGAAAACACCTTCTTCTTCTTCTTCTTCTTCTTCTTCTTCTTCTTCTTCTTCTTCTCCTCCTCCTTCTTCTTCTTCTTCTTCTTCTTCTTCTTCTTCACAGCATAGAAGAAATGTTTAAACCTTGTAACTTGCTTGAGTCTCACAAACACACAGATAAATCTTGAACTTTTCCTGATTATCCAACAAATTTGATTAAATTAAAATGTATAATCTAAATTCTGCAAGATGAGGGGACAAGGCAGGCCTTGCAGGAGGGATTTCCAAGTTTTTAAAGGTGCACATGAATGATAAAGAAAGAATTTCAGTTTAATATGCAGAAAAATGGCTTGTCTGTTTCATATGTGTGTAACAGTGAGCTAACTGATGCTACGTAACCACACACACTCACCATGCTGATCAATCGGTGCCAGTACAGAATCAAAAAGCACATTGATGAGTAAAGTCAGTTTCAGTAGCGATAAGAGGATTGGGACTGCAGCCAGCAGAGAAAGAAGAGGATGTAATGAACTAAATTTTATTTGATCACATGACGAGATGTTTGACAAGAAAATGCTTGATCCGGATTGCAATTACGATGTTTATGAGCTGTTCTGCATTCAATTTTATTAAGTTTAATGAAGAAACTTAAAAAATGTTCATTTCAACTCCCTGAATTTGAAGATTGGCTTTTTCAGCTGCTTAACTGTATCCAATCAAAAGCCAAAAATCTGGTGAGAACCACCGATCACAGACATCACAAAGAGGATTTTCCTGTTTCAGACAGAAGAACATTTAGAATTTTCCCTGAAAACATCTCACATCTGTGAAAATATTTACAACAAAAGACAAAAATGTGCAGAAAAGATGTTCAGAAAAGGAACCCGAAACACTATTATTCCTAAATAGATTTTTAAAAAGGTCGTCCTTGCATTTCATCCTCTGATGTCTGAATTATTAAAAAAAAAAAAAAAGAGAGAGAAAATGCCACAAGTTCTACACACATGTACAGAGATATTTTCTGTCTTTAATATTATATGACTTAAAGTTTATTTATTTGTTTTTTATTCAACATTGAAATATTAACAAAACAATACATTATCATATTTATATAATAGAAATATTCTATAAAAAGAATAATTTTTATCCTGTTTATCACTGAGGTAAACTGTGTATTTATGAATTTGATACTATATTTGTTTATTCTTCAGTGAGTGGCAGTGTGTTGGGTGACTTTCTAATTTCCACTGAAGTGACCAAATTGCAAATATACCACCTTCACTTATGAATATACTAGAAAACATCCTTTTAATGTGTTAATCAAAGAGTTAAACCTGATTTTTATTTAAACTATCACATTTGTGTCTGTATTCCAGTCGTGTGAAAAGTGTGTTTTATTGTTCATAATATAAGATATAACTCAGTTTCTGGGTTAAGTTGTTAAGTAATCTGACGTTTTTCTTTATTTATTTCATGATAAAGAAGATCTGATCTTCCCGCTGAGGTCAGATCGCTCCAGCCATTACGTCAGACGGACCATCAGACGTCACCGTCAAGCCCCGCCCCAATAGAGAACTCTTTTCGTCAAGCGACCGAAGTTATAGCGGGAAACTACCGGAAATAACAAACTTTTCTTTCATAATAAAAGTTTGGGCTTCAGCTACTTTGAGTTTAAGAAGTTGTTTTTGTATTTAAAATGTGAGAGGCTCCGAAAATATAAAATAAATAAATGATCAGCTCTTAAAACTCTATATACGAATACCCATAATAATCTTTAAGTTAAAGAAATAAAACCAGATATTGAAATAGTCACATTCTAAATGATAAACTTAAAAAAAAGTCACATCATGTATAAAAAACACTAAATTGGGATCCCAAGTGGAGGAGTTTAAATATATCGGGGTCTTGTTCACGAATGAGGGAAGGATGGAGCGTGAGATCGACAGATGGATCGGTGCGGCGTCTGCAGTAATGCGGACTCTGCGCCGGTCTGTCGTGGTGAAGAAGGAGCTGAGCCAGAAGGCGAAGCTCTCGATTTACCAGTCGACCTACATTCCTGCCCTCACCTATTGTCATGAGCTGTGGGTCGTGACCGAAAGAACCAGATCTCGTATACAGGCGGCTAAAATGAGTTTCCTCCGCAGGATGGCCGGGCTCTCCCTTAGAGATAGGGTGAGGAGCTCGGTCATCCGGGAGGAGATCAGAGTAGAGCCGCTGCTCCTCCGCATCAAGAGGAGCCAGTTGAGGTGGCTCGGGCATCTGGTCAGGATGCCTCCTGGACCTCCCTGGTGAGGTGTTCCAGTCACGTCCCTCTGGGAGGAGACCCCGGGGAAGACCCAGGACACTTTGGAGGGATTATATCTCTCAGCTGGTCTGGGAACACCTCGGGATCCCCCCGCAGAGTTGGCAAATGTGGCTGGGGAGAGGGATGTCTGGGCTTCCCTACTTCAGCTGCTCCTGCAACCCGACCCTCGATAAATGGCAGAAGATTGATGGATCGACATACCAGGATATAGCAAAAGCATTTCTCCTTTTTAGAGTCTCAAATCAAATGTTTTTTTTTTTACTTAGTCAGACTGTTGCACACCTTTTGATATTGCATTCCCCTCATTAAATTAGAATAAGACAATTTAACTTTTCTTTTCGTATTTGGTGTGCAAACCCATGGCTTTGGGATTCTGCAGTCAACCTGCATACTTCTTTTGGTCCCTTGAAGTTCTGATCTGTACTTCAAATAGTTTACACAGTCTTGCCTCTTTTCAGTTGATTTCTAATCATATTATGTCCAGAAAGGATTTTTGACTTATCGATTTTTGACGTCAAGAAATGTGTCTTATACTCGTGTGTTTTGAACGTAGACCTATCTTGCATCTTTGTTGTTGATCTGCACCTATTTGTGTAGTTTTTCGTTGTGGCTCATTGTGGTCATTTTGTCTCTTTTTTGCACCTGTGTTGTGTTTTTACTTTCAAATTACGCTTCTTATTTTCTAATGTTTTATTGTCTCTGTAAAGCACTTTGAATCACCCTGTTGTTGAATTGTGCTATATAAATAAACTTGCCTTGCCTTGTGGAGCGAATACATGATGTTTTCATTTAATACACAAACAAAAAGAAGTTTAAACCATAATGTGTTTTATTTTGAACATCCAGACCGGTTTCTCGCGTGGGAAACAGCGTGGTTTCCGCGCGGAGCGGCGCTACCTGACAGCGGAAAAGTCCTGCCAGCTCCTCATCCTCCTGCACCGGACCTGGGTGAATATAAAGGAGCTGCAGTCACACTGTGGCCTCTCCGTTACATCATTTAATCCCTCCGAAAAGCCGCTTAGAAACTTCCAGAACAAGAAAATGAACCAGAGCGAGCTCCGCAGTTACGCATTTGAGCGGCATTTCGACCAAAGACGAGCTCTGGAATGGATGCAGGAGAACTGGTGAGTAGAAAAGCTCAAAGTTTATTCACAAGTCTGAGGAGAAATAAAGCTGATTTCTCCGACACACACAGAGAGATGTCCGCTCGGTTTGTCCTTTTTGTCCCGTCTCGGCAGCTCTCCAGGTGGAACAGTTTCTTCTTTTTTAACGCGCGTGAACGCGTCACGGAACAGCTCCAAGCAACGCAAACTGAACGTAAAGCTGTAAAGCTTGTGCGGAGATTTGCAGACAAAAAAAGGCTTTAAATAATGTTTTTTTTTTTAACGGTAATGCAGCTTTTCTTCCAAAGGCCTGAAAAAGTCATCAGGCGAACCTTTTATTTTGATCCAGCGACGTGTTTGTCGCAACAAATGTCTTCCTCAATTCTAAATCGGATTAAAGTTACAGTCATTAATGCTCACTTCACAGTAGGGCTGGGCAGATCGGTACAAATATCGATATTGAGGCTGATTTAATCAATTAATAACAGTGAGATGTGATTTTTCTTGCAGGGGACTTTGGTGTTAAAAAGCCAAATAATATGGATGAGAGCCACTTTTGTTAAGATAATTTGCACTGTTGCATATTTATTTTTCTGAAACAACTGTAAAAACAGTCATTTTGTTTACAAACTAAATAAAACTTGCTAATAAAAATGTTTTGTTTGACAAAAATCTTTGTAAATGTTTTAATGTAATCGCGATCATAATAATTAAAGACAAAATAAGTGACTGACAGCAAACAGTGTCGCTATTGCTGATACCTGGCTTGGATTATTTGGTATCGGAGTGATACTTAATATTTGCAGTATCGCTCAGCCCCACTTCGCAGCTTGTAGAACTAGTTTTCTTTTCCTTTTTTTTTTTTTTTTTTTTGCCTCTACTCTGTTACTGAACTACAGGAACAGTGAGAAATAGGTGTGGTGATGTTACAGGAGATAAGCTGGAAAAGTCCAGAAGGGCAGGAGACGTGAACTGCTCCTAACCTCTGATAGATATGCTGTTGTCAGCAGTGGTTTACAGTGTGTGTGTGTGTGTGTGTGTGTGTGTGTGTGTGTGTGTGTGTGTGTGTGTGTGTGAGGTTTTGCAGAGAATTCTTAAAATCCATCGCCAGCTTGAGAGCAGAACTTTTGTGTTGCTGGTTTTGGTGCAATCTTGCACTGAATAAGCTTCTGCTTATTTATTTAGATTTATCCATTGTTTTTGGTCAATTTATTTTAATTTATTAGGCTCAGATTGGAAAATACTCTGCTTTCGTCCATTTTATTGTTAGATTAAAAGTGAACACAGTTTTATTAAATAAATACAAAAAAAAAAAACACTTAAAAAGAAACATTGTTTTGTCATATTTGCTCAATATTTGCTTTGTTAAATGTTCTGCTTTTTACGTTTCTGGGCTTTATTGTTGCTTATTATCATGTTACGTCAGTGTTATTTATAGAGTTTCATTTATTGGATAAATTAACTGATCACAAAGTAGATTATTTTGCAAATAAGATAAATATAATAATAGTAAATTATCAATAAGTTTAAGATTAAGGCAAAATAAATACTTGCATTATAAATTTTGGCTTTTTTTTTGTTAAATTAAAGGAAAGAAAAGAAAATCCCCGTTCATTTAATGCCAGATATTTTCTTTTGACCCCAACAGCACAATTTTTACAGAAAGTGACGTAAAGTGAGAATGTAGTAAAAATTTGAAGATGAACGATGTGATTAAAGGAGTTTGGAGTCTCATATTGTGAAAATTACCTAATTTTCCAAAACTGGCCGTCTGGTTCGGCAACCAGCAGCTGATCTTGCTTAATCCTCTCCTATATTACAAATGTCAGGCGAGTTAGGTGGACTTTCTTCATATGTGTGTAGTTTGGTGAAGCGTGACGTACGTATTGATTGAACGAATGACTTCGGTGAGTCTGTTGTCATGTTTGCTTTTTGCTGCAGCTGTCCGGTCCTTTAACCCTGCTTGTGAAATAAAGCTCTTTATGTAAGAGCACTTCATGTCTGTTATCATCTGAGTTTAGCAGCACTGATTCATCTGAATTAAAAGTTCAATATTTTAAATGTGGATTTTAATAGAATTGTCCATCTAACAGGTGGATGGGTTCATCTAATGGGTTTATTACAGATTTCTTGTAAGAAGACAAGTTGAGGCAGTCTGGTTTCTTCCCCTTCCAGTCTTCCTTGATTGGTCAGCTTCCCTAAACTAATCCCGTTACCCATTATTCTGCTGCTGGTGAAAATGTTCCATTGATTACAAAGTGAGTAAATATTCCAGCGTGTAAGACCAGTTCTGAACTTTTAAATAAAAAAAAAAAAGAAAAGAAAGAAAAAGCTCTTGCTTTTTGTGGAGGTGAGGCCAGAAACTCGTCCATTGAAGATTTACACATTTATGAAGCAAATTTGAATTAAAAAGAAAACTTTTTATTACTTTATTTTCAACATATCATGGATATTTTTAGTTTTTTCCTTTTCTGCAGTAATTACTGTATTACATTATTTACGGGTCCCAGGATTGGTACCACAGCAACAAAGAGAATTCTCTGTTAAGAGAGGTAAGTATGAGCGTCAAGCAGGAATACAAACACAGTCTGTCGTCCAGGCTTCATCACACCACCTCGTCTCAGCCTCGTGGTTCAGTAATTGCTGGATCTGCTCCCCTCATTGGTTGTGTAGGAGCGAGATCCCGGACGAGCCCCCACAATTTGTTACGGGTCCCAGGATTGGTACCACAGCAGCAAAGAGAATTCTCACCATAATAAAACACACATGGCTCTGCTACATGTAGCGGTGTGTTTTATTGTTTTATATTCTTTCCAGTATAAAACGTTGTTTTTATGATGTAAACCACTTTGTGCTGCTCATGCATGAAAAGGGCTTTATGAGTAAAATGTGACGGATTGATGAATAACTCGGTGTGTTTCCTCTCTGCAGGAGCAAGTCTTTCATGTTCTGTGGCCTGTATGCTGCATTCGTGTTCGCCGGTCAGCACTTCATGAGGGAAAGGCCGAAGCTGAACCTGCGGCGGCCGCTAACGCTGTGGTCTCTCAGCCTGGCCATCTTCAGGTGAGTCGCATCGAGCTTCAGCAGGTCCTTACACCTCATGAAAACAATTGAAATAAAAACCCATCTTTTTTGGGATTTTCTACGTCATTTATTGTAACGTTGGACTGGCATCTTTGCAAGTGGTTTCGTTGTGGTGTGAAGAAGGTTTGCTTGTAGTTCCAGCCGCCTTCTCGCTTTGTGTAAAAACCTTCCAAACAAACCTGACAGAGAGCGGAAAAGGATCAGTTGTCAATGGTTTGCTGCAAAAACAAACATTTCTGTTAATTTCATGGATTTTTCTCAACCATTGTTAACTTTTTGCATCAGGGATCTTTCACCTGAAAGATTTACACGGGTAAAGTTTTCTCTCTGGAAATGTTTTTTAACGTTTAAAAACGGGTCAGGTGATGCAGGTTACACATAATCATTCCTCACAGGATTTACACACAGCTGCTCCTTTGTCTTTAATATGCTTCCTGAAACCTCTTCAGTTGGTTTTTATAGGAAGACTCAGGTTAAAGGATGTTCAGCATGGGTCTCAATCATTCAGAGAGATGTGCACGCAGTGCACAGGCAACGCTGTAGATGATTACCTACGTGCTTTATGGCTCTGTGCACCTGTTCAGTATTTTTGGAATAAGGTTTGTGTGGATTTAATTATAAAATAATTCATGTAATTATAATTATCTAAATAGAAAATGATTCAGATAATCAAGGGTAGCCATTTAAGACATGAATTCTTTGGTAGAGTAAATTGTCTGGCTAAACAGACTGCCGTTCTGGATGCTACCATGCTGGACAGGACAGGGTTAAAAACAAAAAATACTCAGATTAAAGTCAATCTCTGGAGATTTTTTTTTTAATCTAAAACCTGATATTTTATGTTGAATGAACTTGGAAAGTGTTAAACACACACACACATATATATATATACATGTGTATACATACATACATACATATATATATATATATATATATATATATATATATATACATACATACATATATACATATATATATACACACTACTCACAAAAAGTTAGGGATATTTGGCTTTCAGGTGAAATTTATGGAAAATGCAATATGTTCATGCTACAGTGATATAATATCATAAAAGTAAGACATTAGAAGGATGCACTACTGATTTCCTCATCTCAAAAAATTCATTCAACACAAAAGGTAACAACAATGGTAGTTACACCACAACAAAAAATGTGAACGTCTCAATATCTGGTCATGTGCCCTTGAGCATCAATTACAGCTTGACAACGACGTCTCATGCTGTTCACAAGGCAACTTATTGCCTGCTGAGGCATGGCATCCCACTCTTCTTGAAGGGCAGCCCTCAGGTCATTGAGGTTCTGGGGTGCAGGGTTTCGAGCCTCTACACGACGGCTCAGCTGATCCCACAGGTTTTCAATGGGATTCAGGTCTGGAGAGAGTGCAGGCCGTTCCATTTGAGGTCCACCAGTCTCCAACAGCCGTTCCCTGATGATGCGGCCTCGATGAGCAGGAGCAGTGTCGTCCATGAAGATGAAATTAGGCCTGTGCTGTTCATGTAGGGGCACAATCACTGGATTAATGATGTTATTCAGGTAGTATGGGCTTGTCACTGTACCATTCACAAAGTGTAGGGCAGTTCCGTACCAAGTGGACACCCCTGCCCACACTGTAACACCGCCACCACCAAAAGCTGGCCTGGTGACAACAGTGGCTGATGCATAGCGCTCTCCCTGACGTCTCCAACATCGTTGCCGGCCATCATTTCTGCTCAGTGTGAATCGACTTGCATCAGAGAACAGCACTGAGGCCCACTGGTTCCTCGTCCAGCGTAAATGCTCCCTGGTCCATGCAAGACGATGATGCCTGTGCCTGGTGGTGTGGTCAGGTACCCGTGCAGGTTGTCTAGCACGCAGACCACGCTGATGGAAACGGTTTGGAATGGTCTGACATGACACTTGGGTGCCTCTCACCTCTCTTAAACGTGCCTGGAGTTGAGTGGCATTCATCATCCGGTTTCTCAGGGCAGTGTTCACAATGTAGCGGTCATCAGCACGGGATGTGGCCAAAGGACGTCCACTTCTAGGCCTTTCTGTGACTCTTCCAGTCTCTCCATATCTCTGTTGCAACCTGCTGATGACACTCTGTGGCACTCCAAGCTCAGTGGCCACTTCTGTCTGAGAACGTCCTGTTTGAACAGCATGATGAGGACAACTGTTTAAACACCAGCTCTAATTGAACCAGGACATTTATTGGTCAATTCAAGGATTACACACCTGCCGTGATTTCTGCCGTTAAGCTCCTTGTTAGAGAACAGCAACTTGTGCAAAATTTATTGAAACATTTAACAGTTGGACATGTGCATTTAAAAGCTTAGAGAAGAAGATCACATTAAGTTCACCTGTACAGGTTTGAATGTATTTTAGGCTTGTTGTGAAGTTTACACGGTGTGTGTGTGTGTGTGTGTGTGTTCTGCAGCATCATCGGAGCAATCAGGACTGGATCATACATGTTGCACATCCTCACAAACGGCGGCTTCAAAGAGTCCGTGTGTGACAACAGGTTCTACCACGCACCCATCACAAAGTTCTGGACCTACGCCTTCGCCATCAGCAAAGCCCCGGAGCTGGGTAAGACCTGCTCATGTCCAACACCTCGTCGGGGTTCGGGGTCCCTGCTCGGTCATATGACAACAGTTTGAGTAATAATAAAGCAGAAGCTGCAGGATGTTTCTGTGTTTCCAGTAAAAATCCCACATTCTCATCACATCTCTTACTGATGGTTTAACCTCTTCGTTGCCACCCGGTCATCATCAGTAGTACACCTGATCACCATGCAGTGGTAATGAAGGCGTTAAATGGCGTCACTGCTGTGACTCAGACATAAAACATTTGTCTTCAGATGAGTTTTTAATCTCTTTCTAGAAGCTGGTTGAGCTGAAATTCCCAGAAGATGGCCTTTAAACATAGTGAACAGATTCACAACCGCCATCTTTCTTCATTCCATGTGTCATCCGAGACAGGTCTTTAAAAATCTTTCAATTATTGAACAATTCTCACGATTTTAACTTTTTCCCCAGTCAGGGTTTTTTCCTCCCTCTGTAGCTGCATTTATTCTACTTTCTACTCCATTCAGTATGCATTAACACAAGTAACCAAACAATTTCATCTCCACTATCTTTGATCAAACTGTAGGTTAAAATAGAGTCTAAAAACTTCCGCTTTGGTTCTGGTTTAACTGGTGTGAACACGGGCCGGTTCACCAGAAAGAACCAAACTTCTGAGACTTGGGAACGAAGACGATGCTTGAAATAAAACCAGTGTGAAACCATTTTAGGCCATTTTCCTTCGTGCACTTTCACTTTCCCCGACTCAATTATCTTAAGAGCTGATCTGCTCATAAATTTATCCTCTTCCTGCTTGACCCGGCCTCAGCATCTGCCTCCATGTCCTGCAGAAATCCGAGCTGATTGCTGCTGAGGTGGCAAGAAAACCCTTTAGCAGGATGGATTTCCTCACCTTCCTACTGTAGATGTGCACAGACTGCAGAAAATTAACATCTTAAAGCAAAATATTCTTGGTTTTAAGACGTGAGAGATGTTTTAGAACAGGTGAATCATTCATTCCAAACCTTTTATCAACACTTAGTTTAGCTGTATTTATTGGGAAGTTGGGGAAATTAGCCCAGTTCTTTGCAACAAACTTTATGATATTAATTCTTCGTATTGTAACATAGGTGACATTTTATGGTGGGAAGGGAGTAAACAAAACAAAAAAACAAACAAACAAACAAACAAAAAGCCTGTAGAACTTCATTGAAGGACCTGCATCCAACTGGACAGTCCACCAGCACCTTCCTACCATGTCCTCCACTGTTTGATTTCATGCTTGTGTTGTTCTCACTCACATGTAAGTCGCTTTGGATAAAAGCATCGGCTAAATGACTGTAGAATAGAATAGAATAGAATAGACAAAAACCTGAAAAACTCGAATGTTAATGCTGCTTTTATTGTTTTCTCCCTTTGAGAGAAAAGAGCAACTAAACAAGAAAGTTCAAGAAATGATGTTTATAGTTTTTTTTTTCTTACAAATGAAAGGATTTAAACTAAGTGAAGATTAATTATATTCATATGCATGAATCAATTCTGCATCTACTCCATAACTGTTAGGAAGCGACAGAAGCCGGTTAGACTGATGGACGATGGACAGACTGACAGAGATGAAGCGTCTCTGGGCTGAACCGCTCGGTCCGCTCCTTTACGGTCAGCCAGGAGATGACCCGGGAGGAGTGATGACGAGGAGGGGTGTTTCCTGGTGGGAAGAGGATTTCACTAAACATAAGATGCATGAATCTTTTAGGGTGAAATTGGTCACAAAAATAATAAAGTAAATTATTTATAAAGCCACGGTTTTCTTGCCGGCGTTAAGCTCCTCCCACCCAGCTTTCCACCGGTTCACCCAGGCGGTAAATGGTGCGGACCCACTAATGTACCAGTTCAGAAAAATCATCAGGTTTAGTTTCTCCTTTTCAGATGTTTTCAAAGTGAGAAATAAACACTGAAAGAAGCATCAACATGCTTTACGTGAAAAGTCCTTCACTTGTTTTTAATATTCTCACTTGTCCAGAGACGAAGATCTCATCTAGATTTCAGCTTGAAGTGTTTGTTTTAAAAGAACTTGTTTCTGCAGCGAGTGGGAGCTCTGAAAGCAAAGTGTTTGTTGCACTGGGATGATTTAAGTCTACTTGCTTGTAAAATGACCATTTTTAAGCTGTAACATTAGATGATCTGTGGAGCCCCGTTTGCAGCCGTGCGACTTGGTTCGACAGAACGTTGAGGTCTTAGCAGAGATGATCAGCTGTGTTTCAGACCTGATGATTTCATGTCCACCGTCTCTCTCCAGGAGACACTGTGTTCATCATCCTGCGGAAGCAGCGCCTCATCTTCCTGCACTGGTACCACCACATCACCGTGCTGCTCTACGCCTGGTACTCCTACAAGGAACAGGTGGCGGGCGCCTGGTTCATGACCATGAACTACATGGTTCACTCCCTCATGTACACGTACTACACCGCCCGGGCAGCCGGCTTGTGGGTTCCCCGCCCCTGCGCCATGATCATCACAGCGGCGCAGATCCTGCAGATGGCGATGGGCCTGACCGTGCTGGGCCTGCTGTACCGCTGGATGGACGAGGTGCACTGTCCCTCCAACATGGACAACATCATGTGGGGCTCGCTGATGTACCTCAGCTACTTGGTCCTCTTTGGCTCCTTCTTCTACAACAGCTACCTCAAAGACTCGTCCAGGGACAAAGGCTCCAAGGCGGAGTAATGTGCCGCGAGCAGGAGAGACCAGCAGCGAAAAGGGCGTGAGTGAGCGAGTTGCAGCGAGTTTACCGGCTGTTTGCTGCTCCTGCTGCGACTGATGGACGTTTTATTGTCATCTTCAGCTCAGAACGGAGTTAAATCAGCATTTAGAGCTCGAGTAGGAAGAAAAGCACTCGGCATCATTACATTTATAGTTTGGAGAAAGAAGGGAGACGCACCGTTGCAGTGCTTCATGTTAAACGATGGCTTGGTTCCTCGTGTCTAAAAAAAAAACAAAAAAACAGGAGAGTCAATCATCTTTTTTTAAAACGTGTTTTAAAAAAGTTTGTCTGTAATCTGGTAAAACTCTGACGTGCAGGAAAAGCACTTACTGAGTTTATAAAACTTTATTCGATGCATGATGTTGCAGAGACTGCAGGAGCACTTCTTCACTTAGAGAAACCTTTTCTTCAGCTTCATCAGAAATGTCAAAACAAGTGGGTTTTTTTGTTGTTGTTTTCTGTATCTGCAGCCGGGGAGGAGTTTAGAAAAGATTCTCCTAAACCTAACTTTACCACTGTGTACACAAACAAAATGCTCATTTTTATGTTTTATTCCTGCAAAGAAACACTAAAAAATCCCTTGAAAGAGGGAAAACAGCCGAAGACCTGCAGCTACGTCACCGGTGCGTTCAGGTGCATCAGAAGACAGAAGATGATTTAACAACATACTGAATAACTGCAATATGATAAAAAGCAACTATTTAGTTATTAATAATGCACTTAGATAATCAGAAACACTTTATTGATCCAGGAGGAAAATTGATGATTATTAAAACAGTTACAGTAAGAGAAGAAGGAAAACTAAGAGTGCAGGTAAAAAGTGAGGCGTAATTATGAATAAAATAAAGAAATAATTAGAAGAGGTTGTGGAGTTTCAGCGAAGTGGAACCAGCCGCCGGAGAAATGCTGCCGTTCTCTCTGACGCCGCCATCAGAAAGTCCTCAGCATGTGGAGGTTTAACGTAAAGCCATGAAGAGCGGCATCCTTCCTTTCCTGCACGCCAAAGTTTGGCTTCCAGTGAACCACTAAAGGAAATCTTCCCACCAGCTGGTTAGTGAAGCACGTCGTCCGTGTTGGCTCGTGCACGCCGCTTCCTTCCCAGCATGTTGGTCGTTCTGCTGCTGAAACAGACGTTTTTCAGTGATGCTGGGAACCAGTAAACGTTGCTGCTGACAAAAGGAGCTTTTTTCCTTTTGTGAGCTTCTGCGAAGTTTTCCGACAGGAAACGGCACGCCGCTCGGAGATGCAGGCGCAGCTTCCATCTAAACCAACCGCCGCTCAAGGTTTCCTGCTGATAGCTGCGTCTGCAGGAGGGAATGAAGTCCAGAGGGAGCCTCTAAATCTGAAGGACAGAATGTGCAAACAGCTCAGATATTGTAATCTTATCTTCCTCAGCAGCATCAACGCACAGATACGCCGAGCAGCGTCACATCCTCCTTTATCCAGGTCGCCGCGCGCTGCACGCCGTCCACTGCCCCCCCCCAGACGTTTTCCTGTCTTCCCAACGTTCAGCCTGTCACTGATGACGGCTGCAAGAAGAGTTTAAATCTCTGTATATAATATGTTTCAGATGTTTTCAGTTCCTTGAACGCGCCAGCCGCCTGTTTTTGTTGCATGTGAGTTTACGAAACATGGTTTTTACTTTTAGATCTTTTCTGTAGTTGGACATCGTTTTGTCTTCTTTCTAACCTGAACGATTATCTGCACTTAAATCATAAGAAAATGAATAATTAGTGGCAGGTTTTTGTGGTTTAAACGGCTCTGCAGTAAAGTCGGTAGAAAACCTGATTCTGTCCACGTCAGGATGTAAAAAGACTAAAGTTTCAGTAAGATGAAAGTTTTATCACCTGTTTCATTAATGTTTAAACGACTGCGACGTTAAACCGTCCATCTCCTCATGCTGGTAAACAAATAGCTGCACAGTATCACATATTTATGGGCTTCACTTATTTCAGAATGAACTTTTTAAAGTGTAAAGAGAAAAACAGCCAACAAAAGCAAAAAAAATGTACAATTCCTGCATAATATCCTGCAAAACGTATCAATGTTGCGATTCTGGAAATGACCTTTGGGTTCAGAATAATCAGCATAAAGATGGACGAAACCTTAAGGAAGATGAACTTTGGGCTCGCTGATGGTGGAGCTTCTCAGCATCCCAACAAAATGACCAAACTGGGAAAGAAAAGACCAATCACAGCTCAGAACATTCCTCCAAACTCTTCCAGCATCGTTCGGTCCAGGTTTAGTTTCAGATTTAGACACCTTGTTCACACCACAACGCAGAGACATTAAAAGGGAAAAGTTGAATGTCTTCTGGCCTCTTGTTTCCATGGTTACAGAGTTTTGGGTGAAAACCGCAGAGATGTGACGACGGAGACGGAGTTTGTTGAAGCCAAACCTGGTGGAACATTTGTGGCGTCAGCGAAGACGCAGAGGTTGCATGCAGCAGATAACTAGCGGTTAGTGTACTAGAACTGATCTGGTGTGCTTTGTATTCATCTCGTACTTTGTGTGGTTATGTTAAACACATGTGTTGTTCTGTTACTCATGGAAGAAGGCCTCACATCCGAGCAGTCTAAAGCATGAGGTCATGGAGACCGTGTCTCTGGGGGAGGACACTTTGTCTGATATCTGGCCAACCCTCCGTCCTGATGTGAAGTTCTATGTTGCTCATGATAAAACGGAGTGACATCTTGAAGGAGCTTATCTGCTAATCATCTGATGACCGGACAGCAAGGTTCAGGTCAGTCTTGGATAAGATTAAGCTACCCTGTGATTGAGGGAAACATTCATTCATCATGTTGTGTCCTCTGAGAGTGTCTCCTCCTCAGATCAGAACCTCTACAGACTTCTGAACAGTTTCTCCAATCGTAATACTTTGTTTTTTTCATTCTCCGATCAGTAAACTTTGTTCATCTTTTACAGTCCAGACTGCTCTTCAACAGTTAGCATGCTATGCTACCGTTGTGTTTACATGCGACACACACTTGGGTGTGTCATTGTTTTACTGCCCTCTGAACGTTTATACTGAAGCTGTGATTCGCTGTTGTCTGAACCATAGACCGTATATAAAAGATGGGCGGAGCCTCCGTGACGTCACCTGTAGGTTTCTGAAGAGCTGAATTGAAGCTCGGTGGGCGGTTCCTACCATCACCATCTTGGCAGGGGCATGCGTGTCGTCTCGCCCGAAAAATACAAATATGGGCAAAGAGGTGGAGCTGAGAGGGGGGCTGTGAGCGTCATGGTGGATGATTGACATCGAGCGAACTCGAGCTGCCTGTAGCTAAGAGCTAACCGAGCTAACCCGGAGATAACAGGAGCTAACCAGTTAATGGAGGTAAGCTGGCTAAATCTAAGTCACGTTGTTAACCGACCTAAAGTTGGGTTGTTCTACGTTCTTACTTGAAGCGGGAGATTGGGTACCTGTCAATCAAAAGAACACGCCCATAAATGTGCCGAACTTTGAGATTAAATTACTTTAAAACGGGCGAGTTAGAAAAAAATCCACTCCCCCCACAGTTGTCATGAAGGTAAACATGACATATTAAACCTAAAATGGATTTTTGAACCAGACTGTAAACATGTTTATTCCTGCTGTAAACATGTTTATTTCTACTATAAACATGTTTATTCCTGCTGTGAAGTTGGTCTTTTTAACATGGGAGTCTATGGGGATTTGCTCTGTTTTGCAGCCCCTAGTGGATGAAGGGGGAACTGCAGTTTTATGCACTTTGGCATCGGCTTCACTTTTAACCGCCGGAGGTTGCTGCTTGGTGTAAATGCTGTGTAAATTTTTTTTTTTTTTTTTTTTTTTTTCAATTTGGCTGCAAATGTGTGTAAACTGGGCATAACATGTTATTTCTTTGTAGCCATCAGGGACTTTTAGTCAGTGAGCTTTTAGCGCATTTTGATGAGGAGATAACCACTTCCTATAGATCCCTCTAAAGAAAAGGGTCACCTAATATTTAAATGCACAAAAGGAAATAAAAAAACAATTAAAAAACGATTATCAAATGCCAGAAAATTAATGAATCTTGTAAGCAAACAACCGTCTAAATAAATTCCTGTAATCGTTCATTTTCTCCTCTGAGAATCTGTAAAATGGAATATGTGTCCTTGAACATGACCGTACCAGGAAATATAGATGTAAGGCCACTTTCACAGAAGTCTTTTATCTTTCCTAGGCTTCATGTGGAACTCAAGCACATTTTCAATGCAAGTATTACACTAGAGATGACAGATAATAAGAATAAAATGTTTAATACGAGTTGAAGCTGTTGCTAATGGAGCTTGACTGATAGAAAACATTGTTTACTTCATAAACACAGAAGTAATCTGAAAGAAAACGGGTCAAATCTGAAAACAAGGCTTCATGGCTTATTGACATGCAGGTTTTTCAGCAAGCAGGAGTAAAATGTATTTTTCTGACCTCAGACTCCTGATGTTCCACTTTATGTTTTCATGGAAACCAGTTTGTAAGTTTGTTTACTCGTTTTACATATAGTTTTTTGTCTTTTGTTCTGTCGTTCCAGTGCAACATTTACCGCCCCGCCGGTGTCGAACCCTCTGTTTTATGTATTTTAATGCTGATTATTTGCCCACACCAGCTGCAGAGTTCCATGAAACAAACAAAATGTCCTCGTACTTCATCTGACAGAGTTCTGCATCAGTGCATGCGATGAATGAAATCTATGTGCTTAAAAGTCTGCAGCTGGGCGCTGAATCCATGTCAGAGCTGATGTGTTTATATTGAATATAAAACCATTTCGGACATGATTGGACAGCTTAAGCTGCCGTTATAGATCGTCTGTGTGCCAAATAATGCTGGTTCTGTTTGCATGTGACCCCACTGCTCTCGCTCTTTGTGTAGGATTAAATCTCCTCTTGTAGAACCTAATAAATTCCATCCCTGTTGATGTTATAAACTGTGATTGTAATGAGAAAGAGTGAATAAATACATCATGCTCAGTACTGCTTTCCAGTTCTTCTCTCTGAGGTGAAATGTAAGTGTTCATGAGACAAAAATCTTCTGTTTAATGAAACCTTTAAAAATGCCTCCTCAATAATACCCATCCTATGTTTTGTGGTTCATTAAAACTAAATTGGATCCGCACAGTCAGCTTTCTCCTTCTACCTCATCACCATGAGAATCTCCCGTTCCACCTCATCACCATGAGAATCTCCCGTTCCACCTCATCATGATGAGAATTTCATGTTCCACCTCATCACCATGAGAACCTCCCGTTCCGCCTCATCACCATGAGAATCTCCCGTTCCACCACATCATGATGAGAATCTCCCGTTCCACCTCATCCCCATGAGAATCTCCCGTTCCACCTCATCACCATGAGAATCTCCCGTTCCACCACATCATGATGAGAATCTCCCGTTCCACCTCATCCCCATGAGAATCTCCCGTTCCACCTCAACACCATGAGAATCTCACGTTCCACCTCATCCCCATGAGAATCTCCCGTTCCACCTCATCATGATGAGAATTTCATGTTCCACCTCATCACCATGAGAACCTCCCGTTCTGCCTCATCACCATGAGAATCTCACGTTCCACCACATCATGATGAGAATCTCCCGTTCCACCTCATCCCCATGAGAATCTCACGATCCACCTCAACACCATGAGAATCTCACGTTCCACCACATCACCATGAGAATCTCCTTTTCCACCTCATCACCATGGAAATCTCCTTTTCCACCTCATCACCATGAGAATCTCCCGTTCCACCTCATCACCATGAGAATCTCCCGTTCCACCTCATCATGATGAGAATCTCCCGTTCCACCTCATCACCATGAGAATCTCCCGTTCCACCTCATCACCATGAGAATCTCCCGTTCCACCTCATCATGATGAGAATTTCATGTTCCACCTCATCACCATGAGAACCTCCCGTTCCACCTCATCACCATGAGAATCTCCCGTTCCACCTCATCACCATGAGAATCTCCCGTTCCACCTCATCACCATGAGAATCTCCCGTTCCACCACATCATGATGAGAATCTCACGATCCACCTCATCGCCATGAGAATCTCACGTTCCACCTCATCACCATGAGAATCTCCTTTTCCACCTCATCACCATGAGAATCTCCCGTTCCACCTCATCATGATGAGAATCTCACGATCCACCTCATCACCATGAGAATCTCCCGTTCCACCACATCATGATGAGAATCTCACGATCCAACTCATCGCCATGAGAATCTCCCGTTCCACCTCATCACCATGAGAATCTCCCGTTCCACCACATCATGATGAGAATCTCACGATCCACCTCATCGCCATGAGAATCTCACGTTCCACCTCATCACCATGAGAATCTCCTTTTCCACCTCATCACCATGAGAATCTCCCGTTCCACCTCATCATGATGAGAATCTCACGATCCACCTCATCACCATGAGAATCTCCCGTTCCACCTCATCACCATGAGAATCTCACGTTCCAACTCATCGCCATGAGAATCTCCTTTTCCACCTCATCACCATGAGAATCTCCCGTTCCACCTCATCACCATGAGAATCTCCCGTTCCACCTCATCACCATGAGAATCTCCCGTTCCACCTCATCACCATGAGAATCTCCCGTTCCACCTCATCACCATGAGAATCTCCCGTTCCACCTCATCACCATGAGAATCTCCCGTTCCACCTCATCACCATGAGAATCTCCCGTTCCACCTCATCACGATGAGAATCTCCCGTTCCACCTCATCACCATGAGAATCTCCCGTTACACCTCATCATGATGAGAATTTCATGTTCCATCTCATCACCATGAGAACCTCCCGTTCTGCCTCATCACCATGAGAATCTCACGTTCCACCACATCATGATGAGAATCTCCCGTTCCACCTCATCCCCATGAGAATCTCCCGTTCCACCTCATCACCATGAGAATCTCACGTTCCACCACATCATGATGAGAATCTCCCGTTCCACCTCATCACCATGACAATCTCCCGTTCTGCCTCATCACCATGAGAATCTCCCGTTCCACCACATCATGATGAGAATCTCCCGTTCCACCTCAACATAATGAGAATCTCCCGTTTCACCTCATCACGATGAGAATCTCCCGTTTCACCTCATCACGATGAGAATCTCCCGTTCCACCTCATCACCATGAGAATTTCCCGTTCCACCTCATCACCATGAGAATCTCCCGTTTCACCTCATCATGATGAGAATCTCCCGTTCCACCTCATCACCATGAGAATCTCCCGTTCCACCTCATCACCATGAGAATCTCCCGTTCCACCTCATCACCATGAGAATCTCCCGTTCCACCTCATCACCATGAGAATCTCCCGTTCCACCACGTCCCAAAGCTGCTCTGCTGGATGTAGATCTGCTGACTGTGGAGCCGTTGGAGGACAGTGAACTCATCGTCATGGTGGAGATGATGTGAGCTTTGTGACATGGTGCATCATCCTGCTGGAAGTTTCCATCAGAAGATGCTACACTGTGCTCAGAAAGGGATGAACATGGTCAGCAGCAACACTCAGGTAGACTGTGGAGGTTAAACCATGTCATGTTGGTACTGAGGGGTTCTGAACTGGGAGAAAAAAAAACAAAAAAAAAAACGATTAAACCATTATGTCAGCAACCTGAAACGTTGATAAAAGGCCTTCATGCTTTCATGTTGGGATGATGAGAATTAAGGGGGAGAAAGTAAAGGTAAAACAGACCCAGAAGGAACAGATTTGTGCTATAAAGTTATGGATTTTTTGGTAGAGAAATACAGTAAATAAAACACTTTGCAGAATTTAGACAGAGAAAAGTGATGTTTAATTCCTTCATACAAAATGTAAAGGAGCAAGAGTAAAGTCATTCTGCACCAGGCGATAGGATATCTTCATGCTCTTCTCCCTGGGAATCTCACCCAGATTCCATCTGACCCTCCATGGACTGGTTTTTCCTGTCTGAATGTGATTGAAGTTACAGATAATGCTCGACTTCGACTGGCTTTTAACACACAGAAACTTCTGTCATGGTGTAAAAGGCTCCAGCTTTGCCTTTCCTCAATGAACTGATGATTTGAAGGAAGCCACTCAAAATGACAGTTTTTGGTTTTACTTAATCAGGATTCAAGTTTCACTTTAGATTAAGAACCCAGGGAAAGCATGTCTGGTGTTCAGTTCAGCTGCATCATCGTCACACATCCTGAAACTGTCATCCATGATGTTTTATGCGGTCAAAACAACATTAAGCATCATGGAAGATCAGATTCGCCAACAGGAAATTCCAGATGGACATTAGCTTTGCCCCTCATTACACATTTATATTTATATATATATATATATATATATATATATATATATATATATATATATATATATATTAGTGGATTTCTGTCTATAATACTTTTACTGATAAAGATCAATGAAACTGCTGACTTTCAAGAAATGAATCTTTATTTCACAGATTAAATCTGACTGGCAGCGTCATACAGGAAGTCCTGATAATAAAGTATTTGGCGCCCTCTAGTGGCATCAGAATGTTTGTCTGCCTTCAGGGTCACTAAAACGACGGATTTTTAATCAAATAATCCATGTTAAAAAGTGTTTTTACTTAGTTTAGTTCCTTAAGAACTAAAGTGCTCCAAAAAGTAAATCTATAAAAGCATCTAATGCAGGAAAAAGTTTGATTTAAACCCCAAAACATCATCACGACGAGGACAAAGTTTAAGTTTACTTCATCTGGAAGCAGCTGTGATGGAAAGCAACTAAATATACATCTGTATTGGAATGAGGTTTTCTGGTTTTACTCCTCAGTATGTCTGTTTCCAACAAGTTGCTTGTTATTATTTGTTGTTTTTGCCAGTTATGTGTTGATATAAATATTAACACCATATAAATTTACCTGTGATGTTACGTGGGATGCTCCACAATGAGCTGCTCTATTCTGAGTACTAATTTTGTTTCATTGAACAAGCCATACACAGGATTTTCACTGGTTATTTTTACACCTCAATATTTACATTCCTGAATGAATAAATAAGTATACGGTTTATTTATCTTCTGTGCAGAGGAACAGAATAAACATTAGAAACCAAAAGGATGACTGAAGCATGTGTACCTAGCAGACATTACCAACACATAAGGAAAAATTAAATTTACAAAAAAAAATAAACAATACTAGCGAGAAAAATGTAGAGAAAACCCACTGTTTATACTGCGTAATGTGCTTTTCCACTGGGATGTCTGTCCTGCATCTGTTAGAGGTTCCATACTTCAGCACACCTGAGTGAAATCATTGGCTCAAAGGTTTGCAAAGAACTTAAGCAAAGAATTTAATCTAAATCAGGTTAACTGGAGCTGGAAGCTTGCAGAGCTACAGACCCTAACGCAGCCGGCTACGTGGGGCCCATAAGGGCTGCAGATAAAAGGTCCCATGTGGAATTCTGCACAGTTTCCACAATGTTTGCCTACATGGAGTCCAAGTGGTTAATGACTGGGTCTCAGCTGGAACCCAACTTGCTAAGTTGTACAGGACCTATGTAGGCCCCATATTCCAGCCAGCATGTCCATGTGGGGTCTATAAGGGTTACATTTGGGTTATGTGGGTAATGAGTGAGGATGGACTTGAACTGGGGACATTTTGCAGGTCTCATGTGGTTTCAATTACATGAGCCCCAACAGGTGGGCTGTTTGAGCTCCATAAGGGACGGTGGGCCCCAATTTGTCTATCTATCTATCTATCTATCTATCTATCTATCTATCTATCTATCTATCTATCTATCTATCTATCTATCTATCTGTCTAGCTATCTGTTTGTTCGTTCATTCACATGGACCCGCTGCATCCGCTGAGGGCCACAATCTGACAGAATTTCAGTGTATCCCTGCTTCAACACACTTAAATTAAAGAATGATTATATGCTGTTAGTCATTTACTTTGAGTCAGGTGTGTTGGAACAAAGACAATAAAAATCTGCAGGACAGCAGCGTTTGAACATCCCTGATGTAAAGTAATACTTTTTTTTGTTTGTTTTGTTACACAATTTGTACGTATTGTAATTGGACCCGACAAATTTATCGGTGGGCGATTATAGACCTTTTCAAAATAATCAACATTGGCTGATAAACTGAGATGCGCAGAATAATGTTGTTGTGGCTTTTGTCCACTAGATGGATCTCTGACTCCATTCAATCCTCAGTCCTCACGCTGTAACGTACCGAGTAACACTACAATCACGTTACAGGTGGGCGAGGCTTGCGGACAGGTATGCTTTTTTAAAAATGTATTTTTATTTTTTGCCAAAGTGTTTATTTATTTATTTATTTTGCAGATAGGTAAGTTCATAGCAATGATGTGACATTAATGACACAACATGACCCCAGTATAACTCTTTTTGACAGATATAATAATGAGTTAGTGATTTTCATCTATGTTCCATTGCTAAAGGTGTGCTAATTTAGCTTTAGCCTAAATTACCATATAAACATGTCTATGTAAATTACTCCCTGTCTGCGGTGAACAGGACGGCGCAGTGATACTGTGATCTGTGTGTGTGATGCGGTCAGTGAGTTAGCTCTGTAACTTAAAGAATGACTCGTCACAATAAATGATCAATTTATACCATTGACTGGAGCAAACCTTCCTTGTTCTTATACACGGTTTTCCCAGTTAGCAAAAGAGACTTTTAAACTGTGTTTGTTAGCCATACATCGCTGTGTAGTTACACTGACCTAGCATAGCAATGCTAACCTAGCATAGCTATGCTAACCTAGCATAGCAATACTAACCTAGCATAGCAAAGCTTATCTAGCATAGCAATACTAACCTAGCATTGCAATGCTAACTTAGCACAGCAATGCTAACCTAGCATAGCTATGCTAACCTAACATAGCAATAGTAACCTAGCATAGCTATGCTAACCTAGCATAGCAATACTAACCTAGCATAGCAATGCAAACTTAGCATAGCAATGCTATCCTAGCATAGCAATACTAAAGGTAAACAAGTACTAAAGGACAAAATACAGTCAAACAGTAAAATGCTTGTAATTGTTGTTGTCAGCGTTAATGGACCAAAAAGAAGTTATTTTATTCATTATATATTTCTTAAATGAAGTAATCGGTTGTTGGATTTTTTTCTGCCAAATGAGCCTAAAAAAATTTGTATCATTCAGGCCCAAATTGTTCATTTAAAATCATCCCAACCCGTTTAAAAGCTGCGTAAAAACAAACCCGAACGTTTAATTTGCTTTTACTTAAAACTGCTAGATGCATTTTTCTGGAAACGGCTGAATCACATGCAAACTTTCCTTGCATAGCTTAATTTTTCTGGCCAGTTTGCAGTCCCACACTGAGCCCATATGAGGGAAACATTTGGAGCTTTTTAAGGAGGAACAACTCGCCACAAACTGATTATCTGATGCAGAGATTTCTTTCCAGGAATCAGAGACCACAATGTTTTCTTTACATCAACACCTCCAAACCAGACAGTCAACCTGGAGTCCAGCCTGGGGCTCGTGGAGCCTAAAAAAAAAAAAGGTGCTTAAAACGCCCAATTTCCGCAGACAAACTGCGTGAAAATGAGTGAAGTTGTCTGTACCGGGAGGGAGGGGGGAGGAGTTAAAGTGCAACCCCAGCTGCAGAGTCCTGCTCGGGGCGCAGCACGAGGACATGAGACCACAGCAGATCCCATCAGGACGTAGACGTGGAGGATGAAAGCGGCTCAGAACCAGGAGATCCGGGTCCCCACGACGTTTTCCCGCAGCGTGAGATGAAACTGAAGCTTTGTCTGTGAACACAAGAGGTACGAGACACTGAGGGAGGAAGGTGTGGATGCAAAACACCTGGATGGCTTCACACACACACACACACACACACACACACACACACACACACACATTTACCAACCAGTTAAAGATTTTGAATAATAGATAAAAATCCCTCACTTCTTTCTGTTGAGCTTCCAGGTGACCAGACCTGATTATCTGTTAAAAAGCTCAGAGAAATAGTTTTTCAGGCTTTCTGAAGGTCTTTGGACCACTGCTGCCTTCTCCTCACACTTACCTGATAATTTTCAAAGGCTCTGTGTTTGTTGGGCTGTGAAACTTTGACCTATGAATCATTCAAGCTTGAAAAAGGCTCCAAACTCAACAGATGAACCACTGTTATGTTTACACATAACAGATGACTTAGCAAAGTTCCTGTTAACAGGAACTGACAGGCAGAAAATAGCATTTTTTCACCAGGAAGGTGATTCTCCTGGCGTCCAGCGGATCATTAAACATTTCTGGGAAACTGGACAGAAAAAGAAATGTCAAGTTTAAAAGCTGTTGACAAGAAATAGTTTCAGGATGTCTTCACGAATCCATTTTTAAAGGAAATAGGTAGAAGGAGAGAACTGGACTGAAAGTCATGAGCAACCGGTCTGGTGGATGCTCTCCAGAACCAGAACATTAATGAAGCAGGGTGGGATCATCTGGACAGAAAAGGCAGAAAAAGAGCTTTAGAAAGTCTGGAGAATTATTCCTGGAACCTGACAACTGATCTAACAGGGGTCAGAGTGTTGAAGAAAAGGACTGCCTACACCAAATGTTCACTTTAAAGATAATTAGTATATAAACTCTGTATTTTCCTCATTCATGTCTCGCAGGGCTGTGACGATATGCTTACGTCCCAATTTGATTCCGATTTTTTTGGGTGCCAATTCAATTTAAATTGCGATTCTCACAATTCTTCAATATTTCTGATTTTTTTTAGACTAAAAACAAACAAACAAAAAAAATGTACAAAACATTTATTTGCTCTCCATTTTTCTTGATTTCAGTGAGGAAAAAACAACCCAGCAGCCAGACTATCATTCTGCTGCTATAATGCCCAAGAAGACGAGTAAAAAGATCAATAAAAACAACAAAACCGACAAAAGTTTTATAATGGATTATTTTTATTTAAAAAAAAAAAAAAAAAAAAAGAATTTTTTTAACAAAAAAATCTATTTTAAAATTGTGGATTGAAAAATCCCAATATTCGATTTTTCGATTAAATTTTCCCACCCCTAATATCTAGTGATTATACTACAGTATACATGCTGTCGATAAGAATGCAAATGATTTATTAATGGAAAAAAAACAGTTTTTCTCCTGAAAAAAAGCAAAATTGTAATTAGGATATTAAATATCTAATTTCTCAGATTTTCTTTTTTTTTTCATATTTTATTGCGCTAAAAACACTGCATTACATATTAGAAGTACAATAACGGTACATGTACTCATGCAGCATCAGGAGTGGTGAGAAAAGTTGGTTTACTGAAGTAAACTAAAGGTTTCAATCATGCAAAAACAGAACAATACAAGTAAAAACTTTGAATGAAAAGTAGGAATTTTCCAAATGCAGTTAAAATAAAGGAATATTCTGGTATATATGATGATATTAGATTGTTTAAGGAATTGTAGCGTGAGCAGCATTTAATTCTCCAGATGTATCATCAGCTGCTAAATGGGACAAAAATAACGCCTTCAGGTTGTTTTTCGAACATTTTGGTGAAATTTCAGGATATTTAATGGAAATGAAAACGGTGAGATGCGACTACATGCAGAAACCATGAGAACATGGTGAATCTTTTCCTTTTTAAAAGCCTTTTACATCTTCATCATCATCCTCCTCCTCACAGCAGCCAGCTGTTGTTGTGCTCAGTGGAGACACAAAGCAGCCACAGATGGAAACTTTTCAGTGACTTGAGTAAAATATCTTCATTTTATGCATGTAAATGTTCTTTTCTCCCTTTCATCTCTGTTGTGTTTTTCTGAGGTGATATATTTCCTTCTGACTCGAGAAAAAAGTAAAAATCAATCTAAAACTGATGAGCAATAACATTTTAATCAACTAAACACAAGTAATAAATTATAATAAGAATTTCATTTTTGGACACTTGACACATCTTTAACACACTAACAGTCTCTGGTCAAAGCAAACAAAGGAATTTCACATCATTTCTTTACTTTTTTGATAAGAATAACTGTTCAGTCGGCCTTAAACCTGCAGAAAACAAACTTTATTTTACATTTGCATGAAGAACTTGGCTGAAACATCAGATATCTGGAGTTAATCTCTCCACATCTTGCAAAATATTTTGCAAACAATCCTGCTAGAATTCCTGGATTATTTGTCCTTAAACGCGGAGCAGGTCCTGGTAATGAGGATTCCTGTGTAAATGAATCTGTTTTGAGATGAGTCCTGTTTGTGGGAAAACGGCTGTATTTGTAGGAAAAGCGTGTTTACGTCCCGAGTGAGCGCATCTCTGCGGCAGCCAGATCATTATCATCCCATCACACCCCATTGATCAGTACAAAGGAGACTGTCTCACCTCACTGTCAGCATATTGATCGTGTTTCTCTTTATCTCCTGCAGTTTAACCGTCCCATTCTGCAGCTTTCCTCATCTTATTAATAAGTCAACTATTCAAATTTATTAATTGGTGGGAAAAATGAGGAAAGGTCTTTTTTTTGTTGGATTTTAGCCAGAGCTGTGACTATATGCTTTCATCCTGATTCGATTCAGACTTTTTGGGCGCCGATTCGATTTAAATTCTCACAATTCTTGGATATTTCTGATTTTTGTAGATTTAAAAAAAAAAAAAAATGTACAAAACTTTTTTTTGCTCGTCATTTTTCTTGATTTAAATGTGGAAAAAACAACCCAGTAGCCAGACCATCATTCTGCTGCTATAATGCCCAAGAAGACAAGATCAATAAAAACAATAAAAATGACTAATTTTATAAAATTTGAATGGATTATTTTATTTATTCGAAAAAAAAAAAGCAATTTTTTAAAAATTGTGAAGCAAAAAATCCTGTTATTCGTTTTTTTTTTTTTTTAAATTTTTTTCCCCCAATTTTCCTACCCCTGATTTTAACCCTGTAAATCCCAGTATCATGTATTTGATACAGTTTGAGACTTTTGGCTTCACTTCTTGATCTGTTGACCAGTTTGATTCTTGTCTTCTGCCCCCGAACGGAAACCTGGCAGCAGACGATTACACCAGAAGAATCAAGACATGTCACACTGGCAAATATCCTCCAAAAATTAGTGAATTCTTTTGTTACGTTTTGTTAAAAGGCCATGAAAGACTTTATATGTTTAAAAAAAAATGTATTTCCTTCCATTTTTTCTTTAATGGTTCAGGCCTAAAAGGGTTAAATCGACCATAAAACAAAGCAGGGAATTCTCCCCTTTAAGAACCACAAGTCAGGAAATGATATTTCTTTTCCTCTAATGATGTGAAGCGCAGCTTGTGTGGTGAGAAGAGTCCTAAAGGTTCACCGTGGTCGTCCTGCTAGTCGAGGCCTTTGTGTGTGTGATGAAGCTGATGTTGTGTTTTGTTGCAGTGAAGATCTGCTGGTGGTCGTCATGTCCCTGTGGATGATTCTCCCTGTCAGCTTCTCCGTCTTCACCATCACAGGAATATGGGTGGTGTGAGTCCCGCAGACTTTTCTACATGAACTATACACAAGTTTCTTTTTATGTTTCTGTTTTTATATGTGTTTCTGGGAGAGTTCATCGATCTGATGCCGGTAAACCGAACTGATTTCTGCCTCGAGCAGATCAATTAAAAGAAAAAAATCTATCTTTATGAATAAAAATAAGCTCTTATGATGTTTTCGGAGATAATCTGGTGACGTCGATGGGAAACATATTAATCTGTGGCCATAAACTGCTAAACGTGGAAATGAGATGTTGGTCCTGCAGGTTGTCAGTGTTTCCCTGCTTCAACACACCTGAACCAAATTAAATTGATCCAACTGCATATGAAGTTCTGCACAATGAGTCATTAATGTGAGTCAGGTGCATTGGAGCAGGGAAACCTGTGGGATTGTGGACTGGAGCTGGACGCCCCCTGACAGGCTGAATCTGTGGCCTCGCGTGGGAACAGGTAACAAGCTGTGGCCACATCATAACAAACCTGCTCCTATGGGATAACAGCACACACGTGACGTGGAAAATATTCATTCATGAGCTGAATTATGTTGTAATGCATCTTACCGCATTCGTCTGACAGAATAATTTACAAGTAAACAGACAGAGAGGTGTGCCATTCAGCTTCTTCCATAATGTTCACATCATCTGGAGGCTAAAAGTTCTCCTCAAACCTTTAAACTCCATGACTTTTCTTCTTCTACTTCTTCCTCCTCTGTTTCTAAAATTACTCATAATGTAGAACTGCATTCTTCTACTTCCTCTTCCTCTGTTTCTAATAATACTAATCATGTAGAACTGCATGTTGAAGCTCAACCCTCTAAATCCCAGTCAGTGTTATTTCTTTCAGGACAGCCTCAGCTGTCAGATTATATGTAAAATTAACACATCAGTAGATGTGGCAGCATAAAGAGCAACCAGAAGAATGCAGATGGTCCTGTCAAGTCTGGAAATGAACACATGACAGAAACTCTTTACATATTTACATTTATTTCCTTCCATTTGCTGTTTATGTTTCTATTTATAAGTCTCTACAAAAGCAATCCAAACCAGCAGGTGTTTGGAGCCGTACAGACGTACAGCTTTCTGTCTGCTTGTTGATCCTTCGCTGCTCCTGATTGGACATTACCGTCAACGTACGGCAGCGGTTAAACGTTTGACAAGAAGGGACCTCAGCCCAACTACAAGGTGAAAATGGAGGTTTCTCAGCAACAGAGTGGAGACAGCTGATCTGTTTTTATGTGATAAATAATGGTGTTATCATGGATCATTCCCTGTGGATTGAAGTCTGAATGGACGGGATATAAATGCCGTAGGTCACCAGTCCGTCCCAGTTCCCCCCCACAGAGTCACACACTGCAGTTCCTGGGAAACTGCTGACGATATGTTGCTTGGAGGTGCTGGCCATCTAGTGGCGTTGTAAGGGTTAATATACCCTGGGGAAAGTGTGTTTTCATATGTTTTTGACAGATATGCCTGCTGATCCTATACAAGCTCATGCAAGCTCCTAAACTTTATGAAGTTGTATTTGTTTTGGCCGGAAAAGGAAGACTGTGGCTGACTGATCTTCCTGGACCAGATGCTTCTTCATAAGTTTGGTTGCGGTTTCACCTGCAGCGACCGCGGCGTCAGCCGTCGGTACATATGTAAAGCGAGGCGGTTTTGTGAAACTACATGCTAAATGCTGCGTAAGTGTGTAAGAGAAGAGTAATCCTTGAAATTCCTGGTGCTGGATCTGGTTCTGGTTTTTCTAACATTTGCTCTTGTTTTGGCCGTCACACACAACCGTCACATCTGCAGCGCCTCAAATAACAGCAGCACGAACAAAGAGCAGCTTAAATGTTTGAAAGGAGATATTTAGCATCTGTTGCGCTACAGTCGGGACCAGGTGTTGTTCTCAGGGCTGCTTCAGAAAGTCTACAAACTGCTTGTTTTACTGTCAAAGTGTCCTAATTTCCCTTTGCTAAGGAAGTGAGATGAGCATTCCACAGGGAATGTGGGATAGAAGAGGGGACGTAAAGCTGACATACGGTTCAGTTTTCCCCTCAAATCACAACCAGATCACATGCTGGTGTGGACAACCAAGAAAGGCGTGTAAGACTAAAACTCATTTGCTTTACATATTTACATTACATGGCAGCAGCATGATGCATTTAGTCATGTAGACATGATGAACACAACTTCCTGAAGATCAAACTGAGCATCAGAATCCAGAAGAAAGGGGATTTAAGGTTGTTGTCTGAGTATTTACTGGGATTTTTATTCACAACCATGTCCGGGGTTTCCACAGAAGGTCTGAAGAAGAGAAAACATCCGGTTGTTGATATCAGAGGAGAACGGACAGACTGGTTGGAGATGATGGAAAAGAAACAGGAAAGTTCCAATCAACATCTGCAGAACATCATCTCTGAACACGTCCAGCCTGGAAGCAGATGGTCTCCAGCAGCAGAAGACCACAGCGGGTTCCCTCCTGTCAGTAAGAACAGGAAACTGAGGCTACAATTCACACAGACTCACCAGAACTGGACAATAGAAGATGGAGAAACGTTGCTGGTCTGATGAGTCTCCAGTTCAGCTCCACGTTCACATGGTAGGATCAGAATCTGCTGGAAACATCATGACAACATGGATCCATCCTGCCGTCAGGATCAACGCTTCAGGCTGATGCTGACCATGTTCATCCCTTTATGAGCACAGTGTAGCATCTTCTGATGGAAACTTCAAGCAAGATGATGCACCATGTCACAAAGCTCACGTCACCATGACGATGAGTTCACTGTCCTCCAACGGCCTCCACAGTCTCCAGATCTACATCCAGCAGAGCAGCTTTGGGATGAGATGGAACGGGAGATTCTCATCATGATGAGGTGGAACGGGAGATTCTCATCGTGATGAGGTGGAACGGGAGATTCTCATCGTGATGAGGTGGAACGGGAGATTCTCATCGTGATGAGGTGGAACGGGAGATTCTCATCGTGATGAGGTGGAACGGGAGATTCTCATCGTGATGAGGTGGAACGGGAGATTCTCATCGTGATGAGGTGGAACGGGAGATTCTCATCATGATGAGGTGGAACGGGAGATTCTCATCATGATGTGGTGGAACGGGAGATTCTCATCATGATGAGGTGGAACGGGAGATTCTCATGGTGATGAGGTGGAACGGGAGATTCTCATCATGATGAGGTGGAACGGGAGATTCTCATCATGATGAGGTGGAACGGGAGATTCTCATGGTGATGAGGTGGAACGGGAGATTCTCATGGTGATGAGGTGGAACGGGAGATTCTCATCATGATGAGGTGGAACGGGAGATTCTCATCATGATGAGGTGGAACGGGAGATTCTCATCATGATGAGGTGGAACGGGAGATTCTCATCATGATGAGGTGGAACGGGAGATTCTCATCATGATGAGGTGGAACGGGAGATTCTCATGATGAGGTGGAACGGGAGATTCTCATGGTGATGAGGTGGAACGGGAGATTCTCATCATGATGAGGTGGAACGGGAGATTCTCATCATGATGAGGTGGAACGGGAGATTCTCATCATGATGAGGTGGAACGGGAGATTCTCATGGTGATGAGGTGGAACGGGAGATTCTCATCGTGACGAGGTGGAACGGGAGATTCTCATCGTGACGAGGTGGAACGGGAGATTCTCATGGTGACGAGGTGGAACGGGAGATTCTCATGGTGACGAGGTGGAACGGGAGATTCTCATCATGATGAGGTGGAACGGGAGATTCTCATCATGATGAGGTGGAACGGGAGATTCTCATGGTGATGAGGTGGAACGGGAGATTCTCATGGTGACGAGGTGGAACGGGAGATTCTCATGGTGACGAGGTGGAACGGGAGATTCTCATGGTGATGAGGTGGAACGGGAGATTCTCATGGTGACGAGGTGGAACGGGAGATTCTCATGGTGACGAGGTGGAACGGGAGATTCTCATGGTGATGTGGAGTACCAGTGTATTGCTTCATGCCAACATGAAGCTAAATCTCTAAGGAATGTTTCCAACATCTTGTTGAGTCTAAGACACCAAGAATTAAAGCAGTTCTGAAGGGAAAAGGGGGTCCCACCCAGTACTAGTAAGATAGATGTGATAAAGTGGGCCGCAAGTTTACTGTGAACAAGTTTATGAAAAGGTTACATTTACTTACATTTTAAACTTATTTGAAGGACTATTTATTAAAAGGCCTCAGTTTAAAGCCAAACCTTATGTGCATAGAAAAGGCAGATGCATGGTACACCTTTCTGGGCCTGCTTGGGCCTTGTTTTTCTTTTTGTAAAATCTGTTTTACACACAGTCACTGTTTTTGAAGACTTTCCAGTAGCAAGCTGTTGTGGTTCTGCAGGGTTAGTCTCAGCTGTAAGGGGAGAAATGAAGCTGTAGTTCCTTAAGCAGCAGCAGGTGGAACGCCTCGCAGTGCTTGTGTATCTGCAGCAATGTGCTGAGGCTGGGGGCAGAGAAAGCAGCAGAACCTGGAGAAAGCTGGTTGTCCTGAGAAAGAATTGGCAATAAGGAACATTAACCCTGAGTGAGGATGCTGGATAAGAGCAGGATTGCTACATCCGATGAGCCAGCTAACCAGCTGGTGCTGGAGTACTGATGACTTATTAAGTGACAAATGATGAATTTGAGTGTAATTTAGTGCATTAGTTTACTATGGAATCTTTCCTGAACTAAGTTACTTCTACTGAACCTGCACATTCCCCTGTTATCAGTGATCAATATAGGCACCCCAACTATCCTGTTCAAGCTAGCAGTTTAATGTCAAAAGTCCAAATGTTCAGCTGATTCGTGTATTTCTTATCTGTGGTTGTTACTAGCTGTTTTGAAAGAACACCCAGACTCTTTTCCTGTGACATATTTCCAGGCTTTGAATAAACAGTTTGTTTAACTCCATGCTAGATGCCTTAGTTTCTCTTCTGTCTTTCCTGTTTTAATTTGAGTCTCTTTCCTTCTGTCTGCTTTACTTCCTGCTTAGTCAGTTTGCAGAACCCGCTTCTTTTATTTAATTAGACAAGAAAGAACACAAAACACTGGATGGCCACCGTTCTCCTATTTTTGTTTCAGTGTTGCGTTCTTTTTCACCATGAATCCAACAAGGCATTCTACGCTGTTCTGGTTATATCAAGCTACCAGGTTTGGGTACGGTTAGTTGCAGAAACAAGAGCTGCACAATATATCATTTGAGCATTGCCATCGCATTCTGCAATGTAGGAGGCAAATGAAATAAAATCTGTCCAGCTACAACCTGCAGCCGCATGGAGAGCCTATCCATTTTCGTTTACAACTGCTCCAACGTCAGTAGTCGGAAATGAAACATGATAGAACGAAACATTTACTCAGGACTTAGCACAATAATAGCAAGCAATAAAAGATGGGTAGGAACGGTAGGGAAAAGTCTCAAATACAGACAAAAACTTGTAACATGCACAAAAAGGGGAAGATCAGTGCAAGTTAATTGTCAACAACATGGCAGGAGCGTAAGCATTACTTGAGGTCCCATTCATTTCGGCAATATAAGTGTTTTTCCAATATCGTGCAGTCGCAGTGGAAAGGCAACAGAGATCAGGGTTTACCAAACCAAACTGCACCAAACCATTCCAACCAGTCCAAATCTGACTTTTTGGTGGAAATGGGGCAGTATTGCTGCTAGGATGTGTTTATTGTGTAGCTGACTGGTTTTAGGGATTTTAAAAGCTTCAGAAAAAGGCTCTCATGTTATGATGAAGACAAGCTGCCTTAGTGTTTGTTTTATAACTTCAACACTTCTTTTTTTCTCATGTTAAATGCTTTTATCTCAAACCAAAATTTTTTTTGTCCTTTAACTTTCCAGATATGCAATGGCTCTTTACAACCAGCACGTCTGCCCTGTCCACAACTGGTAATAACACACACATGCACATAAATATATTTACTTTTTAAATTGGGTATTTTATTCATGTTCATTCATAGTATTATAGCAAGGACTCATATTTGTGCTTCATCATCTCATAATTGGTGTTTCAAAAGGTTTGGTCCTCGGATACCCTATCTTTGCTATGAATACCACCTTCTTTTGGTCTGATTTAATAGTTTCTTGGCTTTTTGTATCACTTCTATGCAGATGACACTCTGCTGTACCTGCTGTGTGCTGTCAGACTCCTCTTAATGCCTACAATGTAATTTAGGAGAATTCAGTGTTCCTTATTGAGAACAACAAATCAGAGTTAAGAGGAGTTTCAAATAAACACTGCCAGTTGCCATAGTTACTGGTCTCCACTGCGAGGAGGCGCTTTGGAGACAGAGCTGAAGCACAGCAGAGAGGAGAAGAGGAGCCTGAAAGTTATATTTACTTATTTTCCAGCTAAATCCACTTTGTTCTCAAGGTTACAGAGTTCTGCTTTAAAGATCTGTGTCATCAAAACAGACTTGGCAGGAAAAGTTGTTTTTTTTTTTTCATTTAAATGTTTTTCATTTATAATTAAGTCTACTGATTTTTTTCTGAGATGCATAAAAAACACAAGAGAAATTCTACCTGTTAACCCCGGCAACGGTCATGATTCTTCTTGTTGGAAATAAATCCCTAACATTTTATAGAAAATTGCATGAAACTGAACTGAATGAAAAGTAATGTTTTATACTGGAAGTGATTAAGTGTGTTTTTGTAGATTTGTTTCATCAGATCAATCTTTTTTCACATAATCAGACCTCACGCCTGACTTCATGGCAAGGTTGGTCAGTCTTAAATCGAAGCCAACAGCAGAAGGAATGCAGAAAAGAAGAGAGAGAAGTGCTGTAGAGGGAAATGTTGACATGAGGAAAATGTGTTAATAGACTCTTGTAGTGGGGAGTAGGGAGTCCGATTTGGGAGTTTGTAAACTCAAGTTGGAGTAAAGGTAAAGAATGCAAACAGATGGCTAACGTGGAAATAGAGAGAACTTGTTAAGACTGATATGAAGTAAAAACTTATCTTCCTACATTTGTGCTTCAGGCAACTATAACAGTGTAAGCATCCATGGGGGTGTGTGTCCTACAGACACTTGCTGTATGATCTCAGTCTGCATTAAATGAGGGATCGGTATGCAGAGGATTCATAAACAAAACTCAATGATGTTAAGATGGTATTGATCGAGATTTTCACATTTAAAGGCTCCTTACAGATAAAAGGCTAATTTTTTTTTTTTTTTTAATACCACGAAGCTTCTGTGCCTCCTCAGCTCAAACGTGAATGTTAGAAAGTTTAAATGCTGTTTCCAAACAGCAAGTCACTCCTGCCGCAAAAGTTCTTTGTTAGCATCAAAAATTCCTGGACAGAGTTTCAGTACGAGAGACTGAACCTGTTATGGCATTGATGCAGTTTTCATCACACAACCCTCCAACTGTAAACTCCATTCCTCTGATCTGTTTTTATGGCAAAATGACATTATTACATACATTTCAGGGGCCACTGCTCCCTGGCAGCATCCTGAGTATGAGAAAATGCACTACACAGCTTGTATTTTCTGTCCTTTGCATCATTTTACTAATGGCACTGTGCCACACGCTAGCAACTGGATATCAACGCACTTACAATTTTGAACATGCATTATAGTTAATTCACCAAAGAAATGCAAGAAAATGTTATCAAACTAAGAGAGGAAATCAAGAGACACCACAAGACTACATTAGACTGACTTTTACATGCTGGAAAGCGCTCAGAGAAGAAACATGATACAAGATGGATGCTGAATTAGTCTTCATTAAGAGGCGCCTGAGTGAGGAAAAATCTGCCAAAGTAGTGGTGCTTTTACATCTGTAGGAGTAGAATAGTTTTGGCCCTTTTTGTACAGGCGATAAATCAGAATTATTGTTCTGCTGGAAAGCACTGGGGCGCTAATCCGTCTTATAGGTTTGCAGCAGACCAGATGAGGGTGTCGGTCAGGACACAGATTAATTACACAGCGCAGGTATCTTCGTTAACCAGGTTTCAAAGGCCAGGCACTTTATTGTGGTCACTCAGTGTTGTAATAGTTCTGTAAATAACAATAAACAATATATCAACATCAGATAATTAAAGAATTAGCATAAAATACAGCTAGTGGGCATACACATGAAGAATCACCACTTAACAGTCAGAATCTGCACATTTAGGCACTTAGTGCACTTAATACACAAAGTAAACAGACAGTAGTTTCGTTTCCCAGCGAGGGAATAAGAACAGAGATGACTAGGCACACCTAGCACACCTCACATATATCATAGAACAGCTGACAGTACTCACTTTCTTCATTTACTGAACACTCGGAGTGTCACAATAAAGCACACGTTGAACAGAGGGAAACTTTGATGCGCTGCCAGTAACTGTCCCAGTGTGTGGAACGATAGGAAACATAACCCAGTCTGTTAGCTTTAGCTCGAAACCTTGGCTACAAACGCGAACTCCGAACAGAAAAGAAAAACGTCACCTCCTGTCTAGCAGGAAGTAAACCATCAAGTGTCCTTCAGAATAATAGCCTTTTATACAGCCGCCCCCAAATGTGCATGGCACATTTGCATCCAATAACATAAAAAAAACTTAGTCAGTCTTAGTGCATCCGGAACTCTGAAGACCTCTACCAGAAGGGAGAGCTGGTAGTAATACCAACCGAGCTACCGGGCGAGTGAAGATGTGTCCTTTGATCTTGACGTCTGCTGACCTGACGCGACCGTCATCACTCCGATGAACTGCTACAACTTGTCCAAATGGCCACTGGGCTCGAGGCAGATGTGGCTCCACTAACATAACCACAGCTTTATCTTGCAGGTCAGGAGGAGAAGATTGCCACTTCTGTCTTGTCTGCAATCCCGGTAAATAGTCTCTAATGAATCTGGACCAGAACTGATCTGCAAGGACCTGGGAGTGTCTCCAGTGACGGCGACTTAACATCTCAGCCTCTGGGTACACCACTGGCGGGAGGGAGCCATCGGGCCGCCCCATGAGCAGACTGTTTGGCGTCACAGGGTCGGGGTCTGCAATGTCAGAGGATACATAGCCCAAGGGTTTCGAATTAAGGATTGCTTCCACCTCCAGTAAAACTGTGAGCAAAACTTCTTCAGGTACAGGTTGCGCTCCAACACACGTGTAGAGGGCAGACTTGACGGATCGAATCTCTCGCTCCCATACTCCACCGAAATGAGGAGCAGCTGGAGGATTGAAGTTGAATTTGATCTTTTGCCGGGCTAACTGTTGTTGCAATGATGGGGCCATATTCCCAAAGGCTTCTCGCAGCTCTCGTTCTGCGCCTTTGAAATTGGTGCCTTGGTCTGACCACAGCTCCGCTGGAGTTCCTCTTCTGGCAATGAACCGCCTCAAAGCCAGCAAATAGGAGTCCGAATCCATGTGCTTAAGGAGATCCAGGTGAACTGCTCTCGTGGTCAAACATTTGAAAATAATTCCCCAGCGCTTTTCCTGGCGTCTGCCAACTTTCACCCCCATGGGTCCAAAACAATCCACGCCAGTTGAGTAAAATGCTGGTTTGTGTAGCCTAAGGCGAGCGGCAGGAAGATCAGCCATCATAGGAATGGAAGGCCGCCCCCTCCAACGTAGGCACTCAGCACAGGTTCTTTGATGCTTACGGATTGCCTCTCGTCCTCGGAGGATCCAATACTTTCTCCGCATGTCTGAGAAAACTCGCTCAGGACCCGGATGGCATAGATCACCATCATATTTCTGGATCAAAAGATGGGTAAATGGATGGGATGGATCAAGAACCACAGGGTGCAGGGGTAAGTCCAAATCTTCTAATCGTCTAAGCCGGCCGCCTACTCTTATCAGACCGGAGGTCGGATCAAGCTGAGGGGCTAACGTGAGTAGACGACTTGAAGGTGACACTGGTTTCTCTGCGGCAAGTAGCTTGTAGTCCTCAGGAAAGGAGTGCCTTTGGGCCTGCTGCAAAACCATCCGTTCAGCTTGCTGATAGTCCTCTGCAGTGAGGACATTAGAAGGGGAGCATCCTCCTCGAAGCTCCTTCGCCGTATCTTCCACAAGCTCCTGCCAAGAACTATATTTCTTGTCATCCTGGCCATCTCCCATGGGTGAAGTAACTGAAGCTCCACAAAAGGTGATCTTTCGGAGCTCAGCTTGGTCTTCTTCTGGTTCAGCGCTGGGAGGCTTGGGCCAACTGTTAGGACCTTGAAGAAGGAAAGCAGGTCCCTGGGACCACCTATATGGATCCTTCAGCTCCTTTAGGGTTTTGCCCCTTGTTAGATCGTCAGCAGGATTCTGGTCTGAGTCCACATAGCACCAGCTGTGATCCTCAGTCAGCTCTTGTATCTCTGCTATTCTCGTTCCAACAAACACTTTGTAGCGACATGACTGAGAATGAAGCCAAGTAAGCACCGTTGTGGAGTCACACCATAGGATGATGCGGGCTATCTTCAGGGTAAGTTCTACTTTGAGGAGACTGGCTAGTTGGGCTGCTACTAGAGCTGCACAAAGTTCCAGGCGAGGAATGGACTGCACTTGTTTTGGAGCTACTCTGGAACGAACGAGAAGAAAGGAGAGGTGTCGTTTCCCCTCTTGGTTTTCAGACCTCAAGTAGGCCACAGCCCCATAAGCTTGTTCTGAGGCATCGGCAAAAATATGCACCTCGTGGGTTGTGGCATCCAGGTCAAAATCAGCAGGAACATATGCTCGAGGGAAGGTGAGAAGAGGTAAGGACTGCAGCTCATCTTCCCAGCTGGACCAAGCCTGAAGGAGAACAGCCGGTAAGTTTGGATCATCCCAACTTCGCTGTTTGTCCCACAGTTGTCTAACAATGACTTTTGCCCTAGTAGTGAAGGGCAGTAGGTAACCCAGAGGGTCATATTGCGAAGCTAGGACCCTATAGATGTTCCTCAGGGTTGGAACATCGTAGGACACAGGCCTTTGCTTGTAGCTCAGAGAATCACTCTGCCAGTTCCAGCTAAGACCCAGGGTGGATTCCTGAGGGCTGACCCTGTCTTGTGCCAGCCACAGGTCAAGACTCTGAGATCGAGCATCTTTGGGCAAGTGTTCCAGGACACTTGGCTCATTGCAAGCCCATTGTCGCAACTTGAAGCCCGCTGATGACAGCAAGCGTCGAAGGCCATCCACCAGCTGCTTAGCTTCCTTCACTGTGGGCACACCCTGCAGGCAGTTGTCAACATAGAAGCAATGCTTCACAGAGAATTTTAGGATATCATCAGGCTGACAATGATCAGCTACATGGCGCTGGAGGGCATACGTAGCGCAGCAGGGACTACAAGTGGTTCCGAAAGGCAGGGCTTGCCACTCGAAAACTCGTGGGGCCTCCTCCACCTTCAGGTCACGCCATAGGAATCTCAGCAAGGGCCGATCCTCAGGTAAAAGGCGAACCTGATGAAACATCCCTTTGATGTCTCCACTGACTGCGATTAAGTGCTCTCTGAACTTCAGTAACACACCCACCAGGGAGGCTCCCAGAGTGGGCCCTGGCAATAAATACTGGTTAAGGGTCTGACCTTGATATGGATGAGAACAGTTAAAGACTAACCGACTTTTCCCGTTATGGGTAACAAGGTGGTGTGGGATATACCAGCATTCTTCTGAGGGTTCCTTAGGGGTAACCTCCTTCACAACCCCCCCGTCAATGAGCTTCTGCATTTCCTTCCTATAGACCTCTGCTCGCCCAGGATCTTTAAGGAGCCGCCGCTCAGTATTCCGCAGCAAAGCCATAACTGACTCTTTTTGCGCATGTAATAAGGGCATGGATGCATGACGCAACAGGGGTGTGGCATACCTTCTGACCTGGTCGACCTCAACCCGGACTGTCTTGGCATCCAACAGTGACACAGCCTGCTGATCTTGTTTTGATCGGGTGACTTCTTTCTCTGGTCGATAAGGGACAGTGTCGATCCGCCAGAGCCTCTCGACATGGCGGTACAGCTCATCCATCTGTCGTGGGAAAGAGGTGAACAGACACTGCACTGGGTGGGCTGGCTGCCCTATGGCACGGATAGGACCTTGAAGGGTCCATCCCAGCCTGGTGTGAACAGCAGCAGGTCCCCCGGATGGTCCAAGTCTGACTGGTTCCACTGGGGTTATGAGGTGAGCCTGATCTGAGCCAAGGAGGAGCCAAGGTTTAGCATCCCTCAAGGGAGGTATTGGGAGATCACGGAGGTGAATGTACCTTTCCTGCAACTGCTTCACCGGGTAAGAGTGCTGGGCCAGACTGAGACGACTAGTGGTAAAGGCATCACCAATCTCATAACGAACCTGAGGGTCGCCAACTGGTGAAATATGGAAAGATACCTTGTGCCCATGTAGCACCTGAATATCCTGTCGAACAGTTCACAGGGGTAGATCCTCTGGAATGCCCTTTAATCCCAGCTGTTTGGCTGCCGCAGGTAGTAACATGGATCTTTCTGACCCATCATCCAAAAGAGCAAAGGTGCTCAGACTTTATCCTTTGTGATATATGAGCACAGGAACGATTTTAAGCATAACCCGATTCCCAGCTGCAGGTCTGTCAAGGTAGAGGGAATCAGAGGCAGAGTTAGTTAAGCAGCTCTCCTCCTTCACAGCCACCTCTTTATCGGGTCTTTCTGTCCGCCGGTTTATTCCGTGCAGGGCTAAAAGGTGCTTCCCCTGGCAGATACTGCAGGGCTTCTTTAAGGTGCACTGAGCAGCTTGGTGGTGTCGTGCACAGCGCCAGCACCGTTTGTTGACCTGAATCCACTCTTTGAGCTGTTCCTGAGATAGCTTGGCAACATCCTCACACTGACTAAAGTAGTGCTCCACACTCCGGCAGTAGGCGCAGTAGGCTTTACCCACAGGTTTCTTTCTCCCAGCACCTTTATCCATTGTGAAGGAGTCTGTGGGCTGTTCTTTGATGCCATGTAGGACAGTTACTTGTTTTGCAGAACGGCCATCTGACCTTACAGGGTGTCTATCTTTGCTGCCTTTACCACTGAGATGACTATCAAAACTTAGGCACCGGGACTCATAGCTTAACCACTCTGACAAATCATACAGTGTGTGTGAAGTCCCGGGCTGTTTAAACCGATGACGACGGAAATCGGCTCTCTGCTCTGAAGGAAGTTTGCTCAAAAGACGAGCAACATGTGAACCACAGTTGAGTTCAATCTCTCCCTCAGGACCCAAAGTCTGTAGCAGACCCACCAAGGACTGGATCTGGAGGGAAAACTTCTGGAAGGCGGCAGGGTCCCCACGCTTGACTTCTGGGGCTTCTAAGACACTGGCAATCTTCCGAAGAGCCAGCTGGTGAGGCTGACCAAACTTGTCGTGCAAGGCTCTCATTGTGTCAGAATAGGGGGTGAGTGAATTCAGATAAGCATCAGCAATCAACCGGGCTTCTTCTAACTTTAAGTGGTCAACAAGAATCTGGTACTTAAAAAGTTCTGTGGAGTCAGCGGGGAGCAGGTTCTCCAAGGCGATGCGGAGTCTGGCAAACTCACTGGGATCTGGATGGCTCAGCTTAGGTATAGTTGGTTTGGGACCTCTATACACTTGTTCTGAAACAGAAGTCTGGGCAGGAAGGTTAGAAGGGGGCAAGGCGGATGTTACCCCTATCGATGGTGGGGGAGGTCTGGAATCTGAGTGGGTAGGAGCCGAATGAGAGAGGGGTTCATAGGGCTGAGGTGGGACATAAGGCAGTGTCCGGCTATAAGGAGCGGCATACATGAGCGGAGAGGGCTGTAAAGGGGACCTTGCTGGCTCGCAGGATCCTTCAGCTTGAGTCTGAGAGTTCTGAGGGGGTGGGGAACTAAATTAGCTCTGTCCTTCCAAATGCAGACCACTCACACCCTTGGGCAGGTCTTCCTCTGGTTCTGGCCAGGGTGGAGGGTCCGGCCAGGTCTCATCATCTTCCTCCTTTGTCTGGATGGGGGGGGCTATAATGTTGAGCTGAAGCCCCAATAACACCCAGAGGTTTGTACCTGCTGATATTTGGATCTGATTCAGAGGGCTGCCTTATGTTGTCTTTCAATGAGCGAGCTGCGGCAATTAACTCCTTCATCTCCATCCGGGCTTCGTGAAGTTCCCTAAGAGTGGACTGGTAAACCTGCTGGGACTGTCGCAGCTTAGCGTTCTCCTCCTGAAGGGCTCTGATATCTGGATAAGAAGGAGGGGCTTGTCGGTAGCTCCACTGAGAGGGAGTAGGAGCACCAGGTAGGTTATAGGTGGGATAGGGATTTCCCCTCTGGAGGTGACCTGAGGTTAGCTGGGATGTCTCGTGAGGAGCCACATTCCCGTGGACGTCGCCAAGGTAAGGCAGAGATGAATGAAAGGGGGAAGTATAGACTGGACCTTCCTGGGGACGGAACCCGCTCTGCCCCGGAGAAGGAGGTAATGATCCCCATGGTGATGCATCTCTTACATAATCGACTTCAAAATCCTGAAGCCTGGTAGCTCGACGTCTGGAACGTTTGGGTCTTGCATCGATGTACACTTCTTCTTCTGACTGCATCTTGACTGCTGCATCCGGCTCGAAGGACCAATGTTCTGATGGAAAGCACTGGGGCGCTAATCCGTCTTATAGGTTTGCAGCAGACCAGATGAGGGTGTCGGTCAGGACACAGATTAATTACACAGCGCAGGTATCTTCGTTAACCAGGTTTCAAAGGCCAGGCACTTTATTGTGGTCACTCAGTGTTGTAATAGTTCTGTAAATAACAATAAACAATATATCAACATCAGATAATTAAAGAATTAGCATAAAATACAGCTAGTGGGCATACACATGAAGAATCACCACTTAACAGTCAGAATCTGCACATTTAGGCATTCGAGTGGATTACACAGGCCGACGGGACCATCTGCTGGTCAGTCTGCACATTACAGGTGCGAGCTCCTCCGCAGCACGGCATCTCTTCCTGCTCCCCCCTCCCCTCTCTCCTTCGCGGCGCAATTAACGTCCGCCAGCAGCTCTCTGCAAACCACCGCGACACAACTTCCCCATAAACAAAGCAAGTGCACTTAATAAACAAAGTAAACAGACAGTAGTTTCGTTTCCCGGCGAGGGAATAAGAACAGAGATGACTAGGCACACCTAGCACACCTCACATATATCATAGAACAGCTGACAGTACTCACTTTCTTCATTTACTGAACACTCGGAGTGTCACAATAAAGCACACGTTGAACAGAGGGAAACTTTGATGCGCTGCCAGTAACTGTCCCAGTGTGTGGAACGATAGGAAACATAACCCAGTCTGTTAGCTTTAGCTCGAAACCTTGGCTACAAACGCGAACTCCGAACAGAAAAGAAAAACGTCACCTCCTGTCTAGCAGGAAGTAAACCATCAAGTGTCCTTCAGAATAATAGCCTTTTATACAATTATGATTGAAAACCAAGTTTATAAAAACAGGAAGTGGAAAGGTTTAAGCAAGAGCAAAGAGCAAACGGAGCCTTGAAGTAAGCTCAGAAGTGGAAACATGACAATAAGCAATATCTTTACATAATTTCTCATTGCAAAGTTAAAAATTAAGCCTATTTATAATTCCATCTTGTTCTCAATCCTGAGAATTTCTTTCACTGCATCAGACTCTGCATTGCAAACGATGCTGGCCAACTCTGAACCCTGGCACCCATTTCCACACTAACCAGAATAGTCTCAATAAAACTGGTTTTTAGTTTTTGTTGGCTGTTTTTTAGCTAATGTAACATTTTGGGTTAATTTTCTACTGTTATTTGTGCAGAACGGGAGCCGAGGTGACATAAAGGTGAAAGCAGACGCTCAACCATTAACAGAGTTTCTACAAATGTGTTTGCTTTAGTTGTCCTGCATCATGAGCGACTCATTATGTGACAATATGACGTGAAATGAGGTTTGTTTTAAACTTTCATCTGTGTTAACGTAACCGAGTTTCAGTCTGTCCAGTTGGAGTCCGTCAGTGTTTGAATTGATGAAGCAACACTGCTGAAATTTCAGAGTTTATGCAAACTGCATGTGTCTGCGGACTGAAGTGTGTGCATGTGCTTGTGTGTGTTTGCAGGTTGTATAACGAGTCCTGTGAGGAGCAGCTTCCTTTACAGAGAGGACCTGTGCTGTGCTGCACGCTAGACAACATACCACTCATCAGGTCAGCAGTGTCCTCTGTGCAGATGTTACAGGACGAGTGTAGTCATGTTTGCTTTGTTTAGATGTATGAAACTCCCGGTCCATGTGGTTCCTGCACATTATGGACAAAAAGTGGCTTTCTAAAAAAATACAAAAAACTGCAGGTTTAAGCATTCAGACTAAATAAAACACACGTCATATCAGATGATGTGAAAGGGAAGTTTGCTTCACTGTTTAGTGGTTTCTGGTCATATTATATCCCCTGTTTTGCCTTTTTTGTTGTTTTTCTTTATGTCAGATAATAGGTTGCTTTATTTCTGTTCCTTCTAGAAAAATATTTCCCCTTATTATGGTCACAGCAGTATAGAAAAAAAATGTATCTTAGTAATGACTCTCTGGTGGATTTTGTTAAAAAGTGCTGAGCCACAACTTGTTGGATGCTCCTTTTATACCCAATCTTGACACCCTCCCCGCGCACTAGTTCATCTCAGAAGCCTCCGGAACACTGTTACTTACATTCATTTCTTTATAAATGGACTATGCCCTGAAGTTGGTCATTAATGCACTGGACATTGAGGCAAAATTGTTCATTGACTTTCAGGAAAAACCTTTTAAAAATTTCTGGAACTGACTGTTGTGACATGCCTGACTGCGATTCACAGGGACCTCTTCACCTTAACAGGAAGAAAAGCTAATGTTGTGTGTGGTGGATCCCTCAGTTGCCTTTGAAACGTCACTGCAGAATGTAAACACTCATTTCCCTCAAGCATACACTGACACCCGGAGTGATGGACAGGGAACATTCAAGGCCTGCAAAACAACTTCTTCAGCTTGTCCTGAATGTAGGAACACACAAAGATGCAGTTTGTTCATACATCTCATGTTGCTTTTGGTGTTGAGATAAAAATCTGAGTCTTTCTTTTCCAAACTCAACTGTTAGAAAACAACTGGTTTGGTTTTAATGCAGGAGAGTAGCTAAGAGCACATTTTTCATTGTATTTATGAGACATGCCCAGTGAAAATGGGTAAGGGGGTAGATGATAAGAAAAACAGGAGGTCATGGTTTGAACTCTGTGAGAACTTGTTTTAACTTGAACTTGAGCCCAGTGAGCCCAGGGACTGGCCCATATTAACCCCTTTCCTCTCCTCTGCTTTAATTGTAGTAAATGTGGAACTCTGACACCTGAAAGCTGCTTTTTCAGTCTCATATGCAGCACCGGATCCTTCATGGGTGAGTTTACATATTAGTTATTTAGTCAAATGCACTTTAGAAACATAGATAAGAAGGTAAGTTTAATCTTAACACAGTGCACTCTATCCAACTGGACCCAATGCATCTTAAACATTAGGCTTGTTTTTCCAGCTGCAGTGACTCCAGCCAAGTCTTATGTTCCTCTGAATCACTGCCAGGTTCTGCTTCGGTCCTCAGTCTTAGAGAAACAGTTACTCCATGCCAAGTCTTATGTTCCTCTGAATCACTGCCAGGTTCTGCTTCGGTCCTCAGTCTTAGAGAAACAGTTACTCCATGCCATGAATGGTGCTTTTTTATATTCTACATAACCCACAAGCATCCAGTTTCTGATCAGGGGGCAGCTTCTCTGTTATCCTGTGTACCAAAACTGCTTTAAACCCTCTGTTTTGGGTGGTCTTCTCATGATCCATTATGCATTGCGTATCCATGCATGTTGGTTTTATGCCTCTGTTTGTTTTATAAATGTTTGTGGGGATTTGTACACTCCAGGAATCTACCATAATAACATGCTTAGATTTTTAAATAAAGTCTTACAATACTGTGCAAAAAGCAGTGATTACTGGAGGTAATGCGCTCCAGAAGCATGCCAAGCAAAGATTTCCAAGTTTCCAAGCTGCCAAAGTTAATCTACACTGATCTTTGACTCTAAAATATGTGCATATGTGCATCTTCAGTAGGGTTCTGTTGGACGGGGAAAGAGAAGGATGATGTTTGCAGCAGTTTTAAAAAAGATAAGATACACTGCAAGACTTCAGGTGTCCGTTTTCTAGAGGTTTTGTTAGAAAATCTTGCAGCAATCAATTTCAGTTTAGTTGCAATAGATGCTGGAAGCATACAGTACAGTCTGCTAAAAGATTAATACGTAATTATAATCTGCATGGTGGCTGACAGCATAGACAAGCTAATGATTAGCTGAGGGAGTATTTATTTCAGCTTAGAGATGCTAGCTGTTAGCCAATAACAAGCAGTGTTAGCAGCCTGAGTTTCTGCCCAGGCTGAATGTGTGTCTGAGGACTCGGTCATTGGCCATTTTGTAAGGAATGAACCACGCTGTCTCTGTTTAAAACTTTTGTCCTGTTTGGAATTACTTTAATTTGCTTTAAAAGAATAAAAATGGAAAAAAGAATGATGTTAAATATCCTTTAAAGACATGATCAAAATGAAATTTATGTTGAACTTGGACCTGAGTGATCCGACTGAAGCGGCCCGTCTTCCTGATCTTCACTTAGTCGTTATGTAACTATGCAGCGAACACCTGGTTTGTGGTGTTTTTCTGAGAAATTACAGGAATTTGAGACATTCAACAAACCCTTTGACCTGTCTGAACTTATGGACCTTTTTCTGCCTATTAAAAGCCATTAAGCTTCTCTTTATGCCCTCTTCTTAAATCATGACACATTAGATGTATTAATTACATTTCACCATCAAACACACACCGCTATGAGGAAAATTACATGTTTCTATCAGTTCATGCAGTTTCTCCTCGCTGTTTGTTGAACGTTTAGAAACTTACAAGTTGTAAAACAACAGCTGACTTTGAAAAAAAAATGAAGGCTTTTCTCCCCTTTTAACAGCAACCATGACGGCGTTTTTCTGTAAATACTGTATTGCAACCCTCTCATTTTAAGATGGAAGTAGATGGCCATCATCTCAGCTGAAGCTACAGATCTGCAAATGATAAATGGCTGGTTGTAACTGATTGGTGGGAAATGAATCTATTCTAATCCTGCTGAAAATCATCTGCCTCAGCTGGGTGTGAGCAGACAAAGCATAGCATGCTAGCTAGCAGCTTCTTAGCTGAACATGGCTATCTAATGTTTGTATCTTTGGGGGGGGGAAAGCCAAAAAAAAGAGAGGTAAAATCCTTGGGAAATAAATAAAAGGCCACTACTCATGTGTTCAGTCCAGCTGCAGAACAGCCGTGTCAGCTAGCTGCTAGCATTCAGAGGATAGCATGCTAACAGCTATTGAAGCTAGCTATTTGAACATAGCTCCCCAATAATCACATCTGTGTGGTCAAAATAAGTTTTATTTTATTATTCAGATGTTTATCATGTCAACTCCACCAGTTGGTGGAACAATAGTTTGTGTTTTGGGTTCATTTAATCTTTTTGCAGCCACATCTTTATAAATTGGGAGAAATGACAACAGATTCAATCTCATCCAGTGGGGTGTTGGTATCTGTGTGCTGCTGATGTTGTATTACTAGAATATGCAGATCTTTTCCAAACTGTGCCAAATATAACTGTAAATAAACGTAAATTCCAGCAAATGAGACTTATTTACCAAATCAGTATCCTCAGTGTTATTATGAAATACAGTAATATACTGCTATGAATTCACTGTAAATTCAGTTGTTTGACTAACTTTTCCAGTCTGCGGCTGGCATAGGCTACACCATTTCTTTGGTCTCTTACTAGTTCATGTTTCCGTTGCTGTAAAGACCTTACAGTCTGATTTAAAGATTAATTCTTCACACTTATTGCCATCAAAGGGCAGATTAGTTGTTCAACTATGGCAGCATCAGATTTTAATGGGCTCTGAGACTCCTTGAGCTTACTGACTTCTGTAGCTGTTTTGTTGACTTTAATAAATCAACTTTGAAATATTATGCTGTCATGGTTGCACATATTCACATAGTCTCATTTATTTTTCTATTAATGTGCAATAGTCTTTCCGTATATTATGGTCAATTAAATATTTGATGGAGAAAAAGGTCTCTTTGCAGAAGGAAACCAATGAATCTCTTTGTATGTGAAGGTGCAACAAGGATTATGTAACAAGTCCTGTTTTCTTACTGAATGACAGAAACAATAGATTATCTCTCCACCCAATCCTTCCAGCTCTGAGAGTCACATGCAGGCTCACGTTTTGAAATGTCCTCCAACATGAAAAGCCTGCTCCCTCTTTTGATTTTGTTCCCATAAACAATATTCAGTTTATATTTGTGATAGTTTGTTTAACTCGAAGGTGTGGTGTGAGCAGAGATTAGAAAAATGGTAATTGTCTGAGCCTCTCAGATCAGAGTGACCCCCTGCTGTGCAGCAGCCCTTGAGGCACATAGATAACCCAGAACCCAAACATGGCGTCTTATTGCTTTGCTTGCACTGGATCATCAAAAACTGACTGCTGCGTTCGCTGCTGGACAACCAACAGGAACATGAAAACAGTTTGCAGCATGATGTGCAACAGATGTGAACGCGGCGAGTGTCAGATGGAAGTGTGGGAGAGCCGTAAGAGACTGCTGTGAAGCTTTGATGGAGCCGTTCCATAAACACATCAGAGATCTTCCTCTTCTTGTAGGAGGGAACTCAGCTGGCTGCTGTTCTGACGCTTAATCAGATGTTCAACTAAAGGTTTATTCAGTGCACTTTGAGCAGTTTTAGCAATTTATTTGTCTGCTTATATTTTTGTACACTATTAAGCTGAGTTTTTGTTTAGATCCTTCATTAAGATGGTAGAGTGAGGAGGAAAACTGGCCAATAAATACAACAAAACTGTAACTATGATGTGACATTAGGTCTTTTGGTGCTGTAACTATGGAAGGTGACTTTTCAAGCAGGTTTTTATTTTTCAAGTTATTAATTTCTGTGTGCAGAATTTTAAATAATGGATTAGATTTAATTTAACCTTTTTAAGGCACCTTAAGTGCTTTTTATTATTCATCCTCTCCTCATTCATGATTTCTGATAAAATTATTTGATTTTATGTGGAAATTATTTCCATAATTATTCTGTAAAAGATAAAAGCCTTTACAGTAAATCGCAGTAACAGATTCTTCCTGATTGAGACGATTTTAACACGCAAACTCGCAACTTTGGATAATCAGTTAAGCTCATTAACACTCTTTTTTTTTTTTTTTTTTTTTTTTTTTTTTAATTTTTAAAAAAAAATTAAAATAATTAACATATGTAAAAAGAAGCTTTGTTATCTTGGGATAACGGAATAATTAAGTTGTGATATTTATACAGAGCATGGCTGCTCTCTGCTTCTGTTGGAACGCCTCATTCTTTTGCAGAAGTACAGCCACAAATATTGATGCATCTGTGAAATTACTATTTTCTGCTGTTTGACTGTATTGTGAGATTTTATTCAATCTTATGTAATCTATGTGGTGCAGCATATTGTTAGCCAATAGCAATAATTGATACTTCATTCTTTCTGTAATTAATACAGCTTCTATATGGTATAGTTTTAAGAAGTATCTTGTATAAAATGAGAAATCTTTTTTCTTCTTCTTGTAACTGTGTGTGTGTTCAGTCCTGATTTGTCATGTCCGTCCTCTCTACGTTTGCTCCTGCAGTGATGCTGATCTGCCTGCTGCGTTACGCTCATGTGATTGAGAAGTACCAGAACTGCATCCTCAACACCGCCGGCCTCTCCAGCGGCTGGATCTGTGCTGCTGGTCTCATCATGGTGGGAAACTTCCAGGTAAGCTGGCGCCTCAGAGCCGACCGGGAGGAAGCTTTGTGTGTGTGATGCAGCTGAAGACACCTCTGTGTGTCTGCGAAATCTTTTACCTAATGTCAATTAAAGGTCCTTGTTCTTTTGGCCACTTTGAGGATCAACCTTTAGTCGGAATAATGAGCATAATAAGGATTTAAGGGTCAGTTGATCAATGAATAAAGGCAGAGTAAATGTCTGCACCTAAACTCCTCTTGTTCTTTGACATCTGGAAATGGGAATAAAGTGAGAGAGGGAACATGTCTGGGATTGATGGATTGTGCATGTGAAGCTTCTGCTGAGCCTGTCTGCTGTTCTTCTCTCCTGCCGTCTTTCAGCACTTTGCCGACTTTCCAGAGCAAACTGGCTTTTATGTCTTTTTATTGTCTCCATGTACCCTGGTTGGATGCTGTCTGCTGACTTTAGTGAAAAAGAAGCTCAAAGAGAGACACTAAATCTTTCTGATTTGTGATAACTGTGCTGTCAGTGTTGAAGATCTGAAGTTGTGACGAAAAATTGATTCAATCAACTAGAAGCATCAATTCAGACTAAAACTATTGATAACACATCAATACAGCCAACAGCGTTGTTGAAGAAAATATTGATATCCAAAGCAGTGCTATGTTTCTAACATTAAGCCAGACTGCTTCTCCCGAGTTATGACACTCACCGCTAATTTCTGATTCACCCTGCTAGCACGGGTCAGACCAACTTTTCCCTTCAGGACTGCTTTAATTCTTGGTCTATAGATTCAACTGGTTGTTTGAAACATTCCTCATATATTTTGCTCCCGTTCCACCACATCACCATGAGAATCTCCCGTTCCACCTCATCATGATGAGAATCTCCCGTTCCACCTCATCATGATGAGAATCTCCCGTTCCACCTCATCACCATGAGAATCTCCCGTTCCACCTCATCATGATGAGAACCTCCCATTCCACCTCATCATGATGAGAATCTCCCGTTCCACCTCATCATGATGAGAATCTCCCGTTCCACCTCATCATGATGAGAATCTCCCGTTCCACCTCATCATGATGAGAATCTCCCGTTCCACCTCATCACCATGAGAATCTCCCGTTCCACCTCATCATGATGAGAATCTCCCGTTCCACCTCATCATGATGAGAATCTCCCGTTCCACCTCATCACCATGAGAATCTCCCGTTCCACCTCATCACCATGAGAATCTCCCGTTCCACCTCATCATGATGAGAATCTCCCGTTCCACCTCATCACCATGAGAATCTCCCGTTCCACCTCATCACCATGAGAATCTCCCGTTCCACCTCATCATGATGAGAATCTCCCGTTCCACCTCATCACCATGAGAATCTCCCGTTCCACCTCATCACCATGAGAATCTCCCGTTCCACCTCATCACCATGAGAATCTCCCGTTCCACCTCATCATGATGAGAATCTCCCGTTCCACCTCATCATGATGAGAATCTCCCGTTCCACCTCATCACCATGAGAATCTCCCGTTCCACCTCATCATGATGATAATCTCCCGTTCCACCTCATCACCATGAAAATCTCCCGTTCCACCTCATCACCATGAGAATCTCCCGTTCCACCTCATCACCATGAGAATCTCCCGTTCCACCTCATCACCATGAGAATCTCCCGTTCCACCTCATCACCATGAGAATCTCCCGTTCCACCTCATCATGATGAGAATCTCCCGTTCCACCTCATCACCATGAGAACCTCCCGTTCCACCTCATCACCATGAGAATCTCCCGTTCCACCTCATCACCATGAGAATCTCCCGTTCCACCTCATCATGATGAGAACCTCCCGTTCCACCTCATCACCATGAGAATCTCCCGTTCCACCTCATCACCATGAGAATCTCCCGTTCCACCTCATCATGATGAGAATCTCCCGTTCCACCTCATCACCATGAGAATCTCCCGTTCCACCTCATCACCATGAGAATCTCCCGTTCCACCACATCATGATGAGAACCTCCCGTTCCACCACATCACCATGAGAACCTCCCGTTCCACCACATCATGATGAGAACCTCCCGTTCCACCTCATCATGATGAGAATCTCCCGTTCCACCTCATCACCATGAGAACCTCCCGTTCCACCTCATCACCATGAGAATCTCCCGTTCCACCTCATCACCATGAGAACCTCCCGTTCCACCTCATCACCATGAGAATCTCCGTTCCACCTCATCATGATGAGAATCTCCCGTTCCACCTCATCATGATGAGAATCTCCCGTTCCACCTCATCATGATGAGAATCTCCCGTTCCACCACATCACCATGAGAATCTCCCGTTCCACCTCATCATGATGAGAATCTCCCGTTCCACCTCATCACCATGAGAATCTCCCGTTCCACCTCATCATGATGAGAATCTCCCGTTCCACCTCATTCATTCATTCATTCATTTTCCGAACCGCTTATTCCAATTCAGGGTCGCGGGGAAGCTGGAGCCTATCCCAGCCGGCTTTGGGCGACAGGCAGGGTACACCCTGGACAGCTCGCCAGTCCATCGCAGGGCCCGTTCCACCTCATCACCATGAGAATCTCCCGTTCCACCTCATCACCATGAGAATCTCCCGTTCCACCTCATCACCATGAGAATCTCCCGTTCCACCTCATCACCATGAGAACCTCCCGTTCCACCTCATCACCATGAGAATCTCCGTTCCACCTCATCATGATGAGAATCTCCCGTTCCACCTCATCATGATGAGAATCTCCCGTTCCACCTCATCATGATGAGAACCTCCCGTTCCACTTCATCATGATGAGAATCTCCCGTTCCACCTCATCACCATGAGAATCTCCCGTTCCACCTCATCATGATGAGAATCTCCCGTTCCACCTCATTCATTCATTCATTCATTTTCCGAACCGCTTGTTCCAATTCAGGGTCGCGGGGAAGCTGGAGCCTATCCCAGCCGGCTTTGGGCGACAGGCAGGGTGCACCCTGGACAGCTCGCCAGTCCATCGCAGGGCCCGTTCCACCTCATCACCATGAGAATCTCCCGTTCCACCTCATCACCATGAGAATCTCCCGTTCCACCTCATCACCATGAGAATCTCCCGTTCCACCTCATCACCATGACAACCTCCCGTTCCACCTCATCACCATGAGAATCTCCCGTTCCACCTCATCATGATGAGAATCTCCCGTTCCACCTCATCACCATGAGAACCTCCCGTTCCACCTCATCACCAAGAGAATCTCCCGTTCCACCTCATCATGATGAGAATCTCCCGGTCCACCTCATCATGATGAGAATCTCCCGTTCCACCACATCACCATGAGAATCTCCCGTTCCACCTCATCACCATGAGAACCTCCCGTTCCACCTCATCATGATGAGAATCTCCCGTTCCACCTCATCATGATGAGAATCTCCCGTTCCACCTCATCACCATGAGAACCTCCCGTTCCACCTCATCACCATGAGAATCTCCCGTTCCACCTCATCACCATGAGAACCTCCCGTTCCACCTCATCACCATGAGAACCTCCCGTTCCACCTCATCACCATGAGAACCTCCCGTTCCACCTCATCACCATGAGAACCTCCCGTTCCACCTCATCACCATGAGAACCTCCCGTTCCACCTCATCATGATGAGAATCTCCCGTTCCACCTCATCATGATGAGAATCTCCCGTTCCACCTCATCATGATGAGAATCTCCCGTTCCACCTCATCACCATGAGAACCTCCCATTCCACCTCATCACCATGAGAATCTCCCGTTCCACCTCATCGTGATGAGAATCTCCCGTTCCACCTCATCATGGTCAGAATCTCCCGTTCCACCTCATCATGATGAGAATCTCCCGTTCCACCTCATCATGATGAGAATCTCCCGTTCCACCTCATCATGATGAGAATCTCCCGTTCCACCTCATCATGGTCAGAATCTCCCGTTCCACCTCATCACCATGAGAATCTCCCGTTCCACCTCATCACCATGAGAATCTCCCGTTCCACCTCATCATGATGAGAACCTCCCGTTCCACCTCATCACCATGAGAATCTCCCGTTCCACCTCATCACCATGAGAATCTCCCGTTCCACCTCATCACCATGAGAATCTCCCGTTCCACCTCATCACCATGAGAATCTCCCGTTCCACCTCATCACCATGAGAATCTCCCGTTCCACCTCATCACCATGAGAATCTCCCGTTCCACCTCATCATGATGAGAATCTCCCGTTCCACCACATTACCATGAGAATCTTCCGTTCCACCTCATCACCATGAGAACCTCCCGTTCCACCACATCATGATGAGAACCTCCCGTTCCACCTCATCATGATGAGAACCTCCCGTTCCACCTCATCATGATGAGAATCTCCCGTTCCACCTCATCACCATGAGAACCTCCCGTTCCACCTCATCACCATGAGAATCTCCCGTTCCACCTCATCACCATGAGAACCTCCCGTTCCACCTCATCACCATGAGAATCTCCGTTCCACCTCATCATGATGAGAACCTCCCGTTCCACCTCATCACCATGAGAATCTCCCGTTCCACCTCATCACCATGAGAATCTCCCGTTCCACCTCATCACCATGAGAATCTCCCGTTCCACCTCATCACCATGAGAACCTCCCGTTCCACCTCATCACCATGAGAATCTCCCGTTCCACCTCATCATGATGAGAATCTCCCGTTCCACCTCATCATGATGAGAATCTCCCGTTCCACCTCATCATGATGAGAACCTCCCGTTCCACCTCATCATGATGAGAATCTCCCGTTCCACCTCATCACCATGAGAATCTCCCGTTCCACCTCATCATGATGAGAATCTCCCGTTCCACCTCATTCATTCATTCATTCATTTTCCGAACCGCTTATTCCAATTCAGGGTCGCGGGGAAGCTGGAGCCTATCCCAGCCGGCTTTGGGCGACAGGCAGGGTACACCCTGGACAGCTCGCCAGTCCATCGCAGGGCCCGTTCCACCTCATCACCATGAGAATCTCCCGTTCCACCTCATCACCATGAGAATCTCCCGTTCCACCTCATCACCATGAGAACCTCCCGTTCCATCTCATCATGATGAGAATCTCCCGTTCCACCTCATCACCATGAGAATCTCCCGTTCCACCTCATCACCATGAGAATCTCCCGTTCCACCTCATCACCATGAGAATCTCCCGTTCCACCTCATCACCATGAGAACCTCCCGTTCCACCTCATCACCATGAGAACCTCCCGTTCCACCTCATCACCAAGAGAATCTCCCGTTCCACCTCATCATGATGAGAATCTCCCGGTCCACCTCATCATGATGAGAATCTCCCGTTCCACCACATCACCATGAGAATCTCCCGTTCCACCTCATCACCATGAGAACCTCCCGTTCCACCACATCATGATGAGAAGCTCCCGTTCCACCTCATCATGATGAGAATCTTCTGTTCCACCTCATCGTGATGAGAATCTCCCGTTCCACCTCATCATGGTCAGAATCTCCCGTTCCACCTCATCATGATGAGAATCTCCCGTTCCACCTCATCATGATGAGAATCTCCCGTTCCACCTCATCATGGTCAGAATCTCCCGTTCCACCTCATCATGGTCAGAATCTCCCGTTCCACCTCATCACCATGAGAATCTCCCATTCCACCTCATCATGATGAGAATCTCCCGTTCCACCTCATCATGGTCAGAATCTCCCGTTCCACCTCATCACCATGAGAATCTCCCGTTCCACCTCATCATGATGAGAATCTCCCGTTCCACCTCATCATGATGAGAATCTCCCGTTCCACCTCATCATGATGAGAATCTCCCGTTCCACCTCATCATGATGAGAACCTCCCGTTCCACCTCATCATGATGAGAACCTCCCGTTCCACCTCATCATGATGAGAATCTCCCGTTCCACCACATCCCAAAGCTGCTCTGTTTTAGATCTGGGGACTGTGGAGGCCGTTGGAGGACAGTAAACTCATCGCCATGGTGGAGATGATGTGAGCCTTGAGCATGGTGGGGTGATGCTGCCCCTCCACCCACCTGATTGTGAAGCTGAAATGGAGACTCATCAGACGACCAACGTTTTTCCATTTTCTGTTGCTTCTCATTCAGACATGCAAATATTGGTTGGAACCAGGGTTTATTTCACTTCCTGTTGTGTTTCTATCATCTCCAACCAGTCTATTTATTCTCCTGACATCAACAACAAATTGTGGTCCAGAAAGCTGCTTCTCACCAGATATTTTCTCTTTCAGACCGTTCTCTGTAAACCATACCGATCATATTACTGTGGAACTCAGACCCTGATCCATCAGTCCAACAAATATGGTTCCAGATTGATGTAAAAATGATCCAGCCATGTTTTTAACATTTTGAATCAGTGTTTTATAGCAATCCATCTGCTGTTTGCTGCCAAGCAGATGGCGTACAGGAGGTTATTGAGGGTTTTCTTACAGTAAGAAACCGCCTCCTGAAACTGAAACTAAGGCAGGAAAAACATTCAGTAAAGTTTTGAATTTTCCTTCTTCTGGGTTTGATTGTGGCAACAATTAGAGCTGTTTTCAGATATAAAAAGCAGAAACAGAGGCTTGCATCTTAGATTACCACAATCAGACCACCTTCAGATCATACTGCAGAGTTCAGTCTGCGTTTTTCAGCCATTGCAACGATTAGCACCGTTAAGCGGTCCACGTCTGCTCGCCGATTTGCTGCAGGGTCCTCCTCCTTTGCTCCGTATTACATAACGACCCTCAGTGTTTGCCGCAGAGTAAACACGGCAGGAGTCCTGGAGCCACGTTTGTGAACGTCTGTTGTACTGAAACCTGATCAGAAGAGTGATAAACAGCCCTTCTTACGTGTCAGAGAGAGAAATGATGATTCTGCACTTGGTAGTTTTATTTTTCAGCTTGTTCAGAGAAGTTTTGTTCATTTTTTTTAACCTTTATCATAAATCAGAATGTCCCTGCTCATGTCTCTATAACAATTTCCTAAGAACTTAACAGCTCAGACTGTGATTGGTCAGCTTCGAGAGGCCTGCCACAGATCACACCAACCTGTCGACACACGTTACAAAGAGAACTATAAATGTATTGACTAGTTGCTATCCACGACTGGCAAGGTCAGATGAAAACTACTGGAGTCAGCCTCCTTTCCGGCTCTATAAGAGACCTTAGAGTTGCTTCTTTAGTTTGTCCATTCTGAGCTCCTGTAGAAACATGGCCGCAACATAGAAAGCAAAGTTGATTCATTCTAAATTAAAGAAAACATCTTTTTTTTTTTTATTATTATTTATTATAGTACAAATATAAAAAAGGCTTCCTATTTGTCAGTAGCTCCTACCCAAATTTTATACACAAGAAATAGAAGTGGTGCTGTTTATTCCTCTTCTGCTTATGTTGAATTATAAGCTGTAAGAAATGATTATTAAGCTGTAAGATGGTGGTTCCTAAATGTTTTGAGCCACAAACCAGAGATGATGCGTTGGTTTTCATGAGAAATGTCAGAATCTTCATAAATCAGGAGGATAAAGGGATTTTTAGTGGATTCAGTTCAATATTTACTTTATTTCTCACATGGTCATACAAAAGGTAAAACAAGACTTTACAGTACAAAAACAAAACTAAAAGAGCGCCATGCTTGAAAAGGAGCAGAAAAAAGAGAATTTCTTGTAATATCTGCCCTTTTTTTAAAAAAAAGAAAAGAAATATATATATATATATAACGCACCAATAAATGGTTATTGTTTTTCTCAGCGATACTCAATGAAAGAAGAAAAAGGAAAAAGAAAATCTTTATCATAGCATAACATGCCATATGTCTTAAGTTGTTCACTTTATAAATGAATAATTTTCCAAATTTTAACTGTTTGTGATAATTTCCACAGAATGAATTAAATTTCTTATACATATAGTTATGTACAATCACATTTACATGTACATAGATGTATAAACATACATACATGTACATGTATAAATATGCACACATGAAGCACGTACATATACAGACAGAAATGCACATCCATACATTATACATAAATCAAAGTAATTCTGTCCTGTAATATATGTTTTTTTAGGATTTTTTAAAATTTGATAATAGTAGGACATGACTTCATATCATCACTTAAGTTATTCCACAGTTTAACTCCAGTGGTTGTGATACAATGGTATTTAGCTTGTGTGTTTTCTTTATCTGTTTTTAGGATGCATGTACCTCGTAGTGCGTATGAACTCTCCCTCAACTGAAACAACCCCTGGATACTTTGTGGTACTTTTTTTTTTATGAATTACTGAATACATGAATTGTATGATTTTGAAATAGACTAGATCTCTGAATTTGAGAGCTTTCAAGTTAACAAAGAGTTGATGTGTGTGTTGTCTGAAATGGGTGTTACATACAATTCTTATTGCTCTTTTCTGGACTACATATATTGGCTCAATATTTGTTTTGTATGTGCTCCCCCAAACTTCCACACAATAGGTATATAGTATAAAGTATATAATGAGAATGAACTGATGAGATATTGTAACAAAGTCTCTCGTATAGATAATGCCAAGTTCGGACCCCGGGTTTTTGTAAAAGTGGGGCTAGTAGGATCCAAAGAGCGGACACTGTCAGAGTGCAGAGAGAGGTTTATTGGTTCTCCACAGATCCCTGTGAATTCTTCCAGCGGAACTTCAGAGACTGGCAGACTGGCGAGCAGCAGGAGGCAGGCAGGCAAACAGGGGAGCAAGCGAACGGGCGGGCAGGCAGGCAAAACTGGCAGGTAGCGTCTATGAACTGGCAGGAGGAAGACAGGACAGGTTACAAATCGAAGGTTTGCACAAGCAACGTAAGCAGAGGCCGAGAGCTGTTTTACCGCAGGGCAATCAACAATCTGGCACTGGTTAGCAGGCAGAGCTGGTCTTAGGTTGATGTAGATTGCTGGAATGTGGATCAGGTGTGCCTCCAGTTCTCAGCTGACCACGCCCACCAGGGAACAGGAATCACCACACGGGTTTGGTAAAGCCTGCACTAAGAGCATCAGAAATCCTCCTAAATCTTACAAATAATCTGATTTAGTCTACAATGTAAATGAAGAATAATCATTATTTGTTTTCTCTCATGAACAGTAAAAAAACAAAACAAAACATGAAATTATAAATAAAAATAATAACAATAAACAACTAAAAGGATAAATAAATAAATAAAAAACAAAGGCAGTGAATATTTAGAATTTTTTTCTTTTTTTTTTTTTTTTTTTTTTACAATTTTTCCCAGAGAATTTAAGCTAATTTAATTAAATTTAATTAATTTTTATTTATGTATCACTACATCCCAACATTTGTATTTCAGAGCTTTACAGACACATCAGTTGCGTCAGATCTGGACTGAGATCCAATCTCTCATCCTGAACTGTACGAGGCGACAGTGGAAAGGAAATACAAATTATAATAAATTTAATCTCATGTATTAAAGGAATGATCACGTTTTATGCGTGTTTTCCGAACTCATAAAGCACAAAATCTCAAACTCCTCATGTAGGTGGGATAAGAACATGTATAAATCTTTCTGTCTCCTCCCTGTCAGTAGAGCTTTTTTTTAACGTTCCTCTTCTGCTAAGTTCAGGGCGTCATCACGCACCAGCTGCTGCATTTGGAAATGTGTGTGTGCAGCCTGAGAGAGCAGAAGAAGCATTATGAGAATTAGAAATACACACAAGATTATCTTCCTCCGTCTAAGAGGCTCTAACTGCGTTCAAGCTGACACTTTGTCATCTCTCAGCATCAAAGATGATTATAGGGATCATCCGGTGGCCTTTGTAGACGACTATTATGACAGTTTCCAGGTGCAGACGGTGCTGTCCTGCCTTGTGATGGTCCTCGTACCACTGTTTGCTTGGGTCCGGTGTTGGGTCAGGATGACTCCTGTGTTCTTCTGTAAATTATTTCTTGGTCGCATCAGGAAAGAGATGATATCTCCTTAGTTACCAGCTGAAGGCTGAGTTTATCTTTCAGGGATCAAGAGATTTAAATAGGCACCTGTGAGGAGATTCTGAGAACATTCCCATTAGTCTTTCCGATCTGAATCCTCGTCCGTTTGCTGGGAAAGTCTCTTCCTTTGTGGAAATGTGAACGTGCCAAACAAATTCGGATTCGGATTAAAGAAGCAGACTCAGTCTGCCTCCAAACGCAGGTCTCGGTTAGTTTCTTGCAGACCAAATACAGGAAGTGGACTACAAAAAACAAGTCCCTTCCTGCATGTGGCGTAGCGTTGCATTGTGGGTAAATCCATAGCGATGGCGTTAAGGGTCCTCTGCCTCGTCTGGTGTTCATACTGCGTCCATTGTTGCAGTGGATTTCTGCAGTATACTTGCATAAGACACAATAAAAACCCAAAACAGCCATAGTTTGGTCTCCATGTTTTCTTCTTCATGTCCTCTCTTCTGCTAAATACTTGTGCAGCGTCAGGGGCTGCACGGTGGCATGGTCACAGCAAGAAGGTCGCTGGTTTGATCCTCGGTTGGGACAAGGTTTAGACAGTGGCCTTTCTGTGTGGAGTTTGCATGTTCTCCCCGTGTATGCGTGGGTTCTCTTCAGGTAGTCTGGCTTCCTCCCACCGTCCCTGTACCCTGCCTTTCCCACAAAGACTGCTGGGATAGGCTCCAGCTTCCCCACGACCCTGAATTGGATTAAGTGGTTAGGAAAATGAATGAATATTCTAATGGTTTGACTTGTTTGACCAAAGTGGAGCATGAACACGATCTCTGTCTGCATGGACAATCAGACCGAGTCCAGCGGACTATCCTGATGTGAATGCATCCTTGATTGGTTTAGAGACAGAAGACCGTATTAATCTCCTGTAAATTAATATTCAGCAGAATGAGAATGTTATCTTGTTTAAACAAAACAAACATGAAATGATGAGAAGCAACGGCTCAGTGGGGAAAAGAGCTGCTGCTATGTGCAAGCTAGCAGCTCTGTGAAGCTGTATTCAGCGAAAGTTAGCATGCTAGCTTGTTTTATTACGTGTAAATTTGTCTTTTTTGATCATATTCTGCCATTTTCCATGATGATCAAGTGCTTTAAATCCCTTAAAGCAAAGATTTGGAACTGCTGTTAATTTGGGATTGTTGTGATTGCATTTGTGTTGTAATTTTGTTTTAGTCTGCTAAAGTAGCGACAGTGATGTAGTTAGTGTTGTATTTGCTCGTTTTGCTTGTTCTTTAGATTTTTTTTTTTTTTAACTCGTAGTGGATTTTAGTTATATTTTTATTTTTATTATTATTGTTTACTACCTTTTTGCACAATCTACTTTGTTTGCACCTTTCATTACTATTCGCACCCTCCTTGTTGTTTCTGAGGGCCTATGTAACAGTGAATTTCTCCACTGTGAGATAAATAGTCATATGTTATCTTATCCTATTATCTGTACTTTCCTCACTGACTGAACATGAGGCCTTTTTTTTTTAAATCAGAAAACCATTTAGGCCTTATCATACAACTTAATAGCATGGATCAAACAGCTAACGGTTCATTTCTACATTATTATTCCACTGAAACCCAAAAACATCTGAGGTAAGTTATTATTCGTGATTTTCTGGCATAATAACTTAGAATTTAACAGAAAAAAGCTGAACTATTTAATCTGTCCTTGACTTAAGACTCTGTTCCATCCTGCCTAGTGGGTCCTCATGGGTCGATGTCCTGCAGATTTTTTTATGTATCCCTGCTTCAACACACCTGGCTTACATTAAATAGATCCAACAGCTATCAAAGTTTTGCACAGTGACTGATTGAGTCAGGTGTGTTGGAGCCAGGAAACATGATAAACCTGTGTTGTTTCCCTTGAGGACCAGAGCTGTCATAAACAATCATTTCGGTCCCAAAAAAAACCACCTCCAGAAGCCTAAATGACTTCTGGTTTGTGAACTTCACTCCAGTTATGAAGTGATTAAAACAAACTGGTCAGAAGTCGCATCATTCAAGAACTGCCACTCATTTTCAGCTCCAACCAGTTTACAGGAATATAAGCTAGATCGAAGATGCAATGACCACAGTACACAACTGTATCCCCACCCAACAAAGCAACCCCATCGTGAGGTTTCTGGACGGTACCATGCGGGGGGGATGAGACCACAGCAGGGACAAGGTTGAAAAACAACATCCTGGTCCTCAACACATGAAAAACTAAGGAAATCATGGTGGACTTCAGGAGAAAGAGATCTGACTTCAAGTTTCTGGGCTTCACCTAGACGAGGACCGAACCCAGTAAAGCTGTGGCTCTGTGCAACATCTGTGTAATTCAATTCAATTCAGATAGCTTTATTTGTACAGCGCCACTTCACAACAACATTGTCACAAGATACTTTACATACACATAATTTCAAGCCAATTCATACATATCCTATAATGGAAACCAACTGATTGCATCGAGTCATGACTTGGATCCAATCCTCCATCCTGAGCTGCACGAGGCGACAGTGGGAAGGAAAAAACTCCCCTTTAACAGGAAGAAAACCTCCGGCAGAACCCGGCTCAGGGAGGGCAGCCATCTGCCTCGACTGGTCGGGGTGGAGAGGACAGGAAAGACAGATCAACATGTACAACTGCACTTATTCAGGAAGACCTGCGGAAAAAAGGAGAAATAAGTTAGAGACGGCAATGTTGGCATATATTTATACACTAATATATTAGAGAAATAGAGCGAGGTACTTCTCAGTGCATCAGGTAACATCCCCATTGCTACATAAGTAATGGATGGCTAGACTACCCATAACTATAAGAGCAATGAGCAGAACCTGGACAGTTGGGTCCCGTACATGCAGACTCCAACTCAGGAGATGCTCATATCCTAACTATAAGAATCATGGAAAAGGAAGGTTTTTAGCTCCATCTTAAAGGTGTGGAGGGAGTCTGCCTCCCGAACCCACAGTGGGAGCTGGTTCCATAAGAGAGGAGCCTGATGGCTAAAGGCCCTTCCTCCCATAGGACTCTTTGAGACTCTGGGAACCACCAGTAAACCTGCAGTCTGAGAGCAAAGTGCTCCATTTGGAATATATGGAACTATAAGATCTTGTATGTACAATGGAGCTTGGTCATGGAGAGCTTTATATGTGAGGAGAAGAATTTTAAACTTTATCCTGGATTTAACAGGGAGCCAGTGTAGAGAGGCTAAAACTGGTGAAATATGATCTCTCCTGCTAGTCCTCATCAGAACCCTCGCTGCAGCATTTTGGATCAGATGGAGACTTTTCAGGGCATATTTGGGACAACCCATAAATAAGGAATTCCAGTAATCCAGTCTGGAAGTATTAAAGGCATGGACTAATTTTTCTGCATCTTTCTGAGAAAAGATGCTTCTAATTTTTCCAATATTACGCAGGTGGAAGAAGGCGGTTCGAGAAACCTGTTTTAAATGTGAACTAAAAGACAAGTCCTGGTCAATAATGACTCCAAGATTTCTCACAGTGGTACTGGAGGCTAGATTAATAGTAATAACCTGCTAATATTTACACATTGGTACCAGATGACGTTGTACCAGAGCACCTTTATCAGACCGATACTGGTATCGGAGCATGGCTGGTGCCTGCTGCTGGGAGGCTTCCTGACCTCAGGGCACCATGGCCTGCAGTAAATTCAACAGAAATACGATCACTTGTTAATAACAGTAAATTGGTAATTAAACACTTAATGGCTGATGAAGGGTCGTTCAGTGAGATTCATCCTGTAGGTGAGTTTATTTCACTCGTCAGGGTGGCGTTTTGACGTTGATATGAAAAGTAGTTTATAAAAGGAAGTGAATATGAAGAAATTCAGACACATATTAATTTAAAACTTTCTAGTTGTTGTTTGCAACGTGCCACCAAGCAAACTTCATGCAGGTTCTTTGTATGTTTACGTGTTTTGCAGGTGGATTTTGCCAAAGTCCTCCACTATGTCGGAGCTGGAGTCGCCTTCCCATCCAGCATGTTGTTTGTGTGTCTTCAGTCGGCTCTGACCTACAGGTTGGCTAAAACCCAGGAGGATTACCGGATAGGTCACGTACGTCTGGTGATGGCGCTGCTGGCGCTGATCGCCTTGGTGCTCAGTATCCTTTAAAAACCCGCTCTTACTGCTGTGGCATAATTTCACATGATGCTGAACTGTTTAAGGATTTTTTCACCCCATATGTTTGCTTCTGTGGTTCGTTATGGTCTGTAGCTTCTATTGATGCAGCAGACGATGATCAGTTCATATTACAATAACACGGCATTGACCAGACCAGAGGTGTCCAGCTCCGGTCCTTGAGGGCCAGAATCCTGGCAGGTTTTCCATGTATCACTGCTCAGACACACCTGATTCAAATTAATTAGTAGTAGAGCTTAATCAGTTGTGCACGTCATTGGCTGTTTGATCCATTTAGTGGAAGCTAGATGTGTTGGAACAGGAATACATGGGAAACCTGCAGGACAGCGGCCCTCGAGGACTGACTTTGGACACCCCTGGACCAGACTGTAAGATCCTATTTATCGTATTTTCTTCAGCCCGTTCATGACGTTGGATCTCTCTCTGGTCCATCAGTTTGATTGGCTGTGCAGAATCCATAATTTTACATTTGATCTGGTTTTTGCTGCTTCTTTTGTTCAACAACCAAGCGCTGCTAACGTCACTCCATGGCAAAGTTCTCATCAATAGTGTCACCACCTTGGCTCACAGCGGTAACAAAAGAGGGAGTCAAATATAGGATGAGTTATTGCCAGTCACTTTATTTACAGAACTTAATCATAAAACAAACTCATAATGGGGTCTGAGTGTGTAAAATATCAGTAGCGAAATGCTGTGAATGGTTGTGTGACCATGTGTGCAATGTTGTACAAAAATGCAACCCAAAACTTAACAAGTCATAATTACCGTGATGGGGAGAGAAATGCTGCCCAGCCAGAGGAAAAACCAGGGAGTGGATGTTTCTCAGTTCAGGGTCTGAACACCTCCAAGTGCGGATTCATCGGCTGCATGTGTCATAGTGGCGCCAAGTGTCTCAATTCAGAGGCTCCTTTGAATCCAACCTTCAAATCCACACGTTGTTTGGCTCCAGATCAGCTTAAAATGAAGGATACAAGAGATGCATCCGATGCACCCTCTCCCATCCCAGAATCCACTGCGTTCCTGATAGAGAAGAATGAGCAGCAGAGCGCTGGTGTAGGTACCACACCAGCCAGACCGCTTATTTATTTTTATGTATAAACACATACATATTTGTGTCCAATAACCACAAATGAATTTCATTCCAGTCGTCCTCAGATGTCTTCGTCAGTTTTCATTAAAGAAAAGGCTGAATTTATTACAGTCACTCAGATAACTGGAGACTAAAATAATGAACAATAACTTAAAATGTGCTAAATTATAATTCAGTGGTATAAGACACTGTTTTGTCATTTAGTTGAGTAAAAGAAAAAACACACTAATGGATCCTGGACAAATTAGAGCATTTTACTGAAGAACAGTGGAATAAAATACCTGTCAACAGGTGCAGAAGTCTGATTGGGGGATGTATGTATATATATATATATATATATATAAATATTTCTATTGAACCAGAATTAGAAAATAATGTCATGATTTTAATGACACTTTAATTTATTATTACTATTGTCAATTTCAGCTTCTTTCCCAGGCTGCAGTTTTCTCCTTCTTTAATGGGAGGGTATGAATACATATGAGGACGACTGTATTTGTGTCTAACAAGGATTATTTTCCACTGAAGTCAACGTCAGCTTGACAGGATGAGCTGTCAGCCAGAGGAGAGCTCGTCTAAACCGCCTCATGTTGCTCATTTACACACAAAGGAAAATGGAAATAAATCAAAGTTTAATTACTGGCACCATTTTCTCTCATTTTAAAAATATTTTTGTGTCTTTTTGTGGAAGAATGAGATCAATAATTAGATAAACTTGGCATATGTAGTTGCCAGGCAACGGAGGACTGGAGCACTATGGGTAATTCTCGTACGCTAGATAGGCCGTCTTGTTTTACTGGCAGTAAGCACACTTCGGTGTGTGCAGACCTCGTAGAACACTTCGTTGTTTACGCAGTCTGCGCACTTGGAAGTGTGCAGACCCTGAACTGAGAAACACGCAGTGAGTCTGGCAAAAGCAGGCTTTATAAGTTAAGCCACTCCTACCTCTGCAGGTGCAGTTCATTCTCTCGTAATCACGCCTAATACAAACTAAGATGGCAGGCCATCACAGAGTCTCATCAGAAATGTCTACGGTTGGTCAACAACCACGGTTTTATGGAAGCAAACGCTGCTCTGTTGACTTTTTTCGTTTGTTTTTCAAAGGGATCTTTCCTTTTCCCTCGAAGGAAATGCTCTTTCTGAGCTGCTCTTTGAGTTGAATCTGAACAGAATCAAAACAAACATTTGAACATGTAACGACAGACATCAGTGGCGTGTTTTCAGTCCTGTTCATTTACCCAAACATGAGGAACCCGTGGCTCTTCTGTCTCTACTCTCCGTGACGTCAGTGTGCCTGGACAACAAGGCATTTGAGGGGATTGAAGAATCTTGTAGCGTTAATGCATTTTGTTTATGAATAAAGGTTTTAATAAAACTTTATTTGTAGAGCAGCATATAGGAAAGCATTGTGATTTAAAGTCAATAAAAACAAACATAAGGAAGAAAAAAAGAACAGCAAACAATAAGACAAACATTATAAAAATGACTTTTCAGAGCGTTACAGATAAATAAATCTGTTTTAATCAAACCAAACTTTATTTATAAAGCACTTTTCATACATAAAAAACAAAGCACAACACGTGTTAAACATTTAAAAGCAGGCTACCCTCCTCTCCATACCCCCCCCCACCCTGGCACATCCTCACACACACACACACACACACACGTACACACACACATAGACATGTAAAGTCACTAACTCATAATGTTCATAATGATGAATTACACTTTTTATTTCAGGTTCTGTAAAAGTAAACAAAGCTTGTTCCCACAGCGAATCAGAATCCTACAACTTTCTTTTTTATTCGTACATATTTTAATTTTAATATTAATGAACTTGAACATGTTGCATAGAGCTAATTAATCCGAGATTTAAAACCTTCTAACAGGAACAAGCTGCAGTGAAGACGGCAGTGTAAAACCAGTGGAACACCAGAACACACCAGTTGGTTCTTTTATTTACCTGCTTTTATAAATCACACCTGGTATAATCAGGTATATATTCATCTGCAAAAATGACATTTCAGTGCGTGGAGACGACGATTTACTGCCTGAACTTGTTCCTGAGAAGTAAAGAGCCACAGTTTCACCGGTTCTAACTGGACATGTGTGCATGCAGGAGTCACATGGAGCTTCTTATGTTGCTGACTTCATGTGCAGCCGTTGTTCTCCTTAACCTCCGGTCACCAGGTGGAGTTTTCTTCTGCCAGGAGAGCTTCGTCTTGCAGCACAGCTCTGCCATCTTCGAGTGGGTCTACTGCATGCTCATCATGCTTTTCTACGGGACGTTTGCCTTTGAGTTTGGGGGCATGTCGGGGGACACCCTGCTGGTGCTCTCCAGAGGAGGGGGAACACACAGCTTTTCCACCTCTGACCACAAGATGGAAGTTGTGACCAACCATCACCAGACAGATTTAACGATCCTCTAGCTGGACTGTGAGGTGTTTGCGCTCCGCTGGAGGTGACAGGATGGCGCAGGGACCAACATGGAAGACTCTGAAACGGAGTCGACAGCCTGGAAGCTGCAGCTTGTCTGTCGTGGCATCAAATCCGTTTTCCTCTGCAGTCACCAAAAACTTTTATCCTGCTTGTTAAAGTTCAAGCTACAAAAACCTGCACAAGACCAGAAGTGCCTTCTTGAGCAGTGATGAGCAACATGAGCACATGCACGCAGTGTGTACTCTTTGTTTTAACTCTGTTTATGCAACAGCAGAGCTGAACGTGGCTCACGCGGCGCTCCTTGCACACGAGTTGGTCGCCATCGGCTTTGTATTGTTTTTACTCAGGAAGTTTCTTACATCACCTGCTTTTTTTCTTTCCGGTACCTTCAGACAATAGGTGGACGTCTCAGCGTGCCAAGAATAATTTCTTTCATCTTTTAACTTTTTTATTCCGCCCACAGTTAAGCCAGGAGTATTTATACTTATAATGAGTATCCATCCATGTATTTGTAGCTGTACCAAAGTAATGGATCCACACTGCGTATTTAAGCTCAGTTCTCATTTATCTCGCAGCTTTATTGGGACCGAACTCTTAAAGGAAGGCTGATCAGCTGTTCTTAAAAAAGAAATTTGTAACGCGAAAAAAGTCTGAAAAATAAAGAAAAGGGATTAAAAAACAGATTTTTTTTTTTCCCCTCATTTTAGTTTTTATTTAAAGTTGCGATGAGAAAAAAGAAGCTTGTCTACAGAAGCGTTCACTCTTCAGATCATCCAGTTCGTTTTGACATCACAGCTCATCTTTTGAGTCTGTAAAAATACAGTTTTAACATCTATGAAGCTTAAAATGCTCTTTTAATCTGCGTTCCTCTGCTGAACCAAGCATTGGTCAAGTTAACTGAAATGGCTGACGATGTGCGAGTGGTTTCAAAGTTTTGATGCGAGTTTACACAGCAGATAACTCTAAAATGTTTCCTTATGTGATGTCATAGATCCATTTGGATGTGATTAAAACCCTTCCAGTTTAGTGTCATTCCTCTGACGGGAGCCCGGAATATGTCGTCTCCATCGGAAAGATCGCTCAAACATCCTGATGAATGATGAAATAAAACGTTAGCTCATGTTTAGGGATGATCTTCTTCACTGGTTTATCGATTTTGTTCAACTCTTAATGTTTTGGAGCGAGTCGTGCCAAATTCAGACTGTGATTTGTATCATTTATTCACTGCATCACTGGTAAAAGATGTGAATTATTCCTAAGACATGATCATGATTTGTGAACATGGTGGTTTTCTTTTGGTCGTTGATCTTAAAGCTGAAGAGTGAAAAACTGCCTGCAGGTTGTTTCATTATACTGCAGCTGTTAGCGGTTGGCACGCAGGGGTCAGGAAACCCCTTACCTTCCAAAACAGCTGACTTCTCTGAATCACATTTTTACGTAACGACGCTGAAAGTGTCAGGTTATGAAACCACGACTCGTCCAGCAACCCCACCCTAACCCATCCCTCCCTCCATCCCCTCACATGACCACCAACAGCTGCCTCAGTCTTACAGGAGTCATTATGTCAATAAATCACACGCACGCACACACGCACACATTAGAAGTTCAGGTTCTTTGGGATTTCCCAGGGAAAGTCCTTCCTGCCGAAGTGTCCGTAACAGGCTGTCTTCTGGTAGATCGGTCTCTTCAGGTCCAGATCTCTGCAGAACAACCGGACGATAAAGAAAACATTCATGCATACTACTGGACACGACGTGTGTGTGAGTGCTGCGTGACACACACTTCTGCAAACAACAAGGTAGATGCAGGAAGCATCACGTGATCCTGACCTGACAATGACACCGGGTCTGAGATCAAAGTTTTTATTAACGATCTGCAGCAGCTCCTTCTCGCTGAGCTGAGAGGAGCCGTAGGTGAACAGGGAGATGGACAGGGGGTGGGCGACTCCAATCGCGTACGCCACCTGGAAACCAAGACGTAGACCAGGACTTACAGAGGAACTGCAACTCACATCATGGACGTGTGCCTTGTTCAGACAGGAGAAGGATTTTGTGTATTGATACGCCCCCAGATATCAGTGTGCTGTCCATAGACCGTATATGAAAGATGGACGGAGCCTCCAGCAGTAAAAAGTGAAACCTTTACGGAAGTGCATAAAACTGCAGTTTCCCCTTCATCCTCTAGGGGCTGCTAAACAGAGTAAATCCCCATAGACTCCCATGTTAAAAAGACCAACTTCACAGCAGAAATAAACATGTTTACAGCCTGGTTAAAAAATCCATTTAAGGTTTAAGAGGTCAGGTTTACCTTCATGACAACTGTGGGGGGAGTGAAGTTTTTTCTAATTTGCCCATTTAAAGTAATTTAATCTCGAAGTTCGTCATATTTAGGGGCGTGTCCTTTTGATTGACAGGTACCCGATCTCCCGCTTCAAGTAAAAAGAACGTAGAACAACCGCAGTTTTTAGCTGGTTAACAACGTGACTTAGCTTTAGCCCGCTTACCTCCGTTAGCTGGTTAGCTCCTGTTATGTCCGGGTTAGCTCTGTTAGCTTTTAGCAACAGAAAGCTCGGAGTTCGCTTGATGTCAATCATCCGCCATGACACTCACAGCCCCCTCTCAGCTCCACCTCTTCGCCCATATTTGTATTTTCCGGGCAAGACGACACGCATGCCCCTGCCATGATGGCGATGGTAGGAACCGCCCACCGAGCTTCAATTCAGCTCTTCAGAAACCTACGGGTGACGTCACGGAGGCTCCGCCCATCTTTTTATATACAGTCTATGGCTCCGTCATCAGTCCTCGTGCTGGGACGCCTAGTTCAGGAGTCTCTGCAGGCTCATCAAGTCAAACGTTTTACAGATGGTTTTGTGACTTTTTGCAGCCTCATGACTTCAAGAAGCAAAATTTTTAAGCTTTTTAGAAACTAAAACTTTGATGTTAAGTGTTTGTTTAGGATTGACTAGAGAATATGATGCTGATGTTGGCTATATTCGTGTAAATCCATCCTGCTTCAAACCCCGACAGAAAATCTGGATCAGACATCAACATGCTTTGTGCACTTGCAAGCTCACCTGCACCAGCACCCTCCTGCACAGTTTGGCCTTCACCAGAGACTTGGCTACCCAGCGGGCAGCGTAGGCAGCTGAGCGGTCCACCTTTGTGTAGTCCTTTCCAGAGAAAGCCCCGCCCCCATGGGCCCCCCAGCCGCCATATGTGTCGACAATGATTTTCCTGCCAGTCACTCCTGCGTCCCCCTGATGAAGACATGTGATCAAGGCCGGTTTAGCCAATGGGGATTATGGGCACAGGCCCAGGGGCCACACCTATGTGGGACCCATGTGGGGCAAACACCAGCAGTTTGGACATAAACAAAATGTACATAAAAACCAGATAGTTACACCACAGTGTCCAGTGTGTTGCTACTCGTGCCATTGGCTGAGAGATGTTAGAAATCTCGTTTCACACGTCATCATTCACAATTTTCAGTGTTGCGGTGGGGAAGGGGGCCCTGGAACACTCTGGGCCCAGGGGCCTGTGCACTTGTATACATGTGACATACACAAATATACATGTATGTTTGATGTTGTAAGTGTTAAAACCCAAGGCACTGTGCTAGCTTTATGCTGGAATACAGCGGCACGTTATGACCATAGACTGTATATAAAAGATGGGCGGAGCCTCCGTAACGTCACCCGTAGGTTTCTGAAGAGCTGAATTGAAGCTCGGTGGGCAGTTCCTACCATCACCATCTTGGCAGGGGCATGCGTGTCGTCTCACCCGGAAAATACAAATATGGGCAAAGAGGTGGAGCTGAGAGGGGGGCTGTGAGCATCATGGTGGATGATTGACATTGAGCGAACTCCGAGCTGCCTGTAGCTAAGAGCTAACCGAGCTAACCCGGAGATAACAGGAGCTAACCAGCTAACGGAGGTAAGCAGGCTAAAGCTAAGTCACGTTGCTAACCGGCTAAAAAACGCGGTTGTTCTATGTTCTTCTGACTTGAAGCGGGAGATCAAGTACCTGTTAATCAAAAAGACACGCCCCTAAATATGCCGAACTTCAAGATTAAATTACTTTTAAACGGGCGAGTTAGAAAAAAATTCACTCCCCCCACAGTTGTCATGAAGATAAACCTGACCTATTAAACCTAAAATGGATTTTTTTAACCAGGCTGTAAACATGTTTATTTTTGCTAAAGTTGCAGCCCCTAGCGACGGGGGGGGGGGGGGCGACTGCAGTTTTATGCACTTCAGCATCACTTTTTTACCACCGAAGGCTCCGTCCATCTTTCATATATGGTCTATGGTTATAACACTAAACTGGCAAAAGACTGAAATTTGCCCTGTAGAAATGAATGGGATTCTGCCAAAACCAAGCCCACTTCAGAACTCTGGCATACGTTGGGACAGAAACATCATTCAGTTTAAACAGGTCATGGACAGTAACATTTCTACAAACTGAAAAAAAAACTTATTCAGACAAATTCTCAAACAGACTCACATTTTTGTGTACAAAGTGTACATCAAACCGTAGACATTTTTCTCTTCTTTCATCTGATGCAGACATAATAGCGACTGGCCTCACGGTTTTCTCTTAAATTGCGTCAGAGTGCAGAGAATCCCTCCACCGACTCTCACTGCCACCCGTTAGTTTGACCTTTCCTCTCATACGAGGAGGCGGCGGGTCTTTGACGTAAAAACATCAGTAGAAGCATAAAACTCATATCTTTGGTCCAGCAGACGTTGCTGCTGCTCACAGATAAACAAGCTTTTTTAAACAACTTTGAGTTTTTCAAAAGAGTAATTCCTGAAAGGTGTTTAAATCACCATAGCAACCACGTACACAGCTGCTCTTTCTAGCTCTGAATCCATCATGCGTGCTCCCAGATTGATTCTATTCTATCATTTAGCAGACGCTTTTATCCAAAGTGACTTACAATGAGTGAGAACAACACAAGCAGGAAATCAAACAGTAGAGGACATCGTAGGAAGGTGCTGGTGGACTGTCCAGTTGGACGCAGGTCCTTCAATGAAGTGCTACAGGCTTTTTGTTTTTTTACTCCGTTTCCACCCCATAATATCACCTATGTTAAAATACAAAGAATTAATACAAAGAACTGGCCTAAGTTCTCCAACTTTCCAATAAATATGACTATACTAAGGGTTATTCTCAATTCTCCCCTTTCCCTCTTCCACTTAGTCTATCCCTCCATTTTGCGCATTAATGTGGGGGGAAGGGGTGTCCCAATTCTGGGATGATGACAACAGCATCTTGGAAAACGATCACTTGTCGCCTCTGTTTGCGTAGCAGCTATAGTGCTGCAGCTTGATGACGTCGTCACAGTGTAGTGGTGTCCCATTTCTTAGGGGAACATTTTCACCACTTGACACTTACCCCTCCACTGGGGGGCCGAGGGCTAGGGCTAGGGCTAGGGCTAGGGGAAGGGATAAAGATAGAATTGAGACTTAGCCTAAGTGTTGAAGTTCTCCTTGAAGAGCTGAGTCTTCAGCTTGCTCTTAAAAGTAGACAGGGACTCTGCAGAGTGGACAGAGTTTGGGAGATCATTCCACCATCGTGGAACAACAGAGTAAATTAGTCTGGCTGGTGATTTAGTCCCACACATTGGTGGTAATATGAGGCGTCTTTCACTGGTGGAACGTAGCTGTGGAGAGGGAGTGTAGGTCTGGATTAGGGAGTGAAGGTAGACGGGAGCCGTTTCAGTTATCTTTTTGTAAGCCAGAAGCAAAGCTTCAAATTTGATGCGTGCTGCGACTGGAAGCCAGTGAAGAGCGATTAGCAACGGAGTGACATGAACTCGTTTGGGTTGGTTGAAAACCAGACACACTGCGGTGTTCTGGATCATCTGCAGAGGTTTAACAGAGCATGCAGGCAGACCTGCCAGTAGGGAACTGCAGTAATCGATGCGTGAGATGACCAGAGCCTGAACCAACAGCTGAGTCATGTGTTTTGTCAGGTACGTCTGATTCTCTTGATGTTGTAGAGACCATATCGGCAGGTACAGGCAACCGAGGCAACATGGACTTTAAAGGTGAACTGGTCATCCACCATGACCCCAAGATTCCGGGCAGCAGACGTAGGAACAAGTGTGACAGAGTCAAGCTTCACACTTCATTGGAAGGAAAGGATTGGCTGGACAGACAATGAGCTCTGTCTTGGACAGACTGAGCTGAAGGTGGCGATCCTTCATCCATGCAGAGATATCAGCAAGGCAAGCTGATATTCTCATTGGGACGGTTGTGTCATCCAGAGGAAAGAAGAGGAAAAGTTGAGTGTCATCAGCGCAACAGTGATAGGAGAAGCCATGAAAGTTTATGACTGCACCAAGTGAGGAGGTGTATAGTGAGAAGAGAAGAGGGCCCAGCAATAGTCTATCTTGGCAGCCTTTATGTTGGATGTGAAGAGTTTAAGTCGGTACTCTGACAAGTCAGTGAGTTCATTAGATTTCCACCACTTTCTTTCTGCTGCCCTGAGACCTGCTCTGTGACGTCTTAGAACCTCAGTGAGCCATGGACTGGGTGGAATCTGACTGGCTGGTTTAGACAGCAGAGGACAGAGTTTGTCCAGACAGGAGGCAAGAGAGTGTTTCTGTAGCCTCACTAACAGACAGTAAGGAGAAGTCTGAGTCAGAGGGGAGGGTAGAGTTAACCTCATCAGACAGTTGTGTGGGGCTTAGAAATCTCAGGTTTCTGCGGTAGGAAACCGTCCTCAGAGCCTCTTGAGTGCCATGACAGAGAAGGGCTGAGAATTTGACCAGGAAGTGGTCTGAAATGTGCAGCAGGGTGACTGACAGATCAGCTGTGGACCAGTTTCTGGTCAGGACCAAGTCAAGAGCATTGCCAGCTTTGTGTGTTGGAGGAGTCTGGACTAGTCTGAGACTGAATGAGTTGACCAGGTTCAAAAAGTCATTGGCCTGAGTTTTGCCAGTGTGAATATTTAAGTCTCCCATGAAAATTAGCGGTATGCCATTATCAGGTATGTCAGAGAGTAACATGTCCATCTCAGAGATAAAGTCTTTCATATTGCCTCCTGGAGGGCCAGAATGTATGCATTGGTAGGTGCAGAAACCTTTATTCCATGATATGGCGAGTAGGAAGCCATGGAACAGAGAGAGGTAAAGTTCCACTTTTTAGGAAGCAGGACGCCTGTTCCACCTCCTCGTACAGCAGGAGCAACTTGATCATGGAAGTTATCATTTATTCTTTGCAAGATAAATTTATTCTGAATTTATTTTAGTTAACAGTGTTTCTTTTTTTTTTTTTTTTAAATTTTATTAAAACAATTTGAGTAAAAATTAGTGTAATTTAATGGTAAATTTGTAAACAAACATTTCTGCAGGATTAAGTCACTTTTGGTTAATTATCCTTTAGTAAAAAAAAAAAAAAAAGAATCAACTCTGAGCTGCAACCTTTCTTTTCTGAAATATGTCAATTACAACATATAAAATTTAATGATTTGAGTTGCTGGAAACAGACGTTTATGAATTCAAACTACCGTAAGTAGATAATTTAACTAAAATGCCTACAAAAGAATGACTAATTCCAGAAAGAGAAAAAGAATAATAAAATAATATTTTAGAAGAAATTTCTGTGATAAAACTAAATTATGAAACGAACTGCTGAGTGAATGTTGCCTCCAAAGCTGAAAATATATTTGCTTTGTAAACTGGTGTTTGTGTGAAACATGCTGGTTGTCTGGTTGTAACATCGGGTCACCACTGGGGAGCGCACCAGCAAACCAAGGCTGCACAGAAATAAATTTGCAAAAAAGAAAAAAGTGATCAAGAAAATTTAAAAAAAAAAAAAAAGGTCAGTATATGGTTTGTGTTGAAAAGAAAGCAAAACAAAACAGCAGCTTTGTTATTTGGATGGTACTTAAGGCCACGAAACCAGGTAATGTGGAACATCTGGTCAGTTTTACCACACATCTACTTTTACACGTTAATCTATGGTCCAAATACATGTATAATGTGCCAAACAGCTATCATATGGATAGAAATAACTGATTAAGCCAACATTAAATATCATGGACATGAAATAAAAGTAAATAAGCCACATTTAGGTCTTTCAGGCCCCTGAACAGATTCCTACCTGTGGTCCACCAATCACAAACCGTCCGCTGGGCTGCAGGTGATAGACGGTGTTCTCATCCAGGTATTTTGCAGGAACCACAGCTCTGATGACCTTCTCCTTCAGGACCTTCTTCTGCTCCTCCAGGCTCACGTTGTCGTCGTGCTGCACTGAGATCACCACAGTGTGGACTCTCTTGGGAATCACTGCACCATTTTCCTGGGTGTAATGAACAGTCACCTGGACAAGGATGCAGCAAGTTATCATATTTCTAGTCCCTGCTTTTAATTTTCAATGCAAAATCAATGTTAAGGCATGCAAATGACACATTTTTAGCTGGAACATGTAGCGTACGTGTTCATTGAAGCTCAAAATATCCTCCTTATGTTTCAGAATTCCTCTTTTCACATTCAAGCTTCTGCAAACTGAGAGTTTGGGAGTGCCGCATGTGCCGTGAGCTCAGAAGATCAAGACAAAATGATACCTCGGAAGCATTGCTGGAAGTCTTAAAGGAAGGCGTCTCCCTGCTCAGATGTCGAATACCAGTGTGCACTGGTTTGTGTCTGCTGGTAAGCATATTCTGAAGGTCACCGTCGCGCTTTCTAATGAGTCAAGTGTTCAATAGAAACTCTACATTTCTGCAGACTGGACTTCCTGTTGAGTAAACTACTGATCAAAACATTTCTGCCGTTGAAACTTTCATTCAGATCCAATAAACCAAAAACTACTGAATCTCATCCATTTTAGTTGATCTGAAACATTTTCATATAAATCCTGCATCATTTTACTGGATTTTATTCTGGATAAGAAAAGAAGAAAGTGGATCGAGTCCAGAGGTCGGATTTCTACCAGGCTACGTTTGTTCATCACTAACAGTCAAATCATTCATATAAAATATAACAAAAGGTTCATTTTGTTCCTACTAAATTGTGTTATCTATCTAAAAGTAACTTAATTTCAACATTAGACTTTATTATGCAGAGTAAATAGAACAAAAACTCATCTTATTTTATTTATTAAAACATTAGTCTTTTATTGCAGCAAGAAATATTAAGAAAAACCATAAAAATTAGATGTTTATTGACACTTTTAATGCAGAAAACAGAGTTTTTCCTCTACATGTGAAAGGGATAACCTTCCATTACTGTGTTTTCGTTTTTGTTTTTGTCCCACCTGGGTCTTGGAGTCCGGACGGAGCCAGGGAACCGTCCCGTTTCGTCGCAGTTCGGCCATCTTAGCATTGAGTTTGTGTGCGAGGACTATGGTGAGGGGCATGCACTCGTCAGTCTCGTCGGTGGCGTATCCAAACATCAGACCCTGTTTACAGCACGACAACAGTTGTCTTAGTTTGACTGAAAGACTGAAAGGTCCTACCCTGAGCAAAAGTTTCTATTAAAACTGCGACTTAATACTTGAAGTTTACTTCTATACACTATGTTCAGGATAGTTTGGTAAAAGTATACTTAGCTGATACTAAAATGTATAAAGAAAAGTGTCAGACTGCTGTTGGTACTTTACACTTTAAGTACATTAAGACTATTTTTAAGACTTTACTTTTACCTTTTTTTTGACAAGAAACAACTTCAGTTCTCAGTTTGTTTCTATTTTTACAAACAGATGCACTTTTTCTTTCACCGTTTTTAAGCAAAGAAAGACTTGATCCTGGAGAGACAATTCTTACATTTTTACAAGCGAATGTCTACGTTTTACCTTCACTTTTCCATTTCTTAGAATTTCTTTTTTTTTTTTGAGACGCTCATCTTGAATGTGCGTTTTCATCTATAAGGCGGGTATTTGAAAATACATTGTATGGTGTGTTTACAAGTGCTATATAAATATATTCAACTTTTTTTTTAACATTCTAGGATTTTGTAAATACGTTACTGTCCAGTTTACATACAGTATGAGTTCACTTTAAAAAGTATAGAAGAACATAAGTATTTAAATAGCATGTTAAAAGTAGTATGCTACAAGTATACTTAGTAAACTATTATAAATAAATGAGTGAAAAGTGTATTTCTAAATTAATAAAAGTATACTTAGTTTACTTCAATAAACTAAAATGTGGACCAGAATTATGTACTATATATATACTACACTAATAGTATGTACTAATATATATATATATATATATATATATATATATATATATATATATATATATATATATATTTATATATATACTAGTAGTATGTACACTAGTAGTATGTTGAGTAGAGTGTACTTGTTTTATACTTGAAAATGTACTTCTGTAAACCTGAAATTACCTTAGGAAGTAATAATGTTTCAAATTAGTTTGAGGAAGTTTTAAGTTTGTATACTTTGTGGCACACTACTAATATACAGTATGTTCTGGAGTATACTTTGTATATTTATACTCAAGTGTACTTACTAAAATAAAATACTTACCAAGTGTACTACTTTCTGCTAAGGGTAAAAATATGAAGTTTAAATTAAGTCCAAGACATCAAATGTAGATCATAAAATAAATAATACCAAATTACCTCGAGTAAATTCTACTAAGATTATCTGGATACTCATTGATAAGTCCTTATATTTTAAATTTTATTTAGAAATATTATGAAGTCAAGCTAAATATGATGGTCTCTGTTGTAAAATAAAACATTATATTCCTGTAACTGCACTACTCGCCCTCTATTTAAACCACATAATAATTACTGGAATAGCTTCTGGTGCAACATCCCACCACAAGTCCACTTTCTCATCACTGTGGTCTTCGCTGGTTTTCTGGGTTGGATTTACTTCATAATACCTGTTTTATGCACTAAATCTTTCATTTAAAAAAACCTGAAGACTGTACGAGCTTGTTCCAGTTTTCAGTTCTCAGCATGAGAACAATCCCAGAAAAAATGTCCCATTAAAGGGGAAAAAGTGGACTGAGGACACGTTTACATCAGCCTTTCTGATCCGAATCCGAGTCCGTTTGCTGGGAAAGTCTCTTCCTTTGGGGAACCAAACAAATTCTGATTCGGATTAAAGAAGCAGACTGAGTCTGCCTCCAAACGCAGGTCTCGGTTAGTTTCTAGCAGACCAAATACAGGAAGCGGACTACAAAAACAAGTCCATTCCTGCATGTGCCGTAGCATTGCATTGTGGGTAAATCCATAGCGATGGCGTTAAGGGTCCTCTGCCTCGTCTGGTGTTCATACTGCGTCCATTGTTGCAGTGGATTTCTGCAGTATACTTGCATAAGACACAATAAAAACCAAGAACAGCCATAGTTTGGTCTCCATGTTTAACTGGCAGGTGGAGGAAACAGTTTTCTTCTTCACGCCGGTCTGGTCCTCTCTTCTGCTAAATACTAGTGCAGCGCCCCCTCTGGTGGGAATGGGGATATATTATTCTAATGGTTTGGCTGGTTTGACCAAAGTGCAGCGTGAACACGATCTCGGTCCGCATGGATACACCCCCCTACAGCTGAGCCAAGTCCCCAACCAGACAGAATCTAGCGGACTGTCCTGATGTGAATGCATCCTTAAAGTATCTGCAGGGGGACTGCAGATCTGGAATGAGTTTGATGAACGTGAAGTCCATCTTCACCTGAAAAATATGGCTAAAAGTTCCTACAAATGGAGCTGCAAACCATGGAACAGCTGATTGATAGTACATTGAATATTTTATTACATTCCAGCCTCCTTGTGGTCCTTGAATGGACTAAACAGCGAAGAAAATGGATGCATATTATATAAAATATGCACATTAAAAACTGCTGCGGGTATGCTCGGGTCCCAGCTCATACAAGAATGTAACTCACATTGAGTCTAATGTGTAAATAACAGTTTGGGAACACAGGTGTGTGTGTGTGTTGTGTGTGTGTGTGAGACAGAATAAAGTAAAATAAAGTCAGAATTGAAGAGTGCAGGCAACCTGGTCTCCAGCTCCAATGTTGCTTTCCACGCGATCGACGTGAACTCCCTGTGCGATGTCAGGAGACTGCTGCTCAAGGGCCACCAGGACGTTACAGGTCTTATAGTCAAAGCCTGGATGCACAGAGGAACACACAAGAACAGTTCGGTTAGTTTAAGAGCTACAGAAAGTCATGTAGGTTTATTAATAAGCTGAAGTTGAAAGCTGAAAACGTACACGACAGATTGCACCCACCTTTATCTGAGCTGTCATAACCGATGAGCTTGATGACGTCTCTCACCTCCTTCTGGTAATCTACACATGCTCGTGATGTGATCTCTCCGCAGAGCAGCACCATTCCCGTCTTACACACCGTCTCTGTCACACACACACACAGAGCACACACACTGATTTTTAACTTTTCTAAACTGCTTTGGTCACAAATGTGGCAGACAGACAGAAAATCCACCAAGAAACAGAATGGGACCCCACAATCAGCTGATGATTGGTATTTAAAAGAAGGTGAAATATTAACTGGAAGACAACTAGATTTGAATAGATGTCAAGTGGCAGCTGAACTCCAAGATAAATCAGAAGATGTCTCCACCTGCCATTGTCACACCCACCGTTACCTCATGGGCACGCCCAGGAAGTGGCATAAGCCAACCCTCCCTATTCCTCCAGGAGAACAAAGGAAACCGCTGTCAGGTATAAAATGGACTCTTCAGTCCTAATGTTCATTTTCTTGAAATAATTCATGGTGATTAAAATATGTTTGTGTTAAAATAAATCTGACTGATGTTTGCTTCCCTGAAGACGGTGTAAAAAGCAAGCTGAGGGGATGTTTAATGACACGAAGTCTTCCACCAGGCCATCCAGTCCTACCAGTATTTAGAATGAAATGGAACTGAGTGGTTTTTAACCCACTAATGTCAGACTGAATTTACTTGTCATATGTTGAGCAGCTCATTGATTCAATTTTATTACACTTTTGAAGAACTTATTATATATACTGTAGTTCCATGTTGACATGAAATATCACACAGTTGCTGCACATCATGATGAGAATCTCCTGTTCCACCTCATCATGATGAGAATCTCCGGTTCCACCTCATCATGATGAGAATCTCCTGTTCCACCTCATCATGATGAGAATCTCCTGTTCCACCTCATCATGATGAGAATCTTCCGTTCCACCTCATCATGATGAGAATCTCCTGTTCCACCTCATCACCATGAGAATCTTCTGTTCCACCTCATCATGATGAGAATCTTCTGTTCCACCTCATCATGATGAGAACCTCCCGTTCCACCTCATCATGAAGAGAATCTTCTGTTCCATCACATCATGATGAGAATCTTCTGTTCAATCACATCATGATGAGAATCTCCCGTTCCATCACATCATGATGAGAATCTCCCGTTCCACCTCATCATAATGAGAATCTTCCGTTCCATCTCATCATGATGAGAATCTCCCGTTCCCACCACATCATGATGAGAATCTCCCGTTCCACCTCATCATGATGAGAATCTTCTGTTCCACCTCATCATGATGAGAATCTTCTGTTCCACCTCATCATGATGAGAATCTTCTGTTCCACCTCATCATGATGAGAATCTTCTGTTCCACCTCATCATGATGAGAATCTTCTGTTCCACCTCATCATGATGAGAATCTTCTGTTCCACCTCATCATAATGAGAATCTTCCGTTCCATCTCATCATGAGAATCTCCCGTTCCACCTCATCATGATGAGAATCTCCCGTTCCACCTCATCATGATGAGAATCTTCTGTTCCACCTCATCATGATGAGAATCTTCTGTTCCACCTCATCATGATGAGAATCTTCTGTTCCACCTCATCATGATGAGAATCTTCTGTTCCACCTCATCATGATGAGAATCTTCTGTTCCACCTCATTATGATGAGAATCTCCCATTCCACCTCATCATGATGAGAACCTCCTGTTCCACCTCATCATGATGAGAACCTCCCGTTCCACCTCATCATGATGAGAATCTTCTGTTCCATCACATCATGATGAGAATCTTCTGTTCCATCACATCATGATGAGAATCTCCCGTTCCACCTCATCATGATGAGAATCTTCCGTTCCATCTCATCATGATGAGAATCTCCCGTTCTTACCTCATCATGATGAGAATCTCCCGTTCTACCTCATCATGATGAGAATCTTCTGTTCCATCACATCATGATGAGAATCTCCCGTTCCACCTCATCATAATGAGAATCTTCCGTTCCATCTCATCATGATGAGAACCTCCTGTTCCACCTCATCATGATGAGAATCTCCCGTTCTACCTCATCATGATGAGAATCTTCTGTTCCACCTCATCATAATGAGAATCTTCCGTTCCATCTCATCATGATGAGAATCTCCCGTTCTACCTCATCATGATGAGAATCTTCTGTTCCATCACATCATGATGAGAATCTCCCGTTCCATCACATCATGATGAGAATCTCCCGTTCCACCTCATCATGATGAGAACCTCCTGTTCCACCTCATCATGATGAGAACCTCCTGTTCCACCTCATCATAATGAGAATCTCCCGTTCCATCACATCATGATGAGAATCTCCCGTTCCATCTCATCATGATGAGAATCTCCCGTTCTACCTCATCATGATGAGAATCTTCTGTTCCATCACATCATGATGAGAATCTCCTGTTCCACCTCATCATAATGAGAATCTTCCGTTCCATCTCATCATGATGAGAATCTCCCGTTCCACCTCATCATGATGAGAATCTCCCGTTCCACCTCATCATGATGAGAATCTTCTGTTCCACCTCATCATGATGAGAATCTCCCGTTCCACCTCATCATGATGAGAATTTTCCGTTCCACCTCATCATGATGAGAATTTTCCATTCCACCTCATCATGATGAAAATCTCCTGTTCCACCTCATCATGAAGAGAATCTCCCGATCCACCTCATCATGATGAGAATCTCCCGTTCCACCTCATCACCATGAGAATCTCCCATTCCACCTCATCACCATGAGAATCTCACATTCCACCTCATCACCATGAGAATCTTCCGTTCCATCTCATCATGATGAGAATATCCCGTTCCACCTCATCATGATGAGAATCTCCAGTTCCACCTCATCATGATGAGAATCTCCAGTTCCACCTCATCATGATGAGAATCTCCAGTTCCACCTCATCATGATGAGAATCTCCAGTTCCACCTAATCATGATGAGAATTTACTGTGCCATCACATCATGATGAGAATCTCCCGTTCCACCTCATCATGATGAGAATCTCCCGTTCCACCTCATCATGATGAGAATCTCCAGTTCCACCTCATCATGATGAGAATCTCCAGTTCCACCTAATCATGATGAGAATTTACTGTGCCATCACATCATGATGAGAATCTCCCGTTCCACCTCATCATGATGAGAATCTCCCGTTCCACCTCATCATGATGAGAATCTCCCGTTCCACCTCATCATGATGAGAATCTCCCGTTCCACCACATCACCATGAGAATCTCATGTTCCACCTCATCACCATGAGAATCTCATGTTCCACCACATCACCATGAGAATCTCATGTTCCACCTCATCCCAAACCTGCTTAGTTGGATATAGATCTGGTGACTGTGGAGACCGTTGGAGTACTGTCATGGTGGAAATGGTTAGAGCTTTGTGACATGGTGCAGAGAGGCGTATAATCCAGGTAAAGTAAAACTTCTTGGTCCTTGGGGTCCCGAGCCCTGGTATCACAGTGGTATCACTTAGACAAATTTTTCTTTCAAACTTTAACTCTGCACTGTTCTCTCTTCTCTTCTTTCTTTTTTTCTCTTTTTCTTTCTTCTCTACCTTCCCCTTCCCTGCCAGGTTCAGCATTGCCATATCAGGACTGATGATTATAGTAAAAATAATAATAAAAATATTCCGATTATCATGGGCAGCCATATAAGACATGTCTCTCTTGGTAGAGTAAATTGTCTGGCTAAATATGGCACACAGACTCCCATTCTGTATGCTACAATGCTGGACAGGACAGGGTAAAATAAAATGGAAAGTCCTGCCATGTTTTTGGTTCTACCTGTGCATTTAGGACAGGTAGGTAGTTTTCACTAAGAGGGTCATCCATTTAGCTAGTTTAGTGACTGGAACAACTGGTGGACAGGACTTATTTTATGGCACCTGGATTATACGCCTCTGATGGTGTATCTTCCTTCCGGAAGTTTCCATCATCAGCTGCTACACTGTGCTCATAAAGGTCAGCCGCAATAATCAGGTAGGTTGTGGAGGTTAAACCAGGTTATGTTTGTACCAAGCAGCAAACTGGAGGTTAAAAGTGAAGCCTATGTGGACGTGCTAAAAACTGCAGTTCCCCTCTCATCCTCTAGGGGCTCCAAAACAGAGTAAATCCCTATAGACTCCCATGTTAAAAAGACCAACTTCAGCAGAAATAAACATGTTTGCAGCCTGGTTCAAAAATCCCTTTTTGGTTTAATAGGTCAGGTTTACCTCCATTACAACTGTGGGGAGAGTGAATTTTTTTCTAACTCGCCCGTTTAAAAGTAATTAAATCTCAAAATTCTGCATATTTAGGGGCGTGTCCTTTTGATTGACAGGTACCCAATTTCCCGCTTCAAGTCAGAAGAACGTAGAACAACTGCGGTATTTAGCCGGTTAACAACGTGACTTAGCTTTAGCCAGCTTACCTCCATTAACTGGTTAGCTCCTGTTATCTCCAGGTTAGCTCGGTTAGCCCTTAGCTACAGGCAGCTCGGAGTTCGCTCGATGTCAATCATCCACCATGACGCTCACAGCCCCCCTCTCAGCTCCACCTATTTGCCCATATTTGTATTTTCCGGGCGAGACGACACGCATGCCCCTGCCAAGATGGCGATGGTAGGAACTGCCCACCGAGCTTCAATTCAGCTCTTCAGAAACCTACGGGTTACGTCACGGAGGCTCCGTCCATCTTTTATATACAGTCTACAAGCACAAACCATAGACATGTATATATGATGTCTATGACACAAACGCAGTTTTTAGCTAACAGCATGAGAGTGTGAACCCGCTTATCTTTGTTAGCCTGTTCGCTCAGGGTTAGTTTGGTTAGCTCTTAGCTACAGGCAGGTCGGACTTTAATAAATGTCAATCATCGACCATGACGCTCACAGCCCCCCTCTCAGCTCCACCTCTTTGCCCATATTTGTATTTTCCAGGCGAGACGACACGCATGCCCCTGCCAAGATGGCGATGGTAGGAACCGCCCACGAGCTTCAATTCAGCGCTTCAGAAACTTCCATTGAACCGTCTGTGGTTGGTAACTCAGTTTTTGTTCTTATTCGTTTTCCTTTAATATCCAAATAGGCCTATGTATCTTATTATTTTCATATGTTTGTAAAAAATTGTTTACCCTGACTTGCTGTCATCCATGTTTGTATGTGTCTGTAAATGTTCTTAGCGTTGATCCTGACGGCAGGATGGATCCATGTTGTCATGATGTTTCCAGCAGATTCTGATCCTATCATGTGAATGTGGAGCTGAACTGGAGACTCATCAGACCAGCAACATTTCTCCATCTTCTATTGTCCAGTTCTGGTGAGTCTGTGTGAATTGTAGCCTCAGTTTCCTGACAGGAGGGAAACGCTGTGGTCTTCTGCTGCTGGAGACCATCTGCTTCCAGGCTGGACGTGTTCAGAGATGATGTTCTGCAGATGTTGGTTGGAACCAGTTCTTATTGGACTTCCTATTTTCTTTCTATCATCTCCAACCAGTCTCCACTGATCTCTGAAAAATTTTCTTCTTCAAACTGCTCTAAACCCTGGAGATGGTTTTGTAAAAGAATAACAACCATGCTGCGTTCAAAGTCACTTAAATCTTCTTTCTACCTCTTTCTGATGCTCAGTAAATCTTCTTCATCATGCCTACATGACTAAATGCACCGAGATGCTGCCATGTGATTGGCTGGTTAGATATTTAAACAGGTGAACTATGACCTTTTATTTTATTCTAACAGTTCCATATAGATATTACCCATAATGCTATTCAGTAGTATTTCAGCCCCAATCCTCTGTGTTTGATATATTTCCCAGACAAATATCAGCTCTCTTTCTTCTTCAGGGTACAGAAACCCGATCATAACCCATTTTCCTGAGTCAGCCATGCTGGAGCAGAGAGACGTTCTGTAAAACATGCAGAGTAGCGGAAATCTGAACACCACATGGATAATCAGGTGTGTTGCAGCAAGCAACGTAGCCTGGAGGGATGAGAAGCAGCTGGAAAGGTCTGATAAGCTCACTTATTCCTAACTTTAGTTTCCATTTCTCAGTATTTATCACTTCAGGGTGTTTTAAGACTTCACAGTTTCTTCTGATATGGTGCAAAACACAACAGATAAACAAGAAAACCAGACATTACAGTAACTCTCACATCCACGTTGCGTGGATACGATGCTTCGCTCTGCTGGACATCACTCACCACAAGCTACTTTAGCATCAGGGTCTTGCTTCAGGTGGGCATCCAGCACAGCATCGCTGATCTGGTCACAGATCTTATCTGGAAGGCAAGAAAATGCATCAACATCTGCACGTGTGGCGAGTTGTGACCTCCTGCAGTAGGCCTGGAAATATCTCCTTTCACAGAACGACACATCGTCCCTGATGAGGCTATGAATAGTTTGGTGTGATGAGTGTAAACCGGAGTCACATACTGGAATTACTTCCACTCACATATTGTACTTTTACTTCACTGCTGTTGATAAAATATGACTAAAAAAATCAATGATATTTTGTTTCACTCTTAATACCTTAATATATAAATGTTTTTCTAATCAGCAGCTCATGAGTATTTCACTCATCTTTGCAGCAAAAAACTAAACTAAAATTAAATACTTTTGGCACTTTTGTGTTTTTACTTTGTGTTTTAATTTTAACTTGTAGCCTCATTAAGATGGAAGATTTTTGTCACTTATTCAAACTGAACTGATAATTTAAAGATTATTACAAACTAAGATGTTTTTCCACTGAACAAAATATTCATATGACGTAACTTATTATGCAAATCAACAGATAATCAACTACAATCTTACAATATCTGCCTTTTGGGGGGTTTTCCACTATGTGAGTTAACCTGAATGTATCCAATGCAAAAAAAACAAAAAAAACAAAAATAAAAAACACCCACAGCTTTAACAGAGGAACAAAACAGTCTGAGATGTTCCCACGTCTCACCCAGAGAAAATAAAATATGTTTACAAAACGCTGAATGATTTAGGGATGAAAATCATTTCTGATTGTCGCTTTTAAATGTTTTCACATGAATAAAATGGCCACCTGTTGTCAGGAGCAACAAGCATCCCCAGTTCAGACTCTTCCTATGAAGCCAGGTTGCAGTGAGCTCTGCTAGATGGTATTTTCACTTCTTAATTTCACTTCTTTCTTAGTTTATTATATGTTTGAGATTAAATCTATTATGTTGTTGAGATTGTGCTGAATTTATTCTATTTTATTTAATATTTAGAGACTAAGTTTTTGTTTTCTACATGTCCATGTAAAATGAATGTAGGACTGGAAGAGGCTGAAAGCCCCTCCATGGGGGGAAACGAGCTGCTTGGCGTTTTCGCATTCAGACTGCTTTTCTAGTCGTTTCTGTGACAGACCGTGGTGGATATTCACGTCAGTAATGCCGTTCAGCAAATTTCTGACAACCGTTTTAAGAAGCTGAAAACATGTGACTTTTAACACAAGCTGATGGAAACTTTTATTTTAATTTGTTTTTATTGGTTGTTTCTTTAATTATCATATTGTTTTAATTGCTCCTTCCTTGTCTGTTATGTGTTTTATTTAGTTTTAGTTGTAGTTTAGATTGTAAAGCATGACACAAATAAATGACATTGACCTTCAGATTTTTGCCGTTTCTGAACTCGTCTCCAGTCACATGAACTCCTTTTTGGTTTTGGACTACGCTGGAGTAACACCATGATTTAAAATATATTTTATTTATTGTACGTGAGCCTGGATCTGCTTGTTTCGGACACTTCGTTATCATCTTTTTCTTTATTCAAACAGCTTAAATTCCTTTTGGTTGTTTGTTCAGATAAACACAAAGTTATCTTGTAAAAACTATGATTCCTGCAGTAAGTTACCTGGACATTTTATGGGGGCTTTTAGGTGATTGCTGACTTTTATCTGATGATCAAGTTTATACCTGATTGCTAATTAGACTAAATTTTAGAAATATGAGTTTCTCTTTAAACCATGTGATTCTCACTTCATCTTTAAACTTTAAGAGTTTAGCCACCATTTTTTAAATTTTGATTAATTTCATGCTAAAGCGAAACATCCCGCAGCATGATGCTGCCGCCGCCGTGCTTCACAGTGAGTGGGGGAGGACATCATTAGGCAGATGTGTTGGAGTTTTACAGCATGCAGCGTTTTTCTTATTGTCCATAAAGTTGTTTTAGTCTCATCTGATCATATTTCAGGAATTTTCATGTTTTGTTTTTTTATTTCTTTTCATTAAAAACATAATTTTTGTTTTATTTTGTTTTATTCCTGAAGCAGCGGCTGCTGTTTTTCCACTGTGGGCCGGAAGAAGTCTTCTCCAGCTGTTTAAGGTTACCTCTGACTCTTTACCTGGTCTGAGAGTTTGGTGTTCTGCTCTTATCTGACAGGTTTGTTGTGGCGTAACATTCCCTCCACTGTTTAAGGACCAACTACGAGGGATGTTCATGCAGGTTTTGGTTTACTTTTTATTCCAACACTAATCTTAGATCTGATTTTAGAGCTTCTTTATTCTCCATGTGCTCATGACTAGCAGCAGGTTTTTATAACATTTTAGATACTAAGATTATGTGACATCTAAAGGTAATCATTTATTATTGTTATATAAATATTTCTTTACTTACACTTTCAGTTGAATGACACTTATTAAGTTTATGATTAATTGTCATTTATTTAAAAAAAAACATTCATCTCAGAGGAGAAAAGATGAACCAGATTTGGCCACCAGTTGGGGCAGGTAAATCAAATTCAGTTAATTTATTACAAATACAGTTAAATGAGCTTCATCACATGACAATAAAACTAATAAAAACTCATAAACCTAATCCCCTGTTCAGATATTCCTGCCAAACTTTTAACAGATTTTAAAATCTTACAATTAAAAATGAATAAAGTATAAATGAATTGACCATACTGAAGCATTAAAATCCTTTTTTATTTCCTCGTGTTTTTAGATTCCAGGAAGTTTATTCCTCTCCTAAATGTCCAAACGCAGAGCTTGGTTGAGGAATTCTGCTCTTTCTTTGAACGTCGACTTTGATGATCATGTCTTCAGTGATGCGGATGCCGTATTGTTGCCTCCCTTCTGATTGTTCTATATTCACATACCACAGCGTGTCTGTTTGTATCTCCACCAGCTTCATGCACCACGTTACTATTTTATCTACATATTTGACATTAATGTCGCTTTTTCTTCCTTAGCAGGGACACCTGACTTAGTGATGATGCTTTTCTCTCCTCTGCAGCTCCAACGACGGTCACCCTTCCTAAACCTGCTTCTCACTGAGGTTTTCTCTCCTGCTGAAAGAAATTCTTTCCCTTTTTACCGTCTCCTCGTGCAGGTCAAGATGGGGAATACACTCCATCGTTTCCTTAGGAAGGCAGGTAATTATTTTATGAACCGACTTATATGAACATAGTTATTATTGAACCAATGTTGATCATGTCATGGATTAGTTTTGATTAGACTAAAATAAAAACTTCACCATGATTCGACACAAACCAGTAAAGCTGCATTAAACTGAAAAGCAGCTGAAACAACAGAAAAACAGACATGTTTGAGAAACAAAAACATTTCTGTGTGATTAAACATTTACTGAAGTCAACTTCTGGAATTTATGGACCTTCATGTGCCAGTTTAGGATTTACACCCGAGATGCAGCTTGCATGTTTTCTTACTACTTTTTCTGTAGTAACTGAAGATTATTTGCAGTTTGAACTGCTTTGCTTTAGTGTCACAAGTTGCTTGATTGAAAGTAAAAAATAACAATGAAATAATCTTTTTCCAGGTCACATGGGCGCCCTGAGGATGCACGGTCTGCACAGCACAAGTCCGCTGGAGAAATCCCCAAACTGGTGCACGGCTGGATTCTGCACATTCCTCAAAATCATCAATGATCACTGAAGCATGAACGTGTTTCACAGGTTAAGCACAGCTCCTCAGAGGAAGAGCTGCACCGAGAGGGGGGTCCCGTACTCACCAGGGTGTCCCTCTCCCACCGATTCAGAGGTAAACATGAAGGACCCTTCATGAGGAGCTTGGTCGTAGTTGTTGTCCACCGAGCCATTCATCTTTATCCCTCTGAGAGTCGATCCGACAGCGAAGGAGTGACGACTGAGGAAGGAGAAGCCGCTGTGGCACCAGATGAGTTCTTATCCAAACAGTGTGGAAGAGTTGTGGGTCTCACGGGGCAGCCGGATGGTCCTGCACTATTTAAGGCAAAGACAACATGGGGGGCTGGGCGCCATGTGAAGCAGTGGATTAGACCATTCAGACACAGAGAAAGGGTGGTGGGATTGCTTTTTACTTGCGTTTAACTGTTCCTCTGCTGAACACTCCCACTGTGCCAAAAAGAAAAACTGAGCTTGAGTTCAACAAATCCAACAGCAGGGCAGCACCGGTGTCATGAAAGGGTTACTTTCAAGCTCCTCCACGCATTCATTCATGCCTGCTCTGTGTGTCTCTTATACCTGCGGGGCCCCTGGGGTCTGGCAGCGTGCACACGGAGCTGCTGACATGACATGAAGGAGATAATGAAGATGTAATGAAAGCATGTGAGATTACATGCCTTTGATGCCAAAACTTGTAAAAACAGTGTAGGCTCACGTGTTTATGTGGAATGAGCGACTTCTGAGCACCACACATACTTCTGTACTATCTGGTTGCAGCTTGTACCGTCGTTACAGAGGAGCAAAGAGTGTTGCAGCAGGGAAACATGGAAAATCTGCCGGATTCTGGCTCAAGAGGTCCAGAGCTGCTGATGTCATTCTAAAACATGCTGGGAGTCATCGCTAAGAGGCTGAAACAGGAGTAATTTGCTCTTTTCTCTCGGTTCTTGCAGCTCAGTGCTGGACTTTATGATCCTGTATCAACAGGAAAAAGTTCAGCTTCTCAATCATTTAGAGCTAAATTGGAATTTTTCTAATGAAAAATGTTGCACATTTGTTTGTTCACATGATTTAACCCTTTAAGGTCCTGGTCTACCATTTGGTAGAGGTAATAAACCTGCCTGGGCCGTAAAACCCAAACTACCGTATTTTCCGGACTATAAGGCACACTTTTGTTTTTTTTTTTTACATATGAGGTGTTCCTGTAACAAACAATCTGGAGCGACTTGTATATGAAAAATATATGTACATATATGTATATGTATGTAGGGTGGTATGTATGTGTATATGCGTGTATGCATTTATCTCTTTCTCTATCTTTCTCTGTTCTCTTTCTGTCTCTCTTCTGTCCTCTCCGGTCTGGTCCAGCAGCATAAACTCTATAATACAAACAATTATCCAGAACAAATAGAAAAATAAAGTAAGATTCCAGAAAAATACAACGGGATCATTATATCTATAAAAGCTCCCCTCTGCAAAAAAAAAATTTGCTCAGCAGAACACATCATCCAGAACATCAGTCTGCTTGCTTAAATGCTGGACAAGACAATTTTTAAAAAAAAAAATTTTTTTTAATTTATATATAATTTTACACATATACATATACATATACATATATATTATATATATATATATATATATATATATATATATATATATATATATATATATATATATATATATATATATATATATATATATATATATATATATATATATGTATATGTGTATATATTGACAAGCCCATACTACCTGAATAACATCATTAATCCAGTGATTGTGCCCCTACATGAACAGCACAGGCCGAATTTCATCTTCATGGATGACAATGCTCCTGCTCATCGAGGCCGCATCATCAGGGAACGGCTGTTGGAGACTGGTGTACCTCAAATGGAACGGCCTGCACTCTCTCCAAACCTGTGGGTATATATATGTGTGTGTGTGTGTGTGTGTGTGTGTGTATGTATGTATGTATATATACATACATATACACACACATGCGGGGAGACGCCTGTCAACGGTGGAGTCCCGTCTCTATGCGGAGTTATTCAGAAGTAACAGCGAGGACGGAGTATTCAGCAGATTAAGTGATGTGGAGTGAGATTGCGTGTTATTAATTACAGTAAAGGTACACCTGTTTTGTTCTGTAGGTTATTGTTACGCAAAACTGTTTGTGATGTTACGTAAAGACCAGACACCTTTTCTGTTCATGTTTATTTTTCATGTAGCTGAATAACCGTCATTGTGTTAGCATATCTAAGACCCATTCAGGCGCTTCTCTATTCTTTTAATAATATTATAACTCTCCTTCCAAGATGACGTAATGTCTGTTTTGGTCAAGTAGTTTGCAAAATAAATTACCTGCAAAAACTGCGACTTATACTCCAACTTATATATGTTTTTTTTCTATCTAATTCGGCAGTTTTGGCCTGGAGCGATTGATATGGTTCCTATGGTACGGAAAATAAAGTAAGTGTTTTATATAACACTACTGGTTCCAATTTCAACCATTTCACTGTTGTTACCTCATTATTAAATTCTTCTTCTTTTTAACATCTCAACCATTTATTTTGTTTATTCTTGTCCAAAACAAACAAAGAAGCATTTCTCTCTGGGGTTGTTGTTAATGTGGAAGTTAAAGGGTTAAAATGACATTTTTTGGGGGGGGTGAAATCAGGTCAAAATGTGACATTTGATTGTTGAATTATTATCATGGTTGTCAATAAAGAGAAAAACTCTCAGTTTTAAATGTTAAACAGTAAATTGATTTTAAAATCAAAATGGTAAACAAGAATCTTTTGACAAATGATACGAAACTTTACTTCATAAGTCATCATAATAAGTCATATTGACTCATTCATGCCTATAATTAATGATAATATATAAGTAAAATGTTATATATACACATATACAGGCATATTTATATGTGTATACGTGGGTGTGTGTACATACTTACAACGGTGTTTATTTTCTGCTTGGAAAGGCTCTAAAACTGCTCCGCAGCGGCTTGATTGCAGCTAATTGGCTTCATTTTCTGCACCTGTAAATGCGGTTGGAGCATGCATGTGGTTTGCAGGCCTGGTTCAACTGCTGCTCAGATTTTTACACCCAGATGATTGGTTTTATTTATAAAAGAGGGGAAAAGGTTTTATTCAGGAGGAGTCGCAGCACCAGATGATCTGAGGCACCTTTCAGAGTTTTCCTGGAATCCGGCTGAATTCTGCATGATGAAGGCGAACGCCCAGGAGGAGGATGAGGAGCAGAAGTTTCCTGCAGGGGGCAGCAGACGACAGGAGGTTGTGAAAGGACCAAAACCAGACCAGTTCTCCCAGTGTGATCCAGAGCTGGCTACTGGTGCTGTGTTCATACTGGATGCCAGTAAAGCAACTCAGTTGATGTGTTTGGATTTTTTATTGCCTTCTTTTGAAAATAAAACAGTCTAAGATGGACTAAAATGTTTTAAAAGACATTAACTGTGCAGAAGTCTCGATCCAGCCTCCATTTCTTCAGATTTTACTGCCAAGCAACCAGATTTTACTTCTTTTAAATGGTCTTGAGCCAAAGTTCTCCAGCTTTCTGACGCTCTTTCAAAGATTTTCTTTGGACTTTCATTATTTGTTCTTGTACCTGACCATTTTCAGACACTTCAAACAAAACAACTAAAGGCTCCAAACCCGAGGAATGAACTAGCCTTGTGTCGATACAACAGACGGTTTAGAAGATAAGTTTTGCCACCAGTCAGTTGTTTTCAGCAACGGTGGATGTTGGCTGGAAGCTCAGCAAGTCTCGTCATGATGTGCAGAACCTGCAGGACTAAAGAACGACTAACGGATCTGCATGCATGTCTGAACCAGGACCTGAGAGATGCATGTGGACCTTCAGCTGATCCATTGGCTGAAGCCTCACCAGAAATGGTCTCCATGGAAACGTGGCTGTCAAGGAGCCGTTTTTAAGGAAGGGAACTGGGGAGAAAAGCCTGAGGTACACTACAAGACACAAGGACTGGACCGAACGTCTGGGGAAACAGGGATCTTTCCAGAACGCAGAGCTCAGCTTTAACTGAGGAGGTGTGGGATCATCTGGAGGCAGAAGGAAACAAAAAGACGGAAACGTCCAGAGAAAAGCCTTTTAGAGAGACGTCTGGAGAACCATTCCTGGAGACAACCTGAAGGACTTGTGGAAGGAGGTCCAGACGGTGCTGAAGAATAAAACTGAGATTTGCTTCCAAGCTTGTCAGAATGCTAAAAATTCTGTTTCCAGCTGCATTTTTATTGATACTTGCACATAACTGGCTGTATAAATGTAAACATAAAAAGAAAGGAGGACTGCTTCAGAGCTGTTGCATAAAATAATCTTTCGTCTTTTTATTTTCCAGAAGGCAAACCCACCTTTCTGCAGTTCCTTTGTTTTATTCTGAATCCTGCTCCTCTGGGACCCCTGCCCTGCATGTTTTTAGACGTTTCCATATTTAGACAAACCCGACTGGAATAAGAAGCTCATTAACAGGCTTGCATGAGTAGTTCAGTGAACCCGAACCAGGTGTGTTGGAGTTGGAAACCTCTAAAGACTGCAGGGTCGTGGACCCCCAGGACCAGGACTGAGAAATGCTGCTTTATGCAACAAGAGATCTTGATTTGTTGCTGGATCATGAAGCAGAAGCTGCAGAGGCTGTGATAGCATCCTCTGGTGTTCTCATATAATCCTGCGTTTAAGCACTTTACACACCAGTATCCTGCAGGTTTTAGTTGTTTCCAGGCTCCAACACACCTGACAGAAATGAATGAACAGGTTGACAAGATGCTCTTGGATCCATTTGATTTGACTCAGCTGTGTTGGTGCAGGGAAACAACAAAACTCTGTTGGATACCGGCCTTCAGGACGGGAGTTTGACACCCTTGCTTTACAGTTTCCAGTTTTATTATGTGAAACAATGGACCAGTAAGATTAAAAACCAGTACACAGTGTTCATGTCCCCCCAGTTTAAAGCCCCCTCTTAGATCATTATGGCTGAAAAAGAGACATAAAGGCTGAAATCAGAGCTGGTAGTTGGTGATCTCTTCAGTCTTTTGCAAGGTTGTATGTTGGAAATGATGGTAGGCTCCAATTTATCATCATATCTTAAGAGGAAACAATAACAGGATTATGTCAAAGGAAATATTTGTGACCTGAAGCTGCTTCCGTGCCCAGTTGGATCTTTGCTTTAGACTTCAGGTTTCTTCAGTTTTTTTACCTACTGGTCTCTGATGTCTGTGTGGTTCCTTGTGTTTTTGTCTGATAGATCTGGATGATCCCTGAAAAGTGTCTTATTTATGCCTATGCAGCTGGACACTTTCAAGTGAAGGTGGAAACATTTTGTATTTGGTAGAAATGACTGAATATTGGATTCTTCTGGTCTTGCTCCACCTAGATTTCGATGATGAGGCGCACTTTGGGACATTTTTTCAAATTCAGAATTAATTACAAAAGTTTGGAAGCACATATATATATATATATATATATATATATATATATATATTTAATCGGCACAATCAGCCTGTTTTCACTGTGTTTAACAGGAACATATGAAGACGCTTCTGTTACGTGTTTTACAAACATGAGGCTGGTTATGCAGATTAAACTGTGATTTATTAGAAAATGTAAACTTCTTGTTGTGAGATTATTAACATGCAAACTGTAAAAATGAGGGTTGTGTTGTAAACATGTATTTTAGTGTGAAACATGATTGATTTCTAACTTCGAGCTAGAAAAAAAAATTTAATTACAACATATTTACAAGTAGCCAAGATAACCAGTCAACTGGGATCCAACCAGTGGTGGGGGTAGACTTTTATGCATGGGGAGGGCAGATGGTGTTTGGGTGGTGGGCTTTAACAGGTGGGAAGAAGAGGAATGGTGGTTTCTCTCTCTAATCACGCTGATAACTGGAGTCATATCAGAGACATGAGAAATAAGCGGATCTTTACAGTCCGGTCTACTCCAGAGAAGAATGAGTCTTGCATCACAGACCACGGAGGCTTCATGCTACCGGTGGCAGAGAAGCTGCCAGGCTTGCTGATGAGCTGTGAAGGAACCTTTTGAACTACTTGTGCCACTGAAACACCAACAGATCTCTGTAACTAAAGTTATTTAACAGTAATCCAGAGGATTTATCTCAACTTGTGTGTGATTTGGATAAAGCCCTGTTGCACAACCTTTTCCCTCAGACAGACGGGGGCAGATGGTCAGTCAGTCCTCGCGTGTTTGAGAAATTCCCAGCCGAGAGGCTTGAACACAATCCAATGACTGAAACCGAAAGGTTTTTTCCTCTTCAGGTCACAGAGTTGCTTCTGTCGGTGTCTTAACGTGACTGGATGGATATTTCCACAGCGTTGTTTTCCGCAGCGTCTCCATACAGTTGTGGAAAACATGATTAGACCCTTGTTTTCCAAACAAATGCACCTTTTTAGTTGCAGCAGACGTTAAAAATGAACATGAAATTTTGGAAAACAAAGGTGATCTAATCATTTTTACTGCGACTGGAATGTTGCCTCAAGACAAACATCATGTAGATGGAGGGAAAATCCAGCTAAAGTTTTGTCAGATTAAAGCTGGAACCAGATCTGCCATCTGTGATCGTCTTTGTGAAATCTTTATTCACATAGAAATCAGGATCAGAAGAAAACATTCCCTTTAAGAAAGTATAATTATTTATATAGTCGTTGTCTGCAGAGAGAAATCAGCCTGAATCCTTTTAAAGTCTTAAATGAAACTTGTTGAACATATATTGTACAGACTCATGTAAAGCAAGTGGATCCTCTTTCTTTTAGGTTTTTTTTTAATAAATTGGGATATGATGAGAACATTTTCTGGTTCTTCTCAGATCTGAAACGAGGAAACCACAACCTCCATGTTTTTATAATAGATGAGCCAAAATCAGAAACATTGTGTAGAAACTAACTGCATGCCAAGCTAGTGGAACCATGTTTAGAGCTGTGGTAGATGTAACAACTGCAAGGTTTACAGTTCCTGTTGCTGCAAAACCAGCCCCTATCATCATCCCTCCACCGCCGTGCCGACAGCATGTGCTGCTGCAGATTCCAACCAAACGTCTCCACTTTGTCTGGTCTGAAAGGACTAGTTTGCTCAGATGTAACATTGCAAATCAAAGCTGTGCTAGCATGTCCTTGGAGAGCTCAAACTCCAGCCCTCTGGTTGCCAACCTGGAGGTTTTCATTGTTTCTCTGGTCCAACGCACCTGAATGAAATGAAGAAGCTGACAGTAAACTGTTTGGTCCATTTGAGTTGATTCAGGTGTGTTGGACCTGGGAAACAATGAAAACCTGCCGGGTTGCGGCCTTCGAGGGATGGAGTTTGAGACCCCTGTTGTAGAGAAAAGTCTTTCTCCTGCAGCCTTCCAGACAAGAGTTGAATGTTAAGCTCTCCACCAGTCTGCTAATTAAATCTGAAGTCTCTCTTCAGTCTTTTTTCTCAACATAAGGTGCTGAACTTTAACATTCATCGTGCTAACTGGACAGTCTGACATGTAGTTTCTGAGCTTTGCACGGTCTGACCTTGAGCTGATTTTGTTAGGACATAAAATATAGCAGCAACTCCGAGCATTGAGGGATGCTTCCTGTGATGTTGGGAGTTTCCCTGCTGCAACACACATCAGATTTAATTATCAGACTGCTGCAGAGCTTAACATTCAGCTCTGCACCAGTCTAATTGATCTGAGTCAGGTGTGTTGCAGCAGGGAAACTTTGAACACTTACAGGAACGCCATATGTAAATAATCCCTTCTTTTAAAATTACAGACTAAACTGGTCTGTAATGGGAATTTTCTAAGTGCTCCCAGTTTGATGGGGAGCAGCTTGTGCTACCTGAAGCCTCTCCTCTGTGTTTACAGAGCAGCTCACACTGAAGACGTTGGTTTGATCAGTAGCACAAGGCTGATTATTACACGCTTAATTCCCACAGAAGACGTGAGGCTTGCTTCAGCTTTTCACATGCTGCGTCTACATTTTAGCAAAGCTAAATGAGTGTAATAAGTCATCCTGTTCATCAGAAGCTGCATGTATGAGACCTAGAAAGGACCAGATGATGTTTTATATCTTCAGAACTTTGATTTCTTTTAAGTTTATCACGAGACAACTTCTTGTTTCAACCAGAAAATGAAAATAAACGTCCATATTTTCAATTATAAAAGTATAAATAGACCTATTTGAGGGATTAACGTGGATCTCACATTTATCAGACATCGCCAAAACTTTTTATTAGAAAGATTTTAATTGGTTTAACATTGGAATAAAACAATTTTCTTCCCTGATGACGCCACGTCATTGCATTATATTTATATTCACAGCATGTTCCTTGTTAACAGGAACATTTTACAGAGAAATGTATATGTGGAATCATTTACCAAATCATTTAGCAACAGTAAATGGTGTTGAGTTAAAAAAAAAAAATTACGATAGCATCTGTTTAATAATGGAATGCTAAATTTATGTAATTCTATGTATGTATGTGTGTATATGCATATGCATGTATTTATGCATGTATGGATATGCTTCTGTATGTATGTGTATGTATGTAAGTATATGTACAGTAGGTTTGTGGATGTGAACATGAATACATGTTATCTTAATTATATTTAACAAAGGACTCCAGGAAGCATAGCTGCAGCTAGCTGCAAGCTAATAGGGATCCAAATAAATTAAAAAAAAAACACAACTCTAAACTCCAGTTTCAAGTTGATTCCCTTAGGGGGAAAGAAAGTGTGGAAAAACAGAAGCGTCCTTCAGACCGAGGCGGTTTTCTCCTCCTCGTACCTTCAGACGTCTGACGTCAGGATTTAAAGTGATCCCACGGCAGCACCTGGCTCACAGTAAACTTCCCACCACAGGATAAAGCCAAATAATCTGCAGCCACACAGCTAGTGGCAGCTGCTACGTTGGGCACAAGTCCAACAAAACCGAGACGAAGAGGAGGAGGAGGAGGATGGTACAAAGCCTTTTGTCATGCCATTCCCAAGCAGATCCGAGCACCAATAACTCCACTGCTGTTTTCCAGGCTGAAGGTTTCTCTACTGGGTGTAAAAGTTGGCAGCCGGTGTGTGTGATGCTGCTGGAAGCGGAGCTGACACAACGGTGCAGTGTTTTATGGGCCAAGGCTTGACCACACTCATCTGTTACTCTAGCTTCTGTCTCTTTTTATACTCATTTCAGCTTTTAGGTGAACTTTTTGGAGGTTCAGGGGTTTTCCCAGTATGATTTTTCATAAGTATTGACTATCTACTGGTAAACAATGAGGCCGCCTTCTACCTTTCAGTTTATCAGGAAACATGGTATTTGCTGAAACTCTGAACTTGTTCCCAGTAAAACGGCCCAAACTTCTAATCTAGGTGGAATCATAAGAAACATTTCTGGTAAATTAAAATTATTTTACAGCTTGAACTGGTCTGCATGTGTTTATGCAGAATGTCAGACGTGTAAAAAAACAGGAAATTGGCATAAACTACATGACCAGAGGAATTACTCCTCTGGTTTCAGACTTCCTAGTAGATGATGAGCTTCGTACATAATATTTAAACCAGTATCACCTTTGTAATGGAAGCAGTCTATTCCAGTTTACCACTGGTGGAGGTGGTCCAAGTCACGACTCTGCATGTGGCGACATCACTAAATGTCTCGCTGATGTCAGAGCAAACTGGACAGACTGGTTGGAGATGATAGAAAAGAAACAGAAAATCCAGTAAGAACTGGTTCCAAGTCAGATCCTGCTGTCAGGATCAACGCTTCAAGCTGCTGCTGCTAAAATGCTGCTGTACTCCAACGGCGTCCAGAGTCACCAGATCACAGTCCAGCACAGCAACTTTTGGATGAGGTGGAACGGGAGATTCTCATGGTGATGAGGTGGAACGGGAGATTCTCATGGTGATGAGGTGGAACGGGAGATTCTCATCATGATGAGGTGGAACGGGAGATTCCCATGATGATGAGGTGGAACGGGAGATTCTCATGGTGATGAGGTGGAACGGGAGGTTCTCATGATGATGAGGTGGAACGGGAGATTCTCATGGTGATGAGGTGGAACGGGAGATTCTCATGGTGATGAGGTGGAATGGGAGATTTTCATCATGATGAGGTGGAACGGGAGATTCTCATGGTGATGAGGTGGAACGGGAGGTTCTCATGATGATGAGGTGGAACGGGAGATTCTCATCGTAATGAGGTGGAACGGGAGATTCTCATCGTAATGAGGTGGAATGGGAGATTCTCATGATGATGAGGTGGAACGGGAGATTCTCATGGTGATGAGGTTGAACGGGAGATTCTCATGGTGATGAGGTGGAACGGGAGATTCTCATGGTGATGAGGTGGAACGGGAGATTCTCATCATGATGAGGTGGAACGGGAGATTTTCATCATGATGAGGTGGAACGGGAGATTTTCATCATGATGAGGTGGAACGGGAGATTCTCATGATGATGAGGTGGAACGGGAGATTCTCATGATGATGAGGTGGAACGGGAGATTCTCATGATGATGAGGTGGAACGGGAGGTTCTCATGATGATGAGGTGGAACGGGAGATTCTCATGGTGATGAGGTGGAACGGGAGATTCTCATGGTGATGAGGTGGAATGGGAGATTCTCATCGTAATGAGGTGGAACGGGAGATTCTCATGATGATGAGGTGGAATGGGAGATTCTCATGATGATGAGGTGGAACGGGAGATTCTCATGATGATGAGGTGGAACGGGAGATTCTCATCATGATGAGGTGGAATGGGAGATTCTCATCATGATGAGGTGGAACGGGAGATTCTCATGGTGATGAGGTGGAACGGGAGATTCTCATCATGATGAGGTGGAATGGGAGATTCTCATTGTGATCAGGTGGAACGGGAGATTCTCATGGTGATGAGGTGGAACGGGAGATTCTCATGATGATGAGGTGGAACGGGAGATTCTCATGGTGATGAGGTGGAACGGGAGATTCTCATCATGATGAGGTGGAATGGGAGATTCTCATCATGATGAGGTGGAACAGGAGATTCTCATGGTGATGAGGTGGAACGGGAGATTCTCATGGTGATGAGGTGGAACGGGAGATTCTCATGATGATGAGGTGGAACGGGAGATTCTCATGGTGATGAGGTGGAACGGGAGATTCTCATCATGATGAGGTGGAACGGGAGATTCTCATCATGATGAGGTGGAATGGGAGATTCTCATCATGATGAGGTGGAATGGGAGATTCTCATCATGATGAGGTGGAACGGGAGATTCTCATCATGATGAGATGGAACGGGAGATTCTCATGGTGATGAGGTGGAACGGGAGATTCTCATGGTGATGAGGTGGAACGGGAGATTCTCATCATGATGAGATGGAACGGGAGATTCTCATGGTGATGAGGTGGAACGGGAGATTCTCATGGTGATGAGGTGGAACGGGAGATTCTCATGGTGATGAGGTGGAACGGGAGATTCACATGGTGAGGAGGTGGAACAGGAGATTCTCATGGTGATGAGGTGGAACGGGAGATTCTCATGGTGATGAGGTGGAACGGGAGATTCTCATCATGATGAGGTGGAACGGGAGATTCTCATCATGATGAGGTGGAACAGGAGATTCTCATGGTGATGAGGTGGAACAGGAGATTCTCATCATGATGAGATGGAAAGGGAGATTCTCATGGTGATAAGGTGGAACGGGAGATTCTCATCATGATGAGGTGGAACGGGAGATTCTCATCATGATGAGGTGGAACGGGAGATTCTCATCGTAATGAGGTGGAACGGGAGATTCTCATCGTAATGAGGTGGAATGGGAGATTCTCATGATGATGAGGTGGAACGGGAGATTCTCATGATGATGAGGTGGAACGGGAGATTCTCATGGTGATGAGGTGGAACGGGAGATTCTCATCATGATGAGGTGGAATGGGAGATTCTCATCATGATGAGGTGGAACGGGAGATTCTCATGGTGATGAGGTGGAACGGGAGATTCTCATGATGATGAGGTGGAACGGGAGATTCTCATGGTGATGAGGTGGAACGGGAGATTCTCATGGTGATGAGGTGGAACGGGAGATTCTCATCATGATGAGGTGGAATGGGAGATTCTCATCATGATGAGGTGGAACGGGAGATTCTCATCATGATGAGATGGAACGGGAGATTCTAATGGTGATAAGGTGGAACGGGAGATTCTCATGGTGATGAGGTGGAACAGGAGATTCTCATGATGATGAGGTGGAACGGGAGATTCTCATGGTGATGAGGTGGAACGGGAGATTCTCATGGTGATGAGGTGGAACGGGAGATTCTCATGGTGATGAGGTGGAACGGGAGATTCTCATCATGATGAGATGGAACGGGAGATTCTCATGGTGATGAGGTGGAACGGGAGATTCTCATCATGATGAGGTGGAACGGGAGATTCTCATCATGATGAGGTGGAACGGGAGATTCTCATCGTAATGAGGTGGAACGGGAGATTCTCATCGTAATGAGGTGGAATGGGAGATTCTCATGATGATGAGGTGGAACGGGAGATTCTCATGATGATGAGGTGGAACGGGAGATTCTCATGGTGATGAGGTGGAACGGGAGATTCTCATCATGATGAGGTGGAATGGGAGATTCTCATCATGATGAGGTGGAACGGGAGATTCTCATGGTGATGAGGTGGAACGGGAGATTCTCATGATGATGAGGTGGAACGGGAGATTCTCATGGTGATGAGGTGGAACGGGAGATTCTCATGGTGATGAGGTGGAACGGGAGATTCTCATCATGATGAGGTGGAATGGGAGATTCTCATCATGATGAGGTGGAACGGGAGATTCTCATCATGATGAGATGGAACGGGAGATTCTAATGGTGATAAGGTGGAACGGGAGATTCTCATGGTGATGAGGTGGAACGGGAGATTCTCATGGTGATGAGGTGGAACGGGAGATTCTCATGGTGATGAGGTGGAACGGGAGATTCTCATGGTGATGAGTTGGAACGGGAGATTCTCATCATGATGTGGTGGAACGGAAGATTCTCATGATGTGCAGCAACTGTGCCATGCTCATTATGAAGTTACATTCTATACATTCAGTGGCTAAAATAGTTCTGTCAGAGTTTGGCTGCTACTCTGCTTCCATTAAAATCTTGGACCAAGTTCACTGAGAACTGGTGACTTTATTTATGTTCTTTTAATACAAGCAATCAGTTGATTCTATGACATCATTCTGTATTTAGGCTGCTTTTTTTTTTTTTTTTTTTTTTTTTTTATCACACCAGAGAGTTTTGAAGGAAAAATGATGTCCCCCTAATGTGAGCCGGACAGGATAGTGACCGAGGTGTGGCAGTTTCACCAAACATTTCCTTTTCCTCACTTACAAATATTTTATAATACACGAATGAAGGATAATAATAATAATAATAATAATAACAATAATAATAATAATAATGATGATAACAATAATAATAATAATAATAATAATAATAATAATAATAATAATGCAAACTGTGAGATTAACAACGCATAAAGTGATTTCATGTTTTGCTGTGCTGTAGAGTTTCTGTGCCGGGTCATGTATGTGCAGCTCTTTGTTGACATGTCAGCAGATGGCTGCTGCGAGCACACAGGTTGCATTTCAGCACAGCCGCCGCTCCTGCGCGCGCAGCAGCGCCCCCCTCCGGCCTGCCGCCGCACTGCGACCAGAAGCCGTGTGCGCCCGGTGAGCGACTGCCGCTGAAGAGACAACACCGCTGTCTGCACTCAGGTGAGAAAAACCCACACATTTCTTTCATTTGAACCATTTAAGCTCAGTTTTATCCCCCTGAAACACGCGGAAAGCAGAGCGCACGCGATCCGGACGCCGTGTCGTCTTTCTCCATCGGCATTCGTCTTGTCACTTCATTTTTTAAATTTTTTTTTTTTGCATGAAGTGGGAGAGGTTGGGCCTGTCAGCGTTTCATGCTAGAAAACACCCTGTAAATGAATTAAATACGTTTCTGTTTGACAATGCGTCCCACAGCAGCTCGTTTCTGCATGTTTTCCGCCTCGGCATTGTGCTTCATCCTCTTCATCTTCATCGATCCTCATCTCCAATCAGCGCAGAAACGTGTTTTTGTTGCAGCCATCATCCTGCTGCTTGGAGGAGCAGTCACCTCCCTACAAACACGGGCGTATTGCATGTTTTCCTCCTCATTCCCAGCACAAACGGGAGGAAAAACGTCTCCATCATCCTGGGAGCAGATCCCGCTTCCCTTCCCGGGTCTCGTCCTTCTGCTGCCTGACAAGACTAATCCGGGACAATATTTATAATCTCTTCATGAAGAGATCCCAGGAGAACAGCCCTGTGATGCTGCTTGTGGTGTTTATCTGAGTTTAGCAGCCACGAACCACCGTTTTCTTTGTGTGTTGCGTGATTTGCGCGCAGTGGGAGTGGAAGTGTGGCTGGAAGGACTCATCAGCCCCCCACGCTGCTGTCCCCCCTCCCGTTATTCTGGGTCTTTCGCCTCTTTCTTGCATGAGGGCCTACATGGTCTCAGCGTGGCTGTGCGCGCCACGCAGAAGCGCAGATTTACAGTGAAACATTAAACGTCGCATCTGCAGGCGACACGGAAAGTGATCCACGCCACGCGGGTTTCCATTCATCCTGCTTTCCCTTCATGTTTTTCTTGTTCAGACTAAATATATTTGTGTGGGAATCGGGGTGGCGTGTGTGTGTGTGTGTGTGTGTGCGCGCAGGTGCCAAGCCCATTTTTCTTTTGGTCAACACGCGACTGTCCGCGTCTCCGCCGCGCCGCGCCGCGCCGCGCCGCGCCGCGCCGCGCCGCCCCGCGCGCGCAGGGAGCCAGACTGCTTATCTGTCACATATGGGCTTCTCGGTAATCCTCCCGGGGTCAGTGGACACGATCTGATCCACACTAGGTGCACACAGAGCCTTTTAAATATGAACCTTTTGAGCACGGCGCACGAGCGGTTTCATGTGCTCGCGCGCTCATGTGAGAGATAGCACCTGCTGTTTGAATAAACTGAGATGATTTATTGGTCTGAGGATCTCTTGACTGCATCTTCCTCATTCCCCTCCTCGCGAGCTCTTTCCTCATGTATTGATTTTCTGCAGCAATTAAAAGGGATGCGCGCGCGTGCGCGCGTGTTGCAGGCTGGAACCGCAGCTGGGAGCCCTTCCAGCCGAGCAGGTGATCCGCTGACGGGAATGACAGACATCTCCCTGGCATCTTGTTGATGTTCCAGTAGACTCAGGCAGAGTTCTGCAGGTTCGTGCACGGCTTGTTGCTGGAGAGACGGACTGCTATGCACCTCCCTCCCTCCCAAAGATCTGCTCCTGGAAAAGTCTGGTTGGACTTCAGTCCTCCTCTCAGGACAGATGTGATTTACAGAAGCAGACAGGAGACTTAAAATGAGAACCCACCAGGATCACTGGTCTCCACTCCGCCTGGACAGTCTGGACACCAGACGTAAAGCTTTTACAGTTTGTTGCTGATGACTTCTGAACTACTGTTATTGATTTGACCAAATGTGGTTGTTCAGCCTTGAAAAGAGAGGAAATAGTGAGATTTAGTGAGAATATTCACGTCTCTGAGCAACAGCCTGAAGTAAAAGTGAACCGTAACTCTCTCGCATGATAAACTGTGCTGTCATGTAACCTGACATGTTGTGTCTGTAACAACGTCACAATAATAACGAGACGGACTCCATTATCCGGTAGAACAATCTCTATTGAGAAAAACAAGCATGACTTTGTTATGGTATCAATGCGCACATGCTGTGGAACATAGAAACCACGTTACTGCGCCAAAGAAAATAGATCCGTATACATCATGACTGACTGGAATCTGGGATTTTTATCTCTGTAAACAAAAGCGTCTGAGGTTTCTGAGCTTAATGGCTGTAAATAAACACATTTAGAGATGCTCCTGCATGTTTCCCCACCTGTTCTGTCAAAACATCTCCTCATCTGGAACCGCTTTACTGCTGCTTTTGTATGTTTTCCTCCCATCATCTCAGAAAGCATCATGAAAACTCTGTAGACCAGGAGCCCAGTTAGGGTGAATTTTCCTTTTCTTCCCAACAGTGGAACACCTGCTGGTTAAACCAAACTATTACCAGCAGAATGTCTGAACTGTTTGGCTCAGGAAATAGGTGGATATTAATCATAAACCTTGTCTGAAGCTAGCTATGACTCGGTGAGGCGTGCATACTTTTAGGAAAACATGCAACGATATGAACTGCAATAAAATAATGAAGCTTGTTTTTAAATGCAGGGTCATTCAGGAAGACTACGTTGTAATTTTAGGTTGCAGGTTAGCTAAAGAACACAAACAATGCTTCAGGTGTAACCTGGGTGGGGCTGCTTCATACCAGATTTTTATCTACTACCACAAACACCTGGTGAAATGGTTCATGCAGTGGGAAGCGGTTTGAGGTGGAAGTGTTTTGGCTGCTGCACCACATGCAGCAGAGCTGTGTGTGATTGGAGATGCTGAGGTGTGAGAAAGTTCGGAAAGCAAAGCTGTAGCTGATGTTAAACATGCTGTTCAGGAAGAAGGAGCCGTATCCGGAACACGTTACAATACTGGACACAAAATTAGCATCGCTACTAGAGAACGCCCTGACAGGGTTTGAATCAGGAACTAATGGTTAGTTAACCAGTACTTACTGGTGACCACGAAGACGTCATTCCCTGATAAACCAACAAAGCAGAATTTGTGTCCAGTATTGTAAAGTGTTGCTGCCGTGTCTGTTGTCTGGAGCTAAAGTTGTCGCCAGAAGCAGCAACTCCAGTAAAGAGCTGCAAACCTGCTTTGAAGAACCAAAAACCACAGACTTTATATAAAAGATGGGCGGAGCCTCCGTGACGTCACCCGTAGGTTTCTGAAGAGCTGAATTGAAGCTCGGTGGGCGGTTCCTACCATCACCATCTTGGCAGGGGCATGCGTGTCGTCTCGCCCGGAAAATACAAATATGGGCAAAGAGGTGGAGCTGAGAGGGGGGCTGTGAGCGTCATGGTGGATGATTGACATCGAGCGAACTCTGAGCTTTCTGTAGCTAAGAGCTAACTGAGCTAACCCGGAGATAACAGGAGCTAACCAGCTAACGGAGGTAAGCGGGCTAAAGCTAAGTCACGTTGTTAACCGGCTAAAAACCGCGGTTGTTCTACGTTCCTCTTACTTGAAGCGGGAGATCGGGTACCTGTCAATCAAAAGGACACGCCCCTAAATATGCCAAACTTTGAGATTAAATTACTTTAAAACGGGCGAGTTAGAAACAAATTCCTTCCCCCCACAGTTGTCATGAAGGTAAACCTGAACTATTAAACCTAAAATGGATTTTAGTACCAGGTTGTAAACATGTTTATTTCTGCTGTAAACATGTTTATTTCTGCCGTGAAGTTGGTCTTTTTAACATGGGAGTCTATGGGGATTTGCTCTGTTTTGCAGCCCCTAGTGGATGAAGGAGGAACTGCAGTTTTATGCACTTCTGCACAGGCTTCAGTTTTAACCACCGGAGGTTGTCACTTGCCAAAAACGTATGAAACGAACATCTCCCTCCACGTCCATGAATAGACGTGGTTCTGATCGGTTCTGTGGAAAAACACCAGTTCATTGCTGCGACAGAGATGCTGTGGACCTTAAAATGTTTGTTCTTTTTGTTTCGTTTCGTTTGGTTTCATATATTGTATAGTTCTCGTGCACATGGAAATGTCTTTTCATGGCCAGTTTACTGCAGTATTTCATCTCAGTGGTCAACACCCAGTCATGCATTAAGGGGGAAAACCAGTGAAATACTGTGAAACCAGTATCATTTTGGAAAGTTTACATAATTTTGGAAATACATTAGAGCTGCTCGATTATGACAAAAATTATAATCACGATTATTTTGACTGAAATTGAGATCTCGATTATTTAACACAATTATCCAGTATTTATAAACACCGCTGCGCATCATGGTGTTCTAGACTCCGTGTCGTGCATTATAACCGTCTAATGGACGGATCCGAGTTGTTAAATCCGCTTTTACCGCTTATATAGGAACTATTTTACGTTGGCCTGGATGTACATTTTATGCCAAACAACCGCTGTCAGGCTGCAGCGCGTTTCTCTCATCCACCTGTTAAAAGACGGCTGATCTGAACCAGCTGGTTAACGCGTTGCTATGGTAACGCCCCGTAACGGAGGGATACTACAGTGTTTAACTGGCCGAACTATGTATAGGAAAATAATGCAGCCAGTTGTCACTGACAATGGTATAAACTATGTTTAGGTGAACTTCCACAACCTACTGCAGTTATTCTACATGGACCTGCAGCCGGAGCCGACTGAGACTGGCCGCCTGGGAGTGCTTTAGGACGGGAGAGGCTCCCGCTGCTCCTTCCTTACAGTAACTGCAGAACAATATGTGCCTTCAAGTCAGTCGCCAAAACACCAGAAAAGTCTCTAATAACTCCAGTAAAAGCTGCTAGATTTGTCGCTTTTAACAAAAAAAGTCTCCAGATTTAGCGAGAAAGTCTCCAAGTTGGCAACAGTGTCTGAATGAAAGCAAAGCGGCTGTGGGAGGAGTTTACAGCACAGCGCTGCAACGCCAGAGACGCTCGATTAGCAGCCGAAGACAGCAGGAGAGGAAACTGCAGAGAGAAAAATAATCACACCCTTTTATTTTTATCATCGTTGAAAACCCAGATCGTACTGATATTAAAATCTGATTAATCGCCCGGCCCTAACGTACATCCCAGTGTAGCATCCCATTAACTGCATTGCAAAGGTATTTTGTGACGTAACTATCATGTTTGTTGATGTTGTGATAAGATCGGATTTCAGTTTATTGCCTGACTTGCAATTTTTGTTTGTTTTTTAACATGAATTTGTTATTTATTTAGCACGGGAGGGGAATTGATTTGATTTTCCGACACTTGTGTGACTCGGCTATGACACTGCTTCACTGCTTACAAACGGGTACAATGTTGAGTCAGTAATGAAGTGAAGCAGACACGTTTACAGCTTGTTGCATGGTTATTCTGATGGAAACATGGAGCATGCGCTGAAGGCAGTAACATGCGAGCCTCCCACCATGTTGTCTGGCTGTTTTAGTCTGACGTTGCAAAGTTTGATCTTAGTTGGACCAACATGTTTACATGCTACTCTAAACATCTGGGTCTGTATGAATGAACCAGATGTTACCCGATAAATTCATGTTTTTCACACTTCCTGATGACATCACTGTGACATCATCATCACTGTTTGGATGTACCTTAGTTTCCATGTCATGTGTTTTTATGTGTTCCTTCACCACATTTTGGAGGTGAATGCTCCACTTTCCCAACTTTTTCTGAAAGAAAAGTTAAAATATTAACGCAGAAAATGGTTTAAATCCTTTTGAGGAGAGGTTTGCTGCTGAGCCGCCATCTTTAGAGAGATGCTTTAATTAATCATAAAGGAAATGTTTGTAATTTCACTCATTTCCAGAACGTTAAAAACCTCTCGTACAGAAACGTCAGTCAAACCTCAGAAAATAGTTTAAAAAAGCTTTTTTATTCCTGGTAGTTCAGCTCCACTCGGATCCAAGACGTGATAAACAAATGTTTTCTCTTATCGTTAGTCTTGTTTATGTGGATTCCTCCTCCTCCTCCTCCAACGTCTCAGGAGGAGGTGCAAACACATCATACAACCACCATCCACTGTGTTACGTAACTCAGATTTCTATTCAGGATTCTTAAAGAGGCATTTCTCTCCTCTGCTGGTTAATCAGCATCGTTTGTCACCATTTCACTTCTGCTTCTTGTTTTTTTTTATTTATTTACATCCACAAATGAGTAAAATAATCCATCACAATGAAAAGTGACAGATTTGTGCATCACAGCTTTAGGCCACAAAGACTAGAAACTACATCATACCTGAGCTGTAACCCCCCCCCCCCCCCCCGTTGCATCATGTTTACTCTTCTGTTTTAGGTTTTTTTAAACTCTTATCAGCATGAAGAGATTTAAAGGACTGCAGTGCAACACAGACCAAAGCAGATCCTCATTTGTTGAATTTTACTGTCATTTTGCTTCAACAATCCCTGGAAGTGAGGAAACGGATGAAATTACATCTAAACGGCTAAAAACTTGACTGACGTCATGTAACGGCAGCTTTTCAGGCCTTCGTATGAAACAATCATCCCCTCAGTTTGTCTTCCGACGTCGTTGAGTCGCCGACTTCAGCGGCAGAGCCTCGTGCGTTGAGCTTTATGAAACGAATCCACAGTGAAGTCCTCCATTTAGCAAAAGACTGACGGGTTCGTTTCGGCTTCGGTCAGAAGGTGACCGCAGTCAGCCTCCCGTCGGACGGCTCTGCTGCAGAGCTTAGGCTGGCAAAAGCAGCAACATCACTGAGATGACTTCTCTAGAGCGAAGCATGTTCCTCAGATTTACTGCGTCTGACTTCACGTCTGAAACACTTCTCTCTCTAAATCAATACCTGGACATTCAGCTCCTCAGATGTGCTGACTTGCTGCTTTTTTGTCACTAATTTATTTCCTCTGTGACTCCACTTTTTCTTTCAGCTCCAATATATTTATTAGTTTTATTTGATGCTGCTTCCAAAAAGGCCTCTTTCTGTTTGGAAGTCACCGAAGCAAGTCTCCAGGAGGAAACGAGGCCGACAGAGCTGCAGCGTCTGTCTGCAGACGCCACTTCGGTGTTTTCCAAATGCACCATCGTGTTGAAGAAAAAACAGAGCAGCAGGTTTTAAACTGCATTCTTCTTCTCTGGTAATTGGCACCGTGCTGATGGGGAACTTTGGCTCATTGCACCCGGAGACCTGGGTGTGTTTGTGTACCCTGAACACTCAGCAGCTTCTGTGTGTGTGTGTGTGTGTGTGTGTGTGTTTAGTTAATGCTCTGCGCCTTAAAAACATAAAAATTCCTGATGATTTGACTTCCAAACTCAAAGACTGCAGCCTGAAGAATGCTGGCTGTAACTCCTCTGCAAGCTGGAACTGAAAGTTTAATGTCGATTACGCAACAATTATTTTAATTTCGAGTAGGTGCGGAGACGTCTCAGGGAAAGAGGTTTGTGTGGAAGAGGGGGGAGGGTGGCATCGAACGATAAGCGAGCGTGTGCAGGCAGGTCTGGCAGGATGGTCCTCCTTTCAGATGGAGGTCAAAATGGACACGGAGCCCCACCTTCAGCCCCTCCAGCGCAGAGCCGGGCCCACATCAGGAAGGTAGAGTCAGTGTGTGGATGCTGGAGGCTGCAGAGAGGCGAATGTGGAGGAAAGTAGGTCAGAGATGCAGAAGCAATCAAGCATGAGAGCAGAGCAGCATCCTCGTCTCTCAGCTGAGCTGCGAGCAGCGCTGGTGAGCGGCCAGGCTCGTGCACAGGCTCGTGCACGGCAGCAGACAAGCTCCTTTGTTTTCAGGGTTGAGGCTTTAAAGGCTCTGAGACGGTTACACAATGAAGTCGAATTACATTAAATCTAACGTCGGGTTGCTGGTAAAATGCTAAAATTAGCTGCTTTTCTTTTTTAATGTTTATTTTTAATTGAGCTTCACAAAATAAACAAACTGAAGAGTTTGTTTATTTTGATGTTTCAGATGTAAATTCATGATACTTATAATGTAGATTTCTCTAAACTGTAATGATGAAACTATAAATTCTCACACTCTGAAAGGTTTATTTAACAGTTTATGTGATCGAGTGATAAATACTTTATTAATCCCTTGAGAAAATGTTGTCAACCTTCTGTATGGAAAAGATGATTATATTTTATTTTTTATATTTAAAATGCAAAAATAATTTGAAGTATTTCCAATTTTGTTTTGTTAAATAATAATTTACCAACTTCAGGAGTTTATTATAACAGATGATTAAACTGTTTATTTATATAAAAAAATTCACAAAATATTTTTAAAAAACTTTCATCTGAGAGGAATAATACACAGCAAATTAGGATTAAAATGTTGTTTTTACGTTGGTGGACGTACTTCTAGCAATTCAGTTCACTTCAGCTTAATCTATACCAATACATTTAACAACAGTCTTCTCATTTCAGTACAATTCATCCTAATCCTGCTAAAACAAAACCACATTAGTCAAATCTGCAAAATAATACAGGAAAAAACATTAAAATAATAATAATAAAAAATAATAAATAATAACAATAATAATAATAATAGATAAATTAGATAAATAATAATAATACAGAAAATACCATTATTTTGCAAAGAAAAAGCAGAATCTAGAAGGTGACTGAAACTACATTTCCCATGATGCATCTGTCAGCTGCTCTGTAGATCCCTGCATCTTTAATTCCAGGCAGTGATGCAAACCTGAGGATCACCCTGATGACATCACTATGACATCATCGGGGTGTTTTTATAAGACTTGTCTCATTTCTGAACCTTTTAATCCCCCCTCCCCCTTTTTATGCCTCACATTTTGAATTTCAGCCACGCAGCCCATCCACACACACACACACGCACGCACGCGCACACACACACACACACACACACACACCCTGGCTGTGTGCTCAGAGCTCCTGGAGCTGTGTCAACACCCCTGTTGACCGAGCTCCTTGCAGAGCCGACGTCTGTGCCAAGATGGCATTTTCACACGGCCCTGAGAGGAACGGGCCGCATCAGCAGACCTTTCAGCCTTTTCCTCCTCATGGAGCCACGACAAAGCCTGCTGTCATGTTCCCTTTCTGCAGCAGGTGAAATGTGTGTGTGTGTGTGTGTGTGTGCCTTGTCCCAGTACAAATCATCAAGAGGGTCTGCTTCCAGTCCCCTCTGGCCCCACGGCAGTATGAGTGAAAACTGCAGATACTCTAGCTTTAATTACTGCAGTTGTCTCCACTCCAGTGCTGCTGCACCGAGAGGAGAAGGTAACCCAGATCTCTTTGGAGTAGATGGTGGTACATGGCAAAGTTGTGGCTACAGTGGGTAGATAATCTATCAGGTGCTTCCAGAAGGGACTTTTTAATTTGGCCAGAAGAGATCTGGTCACCTTTGTGCTGTAGTTTCAGCACAGGTAGATAAGCTCGCCTTGTGTACACATGTGTGTACATACGACTATCAGCTGCAGGTTGGAGCTCCATCAGCCTGCAGTTTGTTTGCTCTGCAGCCGTCCGAGCACCCGGATGCAGAGTGAACAGCCTCTCACAGAGATTGTCTTCGTTGGCAAGTGTTCAGCTTTCTGCTTGTTGTTTGGATTCTGTCATGTGTAAGTCTACAATGGGAGTTTTGTCCATGAGCTTTCTGAGAGTACACTATTCATCAGAATTTCTATGGGACACACACTCAACCATTATAACCTATTAGGATCTCCTCTTTTTAAACAGGGATTTACACTTTTGTTAAAGAATAGAGCTGCTTCTTTCTATAACTGTCAACAACTGACAGTAGAAGACGGACTCCAACTCTTTGTAAAAGTAATTAAAATACTGTAGAAATGCTAAGTTTGAGTAAAACTGAGCCTCAGAATAATCTCACAACTTTCCACTTCAGCAGCATCTTCTTTGCTAATTGCTACTATCGAGTTGGACCTTCCGTTTGCTTTAGAACTGACTTAATTCCCGGTGTCATAGAACCAACAAGGTGTTGGAAAGAATCCTGAGATTTGGCTCCATGTTGACATGAAACATCACAGAGCTGCTGCACAACACCATGAGAATCTCCTGTTCCACCTCATCACCATGAGAATCTCCCGTTCCACCTCATCACCATGAGAACCTCCCGTTCCACCTCATCACCATGAGAACCTCCCGTTCCACCTCATCACCATGAGAATCTCCCGTTCCACCTCATCACCATGAGAATCTCCCGTTCCACCTCATCACCATGAGAATCTCCCGTTCCACCGCATCACCATGAGAATCTCCCGTTCCACCTCATCACCATGAGAACCTCCCGTTCCACCGCATCACCATGAGAATCTCCCGTTCCACCTCATCACCATGAGAATCTCCCGTTCCACCTCATCACCATGACAAACTCCCGTTCCACCTCATCACCATGAGAATCTCCCGTTCCATCTCATCACCATGACAACCTCCCGTTCCACCGCATCACCATGAGAATCTCCCGTTCCACCTCATCACCATGAGAATCTCCCGTTCCACCTCATCATGATGAGAATCTCTCGTTCCACCTCATCATGATGAGAATCTCTCGTTCCACCTCATCACCATGAGAACCTCACGTTCCACCTCATCATGATGAGAATCTCCCGTTCCACCTCATCACCATGAGAATCTCCCGTTCCACCTCATCACCATGAGAATCTCCCGTTCCACCTCATCACCATGAGAATCTCTCGTTCCACCTCATCATGATGAGAATCTCTCGTTCCACCTCATCACCATGAGAACCTCACGTTCCACCTCATCGTGATGAGAATCTCCCGTTCCACCTCATCACCATGAGAATCTCCCGTTCCACCTCATCACCATGAGAATCTCCCGTTCCACCTCATCACCATGAGAATCTCCCGTTCCACCTCATCACCATGAGAATCTCTCGTTCCACCTCATCATGATGAGAATCTCCCGTTCCACCTCATCACCATGAGAATCTCCCGTTCCACCTCATCACCATGAGAATCTCCCGTTCCACCTCATCACCATGAGAACCTCCCGTTCCACCTCATCACCATGAGAATCTCCCGTTCCATCTCATCACCATGACAACCTCCCGTTCCACCGCATCACCATGAGAATCTCCCGTTCCACCTCATCACCATGAGAATCTCCCGTTCCACCTCATCATGATGAGAACCTCACGTTCCACCTCATCGTGATGAGAACCTCCCGTTCCACCTCATCACCATGAGAATCTCCCGTTCCACCTCATCACCATGAGAATCTCCCGTTCCATCTCATCACCATGACAACCTCCCGTTCCACCGCATCACCATGAGAATCTCCCGTTCCACCTCATCACCATGAGAATCTCCCGTTCCACCTCATCATCATGAGAATCTCCTGTTCCACCTCATCATCATGAGAATCTCCTGTTCCACCTCATCATCATGAGAATCTCCTGTTCCACCTCATCACCATGAGAACCTCCCGTTCCACCTCATCATGATGAGAATCTCCCGTTCCACCTCATCATGATGAGAATCTCCCGTTCCACCGCATCACCATGAGAATCTCCCGTTCCACCTCATCATGATGAGAATCTCCCGTTCCACCTCATCATGATGAGAACCTCCCGTTCCACCTCATCATGATGAGAATCTCCCGTTCCACCTCATCATCATGATGAGAATCTCTCGTTCCACCTCATCATGATGAGAATCTCCCGTTCCACCTCATCATGATGAGAATCTCCCGTTCCACCTCATCATGATGAGAATCTCCCGTTCTACCTCATCATCATGAGAATCTCCCGTTCCAACTCATCATCATGAGAATCTCCCATTCCACCTCATCATGATGAGAATCTCCCGTTCCACCTCATCATCATGAGAATCTCCCTTTCCACCTCATCATGATGAGAATCTCCCGTTCCACCTCATCACCATGAGAATCTCCCGTTCCACCTCATCATCATGAGAATCTCCCGTTCCACCTCATCACCATGAGAATCTCCCGTTCCACCTCATCACCATGAGAATCTCCCGTTCCACCTCATCATCATGAGAATCTCCCGTTCCACCTCATCATCATGAGAATCTCCTGTTCCACCTCATCACCATGAGAATCTCCTGTTCCACCTCATCATGATGAGAATCTCCCGTTCCACCTCATCATGATGAGAATCTCCGGTTCCACCTCATCACCATGAGAATCTCCCGTTCCACCTCATCACCATGAGAATCTCCCGTTCCACCTCATCATCATGAGAATCTCCCGTTCCACCTCATCACCATGAGAATCTCCCGTTCCACCTCATCACCATGAGAATCTCCCGTTCCACCTCATCACCATGTGAATCTCCCGTTCCATCTCATCATGATGAGAATCTCCCGTTCCACCTCATCACCATGAGAATCTCCCATTCCACCTCATCACCATGAGAATCTCCCGTTCCATCTCATCATTATGAGAATCTCCCGTTCCACCTCATCATGATGAGAATCTCCCGTTCCACCTCATCACCATGAGAATCTCCCGTTCCACCTCATCATCATGAGAATCTCCCGTTCCACCTCATCACCATGAGAATCTCCCGTTCCACCTCATCACCATGAGAATCTCCCGTTCCACCTCATCACCATGTGAATCTCCCGTTCCATCTCATCATGATGAGAATCTCCCGTTCCACCTCATCACCATGAGAATCTCCCATTCCACCTCATCACCATGAGAATCTCCCGTTCCATCTCATCATTATGAGAATCTCCCGTTCCACCTCATCATGATGAGAATCTCCCGTTCCACCTCATCACCATGAGAATCTCCCGTTCCACCTCATCACCATGAGAATCTCCCGTTCCACCTCATCACCATGAGAATCTCCCGTTCCACCTCATCACCATGAGAATCTCCCGTTCCACCTCATCATGATGAGAATCTCCCATTCCACCTCATCATGATGAGAATCTCCCGTTCCACCTCATCATGATGAGAATCTCCCATTCCACCTCATCAAGATGAGAATCTCCCGTTCCACCTCATCACCATGAGAATCTCCCGTTCCACCTCATCATGATGAGAATCTCCCATTCCACCTCATCACCATGAGAATCTCCCGTTCCACCTCATCATGATGAGAATCTCCCGTTCCACCTCATCACTATGAGAATCTCCCGTTCCACCTCATCACCATGAGAATCTCCCGTTCCACCTCATCACCATGAGAATCTCCCATTCCACCTCATCATGATGAGAATCTCCCGTTCCACCTCATCACCATGAGAATCTCCCGTTCCACCTCATCATGATGAGAATCTCCCGTTCCACCTCATCATGATGAGAATCTCCCGTTCCACCTCATCATGATGAGAATCTCCCGTTCCACCTCATCATGATGAGAATCTCCCGTTCCACCTCATCACCATGAGAATCTCCCGTTCCACCTCATCACCATGAGAACCTCCCGTTCCACCTCATCATGATGAGAATCTCCCGTTCCACCTCATCATGATGAGAATCTCCCGTTCCACCTCATCATGATGAGAATCTCCCGTTCCACCTCATCACCATGAGAATCTCCCGTTCCACCTCAACATCATGAGAATCTTCCGTTCCACCACATCATGATGAGAATCTCCCGTTCCAACTCATCACCATGAGAATCTCCCGTTCCACCTCATCACCATGAGAATCTCCTGTTCCACCTCATCACCATGAGAATCTCCCGTTCCACCTCATCACCATGAGAATCTCCCGTTCCACCTCATCACCATGAGAATCTCCCGTTCCATCTCATCACCATGACAACCTCCCGTTCCACCGCATCACCATGAGAATCTCCCGTTCCACCTCATCACCATGAGAATCTCCCGTTCCACCTCATCATCATGAGAATCTCCTGTTCCACCTCATCATCATGAGAATCTCCTGTTCCACCTCATCATCATGAGAATCTCCTGTTCCACCTCATCACCATGAGAACCTCCCGTTCCACCTCATCATGATGAGAATCTCCCGTTCCACCTCATCATGATGAGAATCTCCCGTTCCACCGCATCACCATGAGAATCTCCCGTTCCACCTCATCATGATGAGAATCTCCCGTTCCACCTCATCATGATGAGAACCTCCCGTTCCACCTCATCATGATGAGAATCTCCCGTTCCACCTCATCATCATGATGAGAATCTCTCGTTCCACCTCATCATGATGAGAATCTCCCGTTCCACCTCATCATCATGAGGATCTCCTGTTCCACCTCATCATCATGAGAATCTCCTGTTCCACCTCATCATCATGAGAATCTCCTGTTCCACCTCATCACCATGAGAACCTCCCATTCCACCTCATCATGATGAGAATCTCTCGTTCCACCGCATCACCATGAGAATCTCCCGTTCCACCTCATCATGATGAGAATCTCCCGTTCCACCACATCACCATGAGAATCTCCGTTCCACCTCATCATGATGAGAATCTCCCGTTCCACCTCATCACCATGAGAATATCCCGTTCCACCTCATCATGATGAGAATCTCCCGTTCCACCTCATCACCATGAGAACCTCCCGTTCCACCTCATCACGATGAGAATCTCCCGTTCCACCTCATCATGATGAGAATCTCTCGTTCCACCTCATCATGATGAGAATCTCTCGTTCCACCTCATCCCAAAGCTGCTCTGCTGGACTGAGATCTGGTGACTGTGGAGCCGTTGGAGGACAGTGAACTCATCGTCATGGTGGAGATGATGTGAGCTTTGTGACATGGTGCATCATCCTGCTGGAAGTTTCCATCAGAAGATGCTGCACTGTGCTCATAAAGAGATGGACATGGTCAGCAGCAACACTCAGGTTGGCTGTGGAGGTTAAACCAGGTCATGTTGGTACTAAGGGGACCAAAGTGGGACAAAAACATATCCCCAACATTACTACACCAGCAGCAGCCTGAAGCGTTGATCCTGACGGCAGGATGGATCCATGTTGTCATGATGCTTCCAGCAGATTCTGATCCTACCATGTGGATGTGTGGTCTTCTGCTGCTGGATGTTTCCTTTCCTCCAGACCTTCTCTGGAAACCCTGGAGATGTTTGTGTGTGAAAATCCCAGTAAATTCTCAGACCAACAACCTGCCACATTAAAAGTCACTTAAATCTTCTTTCCTCCTCATTCTGATGCTCATCTTGAACTCCAGCAAGTCGTTTTGACCACGTCTACATGACTAAATGATTTGAGTTGCTGCCACGTGTTTGGCTGGTTAGATGTTTATGGTAACAAACAGATGTTAAAGATGTTCTTTTCAGCTAATTCTGGCATTTTGCTGCTTATCAATGTATCTCGACTATTTAATATAACCCAGTGGAGGAAAACTTTTTGGGATATTTGCAAAACTGGTTTAAATTAGAATAGACGTGTTATAAATTTGTGCCTCAGAAATAAAAAATAAATTGATCAGATCTTTTCCACCTTGGGGAGCATTTGACTGGCAGTAACCCCGTCTGTGTTTTTGTGGTTGGATCTGCTCTCCAGCTTGTGCTGCTCCTGCCGTCTGTGGTAAACGTGCAACTCTGTTCAAACAATCAGGAGGTCGGGAGATGTGAAAGTACACAGAGCAAAGGTCACATAGCTGAGCCTGGTGCACCTTTTACTGTGGGTTTTATGGGTGAAGTAACCACAGCAACAGTTTAGGCATTGCGGCTCGTAAACACGGTAACATCAGTTGCATCTCTGCAGTGTGTGAAACAGAAGCTTTGAGGCGGCCAGTGATGGAAGATTTTCCCTGAAATTCCCTGAAATGTTCTGTTCTGCAGAAATAAAAGAGTTTGAGTTTTGCTGTGGAAACATCTGATGGTGTTGTTGGCCTGCAGATGTAGCTCGACATAAAAACCGATGTGCTACGACTGTTCAAGCATCTCCGTAATGTTGTGCACGTTCCGCTTCATAAGCTGAATGATCCGTTTCTTTAGCCAGCAGGATTTTCCAAAGAGAATTTCAGATTTTTCAGACCACAGGGAAGTTTTCCCTCAGGGTCATGGACCGTTCGGTTGTAGCAAAGGAGGTGGAGGCTTTTTATTTTGGTCGGCTCAGGTTGCATCTTTGCTTTCTGCAGACGATGTGCTGGTGATCAAAGACCTGCAACTGAGATGTTTAACAACTGAGATGAAAATTGGCTCAAAAGGTCTCAGGCAGTGGTGCTCAATCAGAAAAGGGCAGACTGTCCACTCCAGGCTGAAAGTAAGGAGTCATGGATGTCCAAATCTGGTCCTCGAAGGCCACAGTCCTGCAAGTTTTTTATAATTCACTGCTTCTTTTTGTTGTCTAGTCCGGTATTTAAGCAAGCAGAATGATGGTCTGGCATGGGTGAATGTGACAAGTAGTGTAAAGGGCTTTTAGTGGTCGTCATGACTAGAAAACGCTATATAAGTACAAGTCCATTTACCATTTACACATATACACATAAGATCCAACCACATATTTATGGTCCCACTGCAGGAGGACAAAGTCAACAATTGTCAGGAGCACCAGAAACTAACCGGTTAGATATAAACCAGAAACACCGAAAGAAAACTAGCTGTATGTATGTGTGTATATGTATACATCTGTAGGTTGGTTTTTCTTTTTGTTTTTGGGGTTTTTTTTGTTTTGTTTTTTTTTGTTTCTCTCTCCCTTTCCTCTCCCTTTATCTCTTTCACTTTTCTTATGAGGTGTTTTTTCTTCTTTCTCTTTCTGTCTTTCATCTGTCCTCTCCGGTCATTATATCTATAAAGCTTCCCCTGACAAAGAAAATTTGCTCAGCAGAACACAGCATCCAGACCATCATTCTGCTTGCCTAAATGCTTGACAAGACAAAAAAAAAAAGAGAAAAAAAAAAAAGAAAACTAGCTGTTAGTAAATAAACCTGCAGACGACTCAGTGACATGCAGAACATACAGAGTGGAACGAGTTCAGAGAAGAGTGATCATGCCAATGTGACTCCGCCCACACAATGTGACCTCGCCCACATAATGTGACCCCACCCACACAAAAGTGAGAGGCAGGTCAGAAGAACCCAGAGACCTGGGCAGTCGGCAGCGACCCCCAGGCACAGACCCCAACCACCCCACTCCGGAGCCAGCCATGCATCCGCCCAGGAGGTGGCAGAGGGGGGGCCCAAGCCAGGGCCCCCCCAATAACCCCTGGCTGTAGCCTGGAGAATGGGGCGGGGCTGGATATTGTTCGTGGTTGGATGTCAAATGAGCGTGGGGTGAGGGTTAGGGTTGATCCAATCAAAATGTTGAGGGGGCGGAGTTAGATGTCCAACTCCGCCCCCTCAACATTTTGTCAGCCTCATTCTCCAGGCTGCAGCTAAGACCCTCTCAAGCCCCCTGCAGTCAGGGGGAACAGGCCAGCAGACTCAGACCGGCAAAGGCTGGCCCTGCTGGGGGGTTTCACACCAGGGCAGGATATGTTCAACTGCTTCACAGCTGTTTCCGATGAATGGCTCATTACCAGGATGGTGCTGCACTGGAGCGCTGTAGTGATCCATTCCATTTGAACCGGATGTGTTGAAGCAGGAAAACTGGAAGTAGACATGTTTACTTTAACTTGAGCAGTTTCAAGCATGTTTGGGTTTAATCTGAGCCAGGAGGACGGAGCTGGAGGCTGGCGAGGGGATTGGTGCCTTAGCAGCAGCCATGCTGATGTTTTTACCCATCAGAGGCACAAACGTGGGTCCTTTTTACCACATAGCTGCTCAGTTCAGTCCTTTTAGGGCAACAATCCAGCAGGTTTTCCATGTATTCCTGCTTCAACACGCCTGAATCAAACCTATCAGATGACTCATTCATTTGCGTCAGGTGTGTTGGAGCAGGGATGCATGGAAAACCTGCTGGATTACGGCTCTCGTAGGTCCAAACTGAGCATACCTGGTTTAGGGGTTCCAGCTCTGGTCCTCACATGCAGCAGTCCTGCAGGTTTTAGGTGTTTTCTGCTCCAACACACCTGATTGAGATGAAATGGTTTTCCTCAACGTCTCCTTTCAGGTTCTGTCCAAACATGTTGATCCATTAATCTGATTCGGGTGCAGGAGAGCGGCCCTCGCGGACCAAGTTTGGACCCATCTGGTCTGAAAGAATGAGAATACTCTCTCACCTCTCACCCCATCACTACATTTATCCACAGTCTCGTCTCTTCCAGGCTTAACTACTGCAACTTCTATCTGTTTGATCCCAAAAAAATCCTCCATAAACTTAAACTGGTTCAGAATGAGCAGCCTGGGTCACTACAAGAACCCCATCCAGCCATCAAGCCCCCCCCGTCCAGCAGCGGCTCCACTGGGTCCCCGTACCCATCGCATTCATTAATTACAGCAATATTGGAGAATTGTGAGAATTACAATTTAAATTGAATCGGCACCCAAAAAATCCGAATCGAATCGAATCAGGACAAAAATATATCGTCACAGCCCGACTGATTATTATCGCTTCATGTATTCTTTATGTGTGTATTTATGGGTTTACTCAAGTAAGGTGGCCTTGAGTGTCCAGAAAGGCGCCCACAAAGTAAATGTATTGTTATTATTATTATTATTATTATTATTACTATTATTACTATTATTGATAATACAAATGGCTGTACTGAGCTTCCTCTGAAGGCAGCTAGACTCTCCCCCAGGCATGGTGGAGGGAACTTAGCCATTCATGAGGCGCTTCCCACCAGGAGGAGCCTCACAGAGATCTGGAAGAAGTCCTGGATGGATGCTGATGATCCTGAAGACCAGGAGATCATCAGCACCACGTCTCGACTTTCAGTCTCAGGTTCAGACTCTCAGCAGCTTTGTGTTTATTGACAATAAACATTAAAACCCACAAATTTTTTGATATTTTATGTAGAGAAAATGTGTTTCCTTATTTTCTATTGTATTGTTGTTGCACCCAGATGGAGGCAATCCTCGTCTTTTCCTCTTGAAGTTGCTCTTTTTTCATTTCTTAGCAAGTTAGTGACCTGATACGACCTCGTTGCTGTTCTGTAAAATCGGAGTTTTAGAAGAATCGTCTCTTTTATGGAGCTTTTCAAGTCAAACGACTCTGAATCATCTGAAATATTTCCTGTAGAGTTTCTAATTAAATCCTTGTTGAGGATAAAACAGACATTCTAGACTTTGACAGCTCTAAACTGTAAAATAATGACTAAATCCGTCAAATAAATGTTTTAAGTTTCAAGCATAACCTGGAAATACTTTCTGTACCTTTTAGTCTTTTATTAAAGTGAAATAAATCGCGACATTTCCCACCACAGAAACTTACAGCGCTGCTTTCATTCGTTTGCATTTCCAGCTAAATATTTTGGACTTTTAACGGTGCGACCGGACTTCAAGCAGAGCCGTAGCTCTGAGAGATTAAACCATCACGCTGATGTGCCAACGTGGGCTTGAGAGGGAAACTAAAGCTCTGAAGTTGCCAAATCTGCATCGCCATACAAACCCGGCGCAGGCTGTTTGAGTGCTGGGAGCGATTATGCCGTAAGCTCTCTGCGCCGGTGCAAGGCAGTGAAAAAATATGATCTGGACTGAAAAAGTGCTGATGTAACCCGAGGCTTGGGTTTAATCTGATATGTAATCCTCTTTTTATGAGATTTGACGCAGTTCCCATGTGCTGAGCGGCTGAAGGAGCACGCTGGGGGGTGCGGCTGGGGGGCTGATGTGTTGTCGTGACTCGCTGGTCAGGTTGAAGTTTGTGGAGTCACAGGTTGAGCGTTGCTCTCTGGTTGTTTAGGAAGTGCAGCCTGTCACGGTGAGGACGGCGTGCACATGGCCTGACGGGACTATTTTAGTCTGCGAGGCTGTAACATGAAGCGCCGACCCCACGTCAGCGTGTATAAATAACCGCCGTTTCACAGCCGCAGTGTCTGTTTACGTTGTGAGGTGACGGACGGGGTTTGTATGCCGGAAGACAAAGTGTCCAACAAGTGCGCCATCGTTACCTTTTAATCCCCTTCAGCCAGCCGCCTTCTCCCCTCTCACCCACTTTGTCATTTGTGACACATGACGGACGACCGACCGAGTCCTGATCTGTCCGTTTGCTTCTCTTGCAGCCTGACCTGTGACCGGCAATGGACTACATGAACAACGCCTCCAACAGCTACAGCTCTGGAGACACCATGAGCGCCTCCTTAGCCAACATGACCATCAGCGAGCAGCACCACCAGGAGAACGGAGTCCAGATGGGACACAGAGGAGCCGGAGACGCCAAAATGAAAGGTCAGGCTGGAGACACGCCGATACACCAAGCGCTGGATGGATGTGTCGGTGACGTGAAGCACGATGAAGACGATTTCAGCCGTCAGGTTGAGCTAAATCACGACAGCTGATCTCGTCTCTTCAGACCTTTTTGGGTTCAACGTCTGCGTTTGTCACCAAACAAAAACACTTGGTATTAGACACATGTAGCTGCAACGCCTCTGATGTGGCATCAAGGTTCTCTGAATTCTTTCCTATGACTTCATGCGGCCAGTGGGAGAGTTTTACGTGAGGCGCGACAGGAAATCAGTGGAAACACATCAGGCCAGGTCGTTTTCAGAGCCGCACTTTGTTGCAGATGGTGGGAAATCTGTTGGACTGGGAGCAAATATTGCAATAAAAACCTTTCTTTTAGATGAAACCTTAAAAAAAAAACCAAGTGTTACAGGTGTGATTTGTACATATTTCAGACGCTGATAATGACCACCATGTCCATGCCTGGACCATTCATCTCCTCATGACTGTAAAAAAGAACCAATCTCTCGCCACATCCACCTTCATCAGCCAAAACGTGCGGTGAGCATGTTCTTGAGAGATGAAAAATACTTTATATCAGGGGCGGACTTACCACCAGGCAAAACTAGGGGGTTGCCCCGGGCCCCCAGGTCTTTAGGACCCCATAAAACTTGTCATACACTTATAGTTATTTATTACTTAGTTATTTATTACTAACAAAAATGATGTTTTAGATTAAAATACATTCGCTAAACTGTCAGCAGAATGATTATTATATTATGTGTGTCTCGGGGCCCCCCCCTTCAGGTATATAGGGTGATCTGTGTGTGTGATGCGGTCAGTGAGTTGATCTGTAACTTAAAGAATGACTCGTCACAATAAATGATCAGTTCGTACCGTCGAGTGAAGCAACCCTTCCCTGTCATTAAACACGGTCCTCTCAGCCAGCAAAGAGACTTTTACACTGGCTGTTTGTTAGCGACGCAGATAATGTACAGTAGTGGAGTAGAAAGTGCAATATTTACCATGGGGCCCCACGCCTGCCTTTGCCTGGGGCCCCAAATCTCTTAAATCCGCCACTGCTTTATATTTACTTTATTTTTAGCTGTTTAAATCGTGAAAATGATAAAGGTCATAAAAAACAAGCGCGAACTAAAGATTTTATGAAATGGCTTCAGGAAAAGTGGCTTGTGAAGCTTTTGTTGGAATTAAAGTCAGAATTTACAGCCATCAGAGGTCTTTAAATAACTTTCTTTGTTTGCAAGTTATGTTAAATTGAACTTTAGCTAACCTGAATATTTTTTATAAACCCGATGTCGACTGGGCTGCTGTGAAGAAACTTAACTAATCACAGAGTAAATCAGCTGGTTGTGGTTAGTTTACACCAAACAAACAGTAACAACTCTACAAGACACTAAAATAAGAACTTAAAGGAGCAGAAACGATGCAAAACTTCTTTTTCCTGCCTGTTTTTCCTCACATGAAGAAGAAATAAGCTGAGGGATGTTTGGGTGCAGGGATCTGTCTGATCTTATCTCAGCATAAACTGGCTTTTTCTCAGATGAACTGGTAAATTTTAATGTTTGGAGGAGGTGTGGCCGCCGTGAAACTGGTCCACTGCTGACTGGAGAGATGAAATCTTTCACTTTATGTATTCACACTGGCTCTTCCTATTGAAAGAAGCGGACTCAGGACCGACCGATCGTCCTCTAGGTGGACATGTCAGGAGGTGAAGACCCTGTAACACAGATTCAGGAAGTGACTCGAGCAGATTGTGTCACATTCTGCAGAACATCAGCAGTAAATCAACGTCGTGATAGCTACGAATCATTCGCTTATGGGCAGGAAAAGGTTAAGGAGCATTTTAATTTCAGATTTCTGCTGTGATTTGAGCTCTGAATGCATATGAAGAACATAAAACATGACATATAAAAGCTGAAATAAACCTTGTGATGTGTTGGAAGGGGAGGTTCTCATGGTGATGAGGTGGAACTGTGTGAAGCTTCGTGTCTAAATCTCAGAGGAATGTTTCCAACAGCATGAATTAAAGTGGTTCTAAAGGGAAAAAATGGTTTAAACCAGTACTAGCAAGGTGGAACTGGTGGAGAATCCAGTGACTGGATGTAAAAAGGATGTGAGAATTGATGATTTGAAGTGGGCGTCATCTTTAATCGGTAAAATATGGCGTTTTGTAACATGTTATAATGCAGGTTTTAGTCCTGTGGAGCATTAAGAAGCGGATTACGTTACATAAAGAGATAATTAATACAACAGTTATCAGTTTGAAAGGAGGAGCTGTAAATCCCGTCCATCAATAATCTTTTACAGCAGCATTTTAATATGCTTTAACTTATCATTTTGCATGTTGTGTAATCCACATTTTGGGCCTTTGGGGTGAAAAGTTAGTCACAAGTGCTTCATGTTGGAGCTTTAATCCCAGAGCACAGTGGGATTATTCAGTCGGACTGGAGGAAGGCAGTTTTCTGAGGGTCTTTGTTGACTGCAGAGTCGGAGCCCCCTGACTTTCAGCCGGGCTTTGTTCTAATCTCTTTTTACATAATGATAGAAGACATGCAGCTGCATGGGCATCTGGGTCAGACCTGGAAGAACGAGCCCCGTCTCCATCCTGCGCCGCTCTTCTCTCCCAGTTTAGGTCACAAACAATCCGGCCTTCAGCGCCGCAGACGGAAAACCTCACATTAAAATAACTCAATAGAAATAAGGTCAATAAACAGAAGAGTCTCTCAGTTCTGCTTGTAAAAGAAATAGTTTGAATCTGGACAGATTGTTCATGTCAGGCCTGTCAGCAATGCGTTTTCTCTCTCTTTACCCCGCCAACCATATGGCCAATTAGTGCGTAGCCTAGCTTTTCCCAGTTTACAGCCCTCACTAGTGCGGTCGTTCTCCCCGTTTCCTCTTCCCATCACCTTGTGTAGAAACAGGAAGCCGCCCACAGAGTCGGATCTGAACAGCTCTGTAAGCAGCAGCCAGACAGACGGTAAGAATCCCAGCAGTGATGTGTGTGGACGCCGTAGAGGCGGAGCTTAGTGGTGTGGCTGCACTTCGTGTAATGTAGCCAGGTAGCCTGTTACCTGTGTGATGGTTTAAACAGGGTTTTCCTTTTTTCTGCTTTGATCCTGTGGATCTCATAACTATAGGAAAACACACATCCGTTTGCTCATAATCCGGTTGTAATCTGCTGTTTCAGATGTTTTTTTTTTTTATTTTCCTTTAGCTAATTGTACATATTTAAAAAATAAACAAATAAAATAAAGTCTCAAATATTTTAATTACAAGGGTAAACTAATTCAATTCAGATCACAAGGTAATTTAATTTAATTTAATTTAATTTAATTCATTTTCCTAATGCCTTAATCCAATTCAGGGTTGCGGAGAAGCTGGAGCCTATCCCAGCAGTCTGTGGGCGAAAGGCGGGGTTTAATTTATTTTAATTTAATTTAATTTAATTACAAAGGAAAACTAATTAAATTCAGATTACAAGTTAAGTTAATTTAATTTAATTTAATTCAATTTAATTTAATTTAATTTAATACAAGTTAGGCTAACTAAATTCAGAATTTCATGATTTTTTTTCGCATCTCAAAAGCGAAATCTTTTTAACTTTTAATCTTATTTACAACAAACATAATCTGAGGAGTTTGAAATGATAACTATCAGTTTTATATCTCAAAATTAATGAACTTATATCTAATGGAAAAAATTGTTGGAATTTCAAGAATCTGAGTCACTAATTATTTTCCCATCTTCTGTTTTTTCACTCCTCACTGTAATTTACTGCTTTTAAATCTCAGATGTTTATTTTGCAAGAAAATGTTCAGTATTAAAAGATTCTCATAATTCTTTCTCATAATCTTTATTTTATAATCAATTTAGAATTTCTCACCCTCAGTGACCCTCAGTCTTTAGTCTTATAGTTATAAGAAAGAGTAGTTTATTAGATTATCAGAGATATTAGAGATTAATATAGATTATTATTATTGTTATTATTAGATTAGATTATTAGTCTGAGATCATCATAAATCACATTTTCAGAAATGTTTTCTATTAATGTTTTCTATTTTCTATTAATAATATTTAGAAAATTCTGAATTACTCCGACGTTCTCATTTTATTATAATAAAGTCTCAAAGTGTACTTTTACAAATTCAACAAAAAACTCAAATGATTTTGAGATTTTTATTTTTTTTTTTACTTTTAATCAAATAATTATAAAAACATGATCACTTGATATGATTGTAATTTCCTTATTTACTTTGTCAGTTTTACACCAGCGACCTTTTATTCTGATTCCAGGTTCATGCAGCGTCGCTGCGTCTTCTCTTCATCCCAACACATCAACATTTCTCTTATTCTCATTGTTTATTTCATGCCAGACTGAAACTTCCTCATTATTTAGAAAGAAAAGGAGATTCTTATAACTAACCTTCTAATTTCAGCATGTATGTATGTATGTATGTATGTGTGTAATGAGGAAAAACAGGATAAATGTTTCTCTTTCTGAATATTTACAGTCTTCACTTGTTTTCATGCCTTCAGAGATCAACCTGTTTTACAGTTGTGCTCATATTTATTCATACCCTTTCAGTAAAGAAGGAAAAAAAACAGCTGCCTGTAAAATAAGATGAAATTGACTAAAGTAATAATAAATAAAAGTTTTATGAAAATCATGACATTATTTTCTAATTCTGGTTCAATAGAAATATTTTTTTAAAAGCAAACAAAAAAGATAATTTCTTACACATTCCATCAGTCATAAACTAATATTTAGTTGAAGAATCCTTTAATGTTTCCGCTCCAGTCAGGTGTTTTCTGTTCCTCTCAGTCAGACTTCTGCACCTGTTGACAGGTATTTTGTCCCACTGTTCAACAGAAAAGTCTCTCATTTGTCCAGGACACATTTGTTTGTTTGTTTGTTTGTTTTTTTCTTCAACTCAATTAAATGAAAAAACAGTGTCTTATATTACTAAATTATATTTTTGCAAATTTTTAGTTATTGTTCCTTTAAGTCTCCAGTTATTTGAGTGACTGTTGTAAATTCAGCTTTTCTTTAATGAAAGGGGATGAAGACATATGAGAACAAATGTAGTTTTTTCTTTTTAGCTGCTGAGAGATTGAACTGAACTTTGTTTAGATTCTGTTAAATCATCCGAACAGCCTCAGATTACAGTTGGGTGACTTAAGATTGATGCATTATGTAGTAAATGACTTTCATTCATACCAAAAGACAGTTTCATTTCCTCTTCATGGTGCTGGGTGAGGTGTAAAACTCTGCGGTAATGTTGACGTTTTGACAGCTTCCCTTTGGAGAGATTTCTGTTATTTCTTGTGTCTGAGTCGATTCCTGCTGCTCTGAACTCCGGTTTACCTTTAATTCACAGAGGAGGAATCAATGCTCAGTGAAAATGGAGTAAAATCTGAGCTCTCGCAGCCAGACAGCAGCCACCGTGATGAAGAGGTGCAGCCTGGTACGCCTGCAGTGTCATGCAGTCTGAAATGCACTTTAACCCTTAATTTAGCATGCTTTGCTTTGTGTGCAGTTTATTCTAATTTCTCTTTTTCTTCATATTAACCTTCTTTTATTTCAGATATATTACCAGAGAAATGCTTTTCCCTTCTGCTTTATTGGTGTGAATATTTCATTTATTCCAACTCTAACACCAACTGATTTTAAAGTTTGTTTTTTCTGTTTTAAACCTGATTTGCTGTGCAAGGCGCATGTCGAATCATCACTTCCCCAGCCACAGATCACAGGCCGATATGGAAAATAAGGCCTGTTAGAATTAGCCACAGCAACGCCACTCTTCTGGTGGTCAAGCACACTTTGATCGTAAATATTAATGCTGACAGCTTGTCCAAAGCAAGCGGAGAGGAAGGTGATGAGGATGAAAGTACATCTGAGCGGACAAGCCTAAGAAAACCAGAACATGTTGAACAGACCTGATCAGGGTGTTCTTGTTCTAAAATACTGACGTTCATTTAATCCACAGCAGACACACCTGCAGAGAAGCAAGGTGATGAAGTTGTGTCACAAAAAGAGAGCAGCTCGAGTGAAGACAAGGGGCAACTTGGTACGCCCTCACTCCCGAAGCTGCTTGTGCTTCCGTTTCATTTCAAGCCTGATAACAAAGTCGTTTGACTTCCAGAAAATACACTTATTTGCTTTTCTTTGGCTGCTGAGCATTGTGTTCAAAGATGGATATGACTCTCGTAGCAGTGTAGAATGGAGAGCTGAAATACACCTGTTGCTTTTTAGCTAATGTTAGCCGCTAGCACTTTCAGACACAGCTAGCTTAAGGCCACGTGCAAAAAAACACCAAGCTTCTCTTTGAAGCAGATTTGCATTAATGTTTATAATTTGACCCATTTGGATGTTTTAGTCAGTGATGTTTTAGTATAAAAAGTATTTTTGACCAGCTCTTAGTTGATCTCCTAATGCATGCTAGTTTTATGCTATCATGCTAGTAAACCAAATCTCTGATTGAAGCTCAGAATGATTTAAACAGGCAGATTTGATGGTATTGGTATTTCATAAATATAGATTAACACAATATTGCAATAATGCTAGTGATTGTTTTTTTTATTATTGTTTCTTTAGCTGGACTGCGGTCTTTTATTTCACGTGTTCTGTTCTAGCTAGCATTTTTTTAGGCGTATAATACTTCTTTCTGACTGGACTAATGTAGATTTTAACTAATTTGATTGAACTGTATCTTTTAAAAGTGTCTTGAGATGATTTGTAGTGAATTGGCACTATATAAGTAAAGTTTATTAAAATTAAATCTACTGAAGTATTAAGTCTCGAGTTTTAGTGAAGGACAGTATTATTTGACATAATCAATGGAAAAATAGATATTTTCTTTTTTTCTTTCTGACTGGATTAATATAGATTTGAACTAATTTGATTTAACTAGATTGAACTGCAGCTTTTAAAAGTGTCTTGAAATGACTTGTTGTGAATTGGCACAATATAAGTAAAACTATTAAGTCTCCTCATGAAGATTACTTGTTTTAATGTAAGGTTAATCTTTCCATGTGGAGTTTTTGCCAGATTCTCTACGTTTCTTCTACATTCCACATACATGTAAATGAGTTTTAAATATTCTGAACTGACTCTAGGAGAGAGTATGAGTGTTTATGGTTTTGCCTGTGATGGCCTTGCAGTGGCTCCCGGTCATTTTTGTCCCCATAGGATAAAAGGAATCTTTATAGAAAACAATTAATGTTTATTTTTAAGCATTACGGGCTTTTGAGTGGATTTTATTGCCTTTTAAAGCTGCTTTACTCACTTTTGGTAGATTATCTTAGTGAGATGCCCCCTACCGATGGCTAATCCATCTTTCATCCTGCCTCTTCTCTGAATTCTCTCCAGCAGTTAAAAGTCAGTCTGAAGTTGATTCTTGTCTCATTTCTTGCGCTGCACCTTTTTCCTGCTTGTTTTCTCCAATAATACCAGTTTGAGCTTCTTTTATAAATTGTCCATGATCAACGTTTAAAACGACATCCAATTGCAGATGTGTGACTTGGTGCTGTAAATGGATGCGGCAGGATGGACACGGAAATTGTGAAGTGTAGCTTCTCAGTCTATACATAATAAATGTCATTGTGCCATCAAAACAAGTCAGAAATGTTTGTTTTATTAATTCAGAAAGTGACAGCGCTGCTTTAGTGGCTCTTCTTGCTCTTGTTTCCGCTCTATTCTAGGCTAAGCTATAAGTTAAATTCATATTTGGTGTTTAAATATGAGAGTCTTGTAATTAAAGCTAATAAGTGTATTTTCAAGGTGTCAGACTTTTTTTCTGATATCATTTGCAACCAAAGCTGCTTGCTGCTTCCTGTTCTGTGTGACCTGATTGTAAAATGAAGCTTTTTATCTCTTTCCTTCAGCATCATAAACAGAAACCAGCTTTTTCCTTTTTTTCTTTCCTCCTGGCTTCTTTTCTTTCTTTATTCATGCTTATTCTGGGATGGTTAACATGTTAAAACATGATCATAAGCAGACAAAAATAGCACACTGGTCCTTTTTTAAATCTGGGATGGTTACTGGTCATCATGGTTAATTCAGAAAGACAGAAAGGGCCAAACCACGGGCAGATTTAGGACTGCTGTTCTGCCCATGCATGATGTTAACACAGCTGAGCCCTCAGCGTGGTCCAGATGCCAGACTTGCAGAAACTCCCAACAAATCTGGTTTTGATTTGTTTGCATATTTAATTTGTGCTTTTGAATGATTTATTTATCTGACACGAACTTGCATTCATTTCTCTGCATTAACTTAAGACGTGCAGCGTGTGGTCTCATTGATTTTGATGCTGAGTACTGATTTTGTTCTTGTCTTTTCCATCCGTCTCCTCATGGATCAATCAGCAGCAGGAGGAGCTTCAACAGGTAGGCTATATGTTTTATTGATCGCACTTTCACTCTTTTTATTTACTGCACAAGATGGATATGAGTTCCCTGATCACTCCATGTGGATGGAAAAGTAATCTAAGAGAATGAATTGTTCTCGGTTTTCAGTATTTTTATACTATTGATTTATGTTTTTTGATATTTTCTTTATATTTTATTGATCTGAGTTGGAAAATTTGACTGAATTAGTGTCTGGAGTTCATTGACTGAATTTTAATATAATTTAAAAGATAAATATTTATAATTTAAAAATGGAACTCAAATTATTAACAAATAAACTTGGTTTAAAAAGTTTTTTTAACTTCACATATTGATTCTTGTTCCGTTTTTTTGTTTTATTTTATGTTTTAAAACTAATAGATTTTATTTTTTATTTGGTTACATTAAAAGGTGTTTTATCCCTACAAACAGACAAATATTGCTGTTATTTCTCAGTTAATGTTGAAAAATATTTTAAATAAATATATTATCAATCGGTTATTTTTTAAATGAAGTTGTTAAATTAAGCAAATTCATTAACAGACTTTGATTGTCGGCTGAAAAAAAAACATTATCTAAAAATTACAAAAAAATTAAAAATAGAAAAAACAATTACTAGTATTATTGGAATAATGTGTAGTTAATCTATATTTACGACATATCAATACCATCAAATCTACCTGTTTAAATCATTCCGAGCTTCACTAAAACTTTTTTAATTTATTAATTTTTGGACGATTTAATTTTTTGTCTTTTTTTTTTTTTTTTTGCCAGATTCGGATAAGGAGAATTTAATATTATATTTATCACCTTTATTATTATTATTATTATTATTATTATTATTATTATTATTATTATTATTATTAATAATAATAATAATAATAATAATAATAATAAAATGCACAATGTGTTTATTTACACTGGAATGCATCATCTGTCATCTGTCACCGCAGTGTGATGCATTGTTCTGGTTCCATCTTGCTTTATTTCATCTGGACTCGTCACTTCTCCGTTTTCAGTCTTGCATTGTCACTTTTTGTGGAGTTCATTTATTTTCTTGTCGACGTCACATCTTCACATCTTTGATTATTTGTTTTTTGTTCAATGGGGAGATGGATAACAAGTGCTGTGAATGTCATCATTAATCTGCTTTCCAAACAAATTAGCGAGGCCTGGTACTGGAGTCCGCAGTCAGCTCGCATTCGCAAAGCCTGCCGTGCCTGGAGCCGCTGGGAGGGGCGTGGACTTCATGGGATCGTCCTGCTCTCTGGAACATGGCTACAAGGTGCTGGGCGACTGTGGGAAGAGACTAAGTGATTCTTTATGGGCCTCTGAAGACCTAAGCTGCAGCTCGGAGATAAGACGGGACACAGAGGCCAGCAGGGGGAGCCCTGAGTGGACCGGAGCTGTCGATGCTCACCGGGCCATTAGCCTTGATGCATCAGAGTGCCTAACGGAAGCTAACAACCCATCTGGGACGTCTTTAGTCCGCAGCGCCGCTTTGGAAGACCTGACATCCATCGGAGACAGAAGCTTGTGGGCTAACCATGAGGAGTGGCTCGTCTCTGAGCAGATGAAAGATGGAAAAGCTGCTAATGGAGCAGCTTTACAGCCCTGCAATGACTCTGGAAGCAAAAATGCCACTTCAGAACAAGCCCAAAGTCCGTCTGTTATTGACTCAAATTCTGGAAATCTCCATCCCACACACAGCAGTAGGAACATTTCTGAGGAGGTTTGCCTTTTGACCACATTGCTATGTGACACAGAGGCTGAGAACAGCAGTGACTCATGCTTACATAGACCCGGCTATTCAAAGCCTGACATGCCGAATGACTCAGAGATGAGGAGCAGTGTGGCTCAGGCCACCGGCACCGCCGAGCTCCAGAAATCAGCCTCCCAAACCTCCACAACCAGAAAGTCTTTGGTGCCGGTCGCTGTTTTCAAAGGTCTGTTTGCTGTCATGTTCACGAGTTCAGAACCAGCCCTCCTCAGTTCATTCCTTCCACTTCTTTGATTTACAAAGCAGCTTCCGCTCTTTGTTATGCAGCACTCTTTCTCCAAATGATTTCTCCGGACGTTAACTTTGACTTGAGGAGAAGCTTGTTGTCCTCCCTCTTCACTTTAGCTTTTTGTTTCATCTCTCCATCTTTGCCCACTCTGCTGGTCATGCAGCCCAAAAAGCCACCTCCTGGCCGCGCACGTGCACTTGGTGTCTACGAGCGTCACTTTGCATGCTGCATAATCATCACTTATTTTTCACTTTTTTTCTTTCATTTCTTTCATATTTTTATTTTCAGAGATTGTGTTTAGACACACACTGAGGCAAACACACCTGCTGCACCTGAATGGATGTAAACCAGAAAAGACAGATGTTAAAGATGTTCCTTAAGCTCAACTTTGCTTCTGTTTTCTTTCTACAGCTCAAGCAAAGACGGATAACGGAGATAAGGTATAAGACCAGTTGTTATTCAAGTTGTCTGCCTTTTCTTAAACGGATGCTGTTTAAGGATCGTTCTGGTTTTTATCAGACCTCTAAGGTAGTGACTTGCTGCAGAGTCGTGTGGCTGTTGCTTAGTGGAAATAAAAACCTGTAAGTGTGCAGTGTTTGGCTCTTTAAGTATAAGCAATCGCAAAACCTTCCAGAATTTGTGATGTGGGCTGGAACTTGCACTTAATCCTAGTTTGTCCTGGTTTTCTAAGGCCTTGTTCACACCACAACGTTTCCACTGAACATTTTTTTAAGAAAAATACATTTACATAACAGCGGAATGACAACTGTCGCTGTGCAGGGAAAAATGCTTATAGGACCGGAAAAGATGTAGTGTGTTAGCCAGGCCTCCAGAAGGCAGCGAGGCTTTACGACACGCCCAGATGTGCACCGCATCCTCATAAAACCTGGAAACACAACCAAACAAGAGAAGCGTTGCATGCAAGCGGCAACCTCCGGCAGTTAAAAGTGAAGCCAATACGGAAGTTCATAAAACTGCAGTTCCCCCTTCATCCACTAGGGGCTGCAAAACAGAGCAAATCCCCATAGACTCCCATGTTAAAAAGACCAACTTCACAGCAGGAATAAAAATGTTTACAGCAGAAATAAACATGTTTACAGCAGAAATAAACATGTTTACAGCCTGGTTCAAAAATCCATTTCAGGTTTAATATGTCATGTTTACCTTCATGACAACTGTGGGGGGAGTGATTTTTTTTCTAACTCGCCCGTTTAATTTAATATCAAAATTTGGCATATTTAGGGGCGTGTCCTTTTGATTGACAGGTACCCAATCTCCCGCTTCAAGTAAGAAGAACGTAGAACAACCGCGGTTTTTAGCCGGTTAACAACGTGACTTAGCTTTGATCCGCTTACGTTTGTTAGCTGGTTAGCTCCTGTTATCTCTGGGTTAGTGCGGTTAGCTCTTAGCTACAGGCAGCTCAGAGTTCGCTCAATGTCAATCATCCACCATGACGCTCACAACCCCCCTCTCAGCTCCACCTCTTTGCCCATATTTGTATTTTCCGGGTGAGACAACACGCATGCCCCTGCCAAGATGGCGATGGTAGGAACCGCCCACCGAGCTTCAACTCAGCTCTTCAGAAACCTATGGGTGACGTCACGGAGGCTCCGTCCATCTTTTACATACAGTCTATGGTTGCATGCCAGCTGCTGTCTGTTATATGTAACCTCTGCGTCTTTCCTGAAGTAATAAATTTTCCACCAGAAACAGAGTTTGCTTCAAATGACCAAATACATTTTAAAAAATGCAGCAGCACAGACATGACATGAAGGTCGCCCATTGTTGTGCTTTTTGTGGGTTAAACAGGGTCAGAGTGCGAGGACTCCAGTTCCAGTTTACACCAACGTTTCTGGTTTTATTTGCTCCAAACTCCATAATAATGTAAGCAAGAGGCCAGAGTGGCATTTTACTGTCTCCGCTTCATGGTGTGAACAAGGCCTAGGGCTACATCAGATTCATCTTTTAATTAAAATGTGGTTTTTCAGGGCTGCGCTAAGCAAGAGCATAATACAGAAAGTAGTGGTCACAAACCTGAAACCAGTTGGCTGCTTACCATAGGACAAAATGGACAAATACTTCAGAATTGATTTGATTTGGTAACATTGACAATCCAAAGTACACAGCTTTATAGCCAATCCCAAATCAAACTAAAAAAAAAAAAAGGATGTCAAATGACATGCACACTTAAAAAACAAACAAAAAAGAAAATTACTATCTTTAGCAAAAGGGCTAGCAAGAGAGTCAAGAGTCTCCAACAGTTCACATATCGCCGCATCTTTCTGATTTTGCCCCCCAAATGGCAGTAATATGCTATTATTTGCTATTAATATGCTATTATTATTTCTTGGGAGTCAAAATGGATTAGCTTAACTAGAACCTGTAAGCTGCGGCTAGTTAGCTTAGCTAACGTGTCAAAAACATATATTCCCCATAAAACTACATACTTTTATTGCTTTTAAAAAAATACAATTTGTAATGAGCTGATTAGTAGATTTAGCTTTCCCATGTTAGCAGAATTCAAACTATGCTAAAATAACTATAACAAAGAAAGGTAAATAGCAAATCTTGTGTTTTGCTTACAACTATTCATTTTTGTTGCTGTTATCGTGAGATGACAAGTCTATTATTCTGTTATGTTAAGATCACAAGGCTTGTTTTCATTCAATAAGTTAATTTTTGTCATTATCTGACGAATCTTGCCTCTGTTTTACTTGCTGGTTATCACAAGATAACCAGTTGGTTTTCTGGAGACCACAAGGTGAGCGTGGCGAGCTAAATATTAGCTGGTTAGCACTTATTTGGTAATGGTCACATTTGATCCAAATTCAGGTCTACTAACAAAGCACAAATTACTGATTAAAAGAAAACAATCCATGTGATCTTTTTATTATCTTGAGACACTGATGTGAACATGTTTGCCAGTCAAAGCCGACTTCAGCTTCTGTATTGTATAACTCAAAGACAAGAAATCATCTCTAAAATATTTGTTTTTTTCAATGCAAGTGTTTTTTTTTGTTTTGTTTTTTTTTACCTGTAAACACATTTAAATAGGTCTACTTTTCTACCTTCAAAATAGATTTATCATTGACTGACAGGTTCAATCATTTAAAGCAGCTGATTTAAATCAAAATGATCCTTAACTGTCGTATATATTAAATAATTTCACTTTCATTTAATTCATAATTTTTGTTTTATGTTTGTTTCATTTGAGCATTTGTTTTTCCCATTAATTTTCCCTCTTCATCACAAAGACTCAAACTACCACCTCACCAACCTCTTTCCTTAAAAGACCATCTGTTGTGGCCAAAGGCAACAAAACGCATGCTTCTCCCCGAAACGGCCACAGCTCCATCCCCATTAAAACCAGCAGCCCAGGGCCCAGACAGCCCGACGTAAGTACAGGTCTAACAGCAGCCTAGTGCTTAGACCTGAGCTCAGTTCAGGTGCCTAAAAACTGTGGTTTCCCACAATTCTGCTGTTTAAAGATGACTTCTGTTTAAATGGGTCCACCTTTTCATTAGTAAACATCCATTATCCATCCAGAGTCTCCTGAATTATGCTTAAATGGGAGCAAAGACAACTTTGACAACCAGCATCGCTGGTAAAAACTAATGTGCTGTCTACTTGTGTTATTTTCAGAGCGCTGCTGGTGCAAAATCTCAAACCCGGGGAGCCAAAACTCCTGTCAAAACCGCTCAATCAGGTACGAACTGAAGCCATCTTTGTTCATTTTTATTTTACTTCTTATTTATTAATCTAGGGGTAAGATGTAAAGAATACTCATGATGTCGTATTTTTGATACAGCTAGTGCCAAGAAACCTCCCACTCCAAAAAATGACAAAGGTAAAGCAGGAAAAAATAAAATATGCAGATCATTAGAGATTGCTTCCAGCCTCGCATGGCCATAATGCCACAGTCTGATCCTCTGGATCAAACTTGGTCAGCTTTTAGCCAGTAGAAATCCTGGTTTGCTTTTACTTTTGATAATATGTGTTGTTTTCCTCACCTGTGGGATGTCATGGTTCAAACCTTCTAACATGTTAACGCTCTGATTGCTTAAGATGCCAAGAGTGGACAGAGCAGCCCCAGTACCCCCAAATCCCCTGCTAGTCAAGCACTTTCTGCAGCTGAGGCCAACAAAGTGAAGAAGATCGCAGTTGTGCGTTCCACTCCCAAATCTCCGGGCTCGCTGAAGAGCCGCTCGCCGGCTCCTTTGGCCGCTGCAGCACCACTGCCTGACCTGAAGAACGTTCGGTCCAAGATCGGCTCTACAGAAAACATCAAGCACCAGCCTGGAGGTGGAAAGGTAACCCGACACAGAGTCCACTTCACTGACTTCAGCTCACAAGTTGAACTGTAGGCACACTGCTCCCAGCCGTTTTTCCACTGTATCGTATGCCTCATTTAGACTTTTCTGTTTTTCCACAGTTGGATTTATCTATTTTTTAAAAGTATCATTTTTTTGGTTTATGTTCATGGCCAAATTAAAAAGTTTTAATAACCATTCCTGCATCTAGGAAAAACATCCACCGTTGCTTTATCTATGAAGCAAGAAACAGCTGTTTCAAGTAAACGCTGTGCAAATTTCTGGCCATAGAGTGCAAAAACGGGGACACGTCATCGTTGTTCCTAAATATCATATCCAAAGACTTAAAAGAGATTATAAAGCATGGTGCTGGCATGAGATAAAGAGTGATGTTTGTGCTTCGTTTCCACATAGTTTTGTGTCTGAGCAAAATATAAACTATGCCTGCAATGTTAGTATAAAGCTGAGAATATACTGTCTTTTTTTAACCTTGCATCTCTGTGTTCAGTTCATTATGTTGGTTTTTCTAATGTTATTTTCTTATGTTTCTGTTTCTTACCTTGAGTCTTTTCAGTGTGTTCATTATCCATTGTGTAATTGTTCACATACTTGCTTTTTTTGCTATGCTTATTACCGGAGGATTCCACTAGGGGGCGCATTAGCGAGCTCAGACCTGATAGGGTAGCTGAAAGCAAAACATGGGCAGGTTAGTATAATATAACATGTAAATGTAAATGTCAAAGAAACACAATAGTAAATCAGATTATTCGAATGATTTGATTAAAAAACTATCGATTAAAATTCTCATAATCAACACTTCGTTTAACAAGAAAAGATAAATCAAGACGTTTTTTCTAACTCACCACTTCCGGTTTGTAAAAGCTACTTCCGGTATTATCTGTAGGGAAATGAGAGGCAAGATGTGATGAAATAAACAGAGAAAAGCAAAAAAGCTAAAGAAATTATGGAGCCAGACAGTAAAAAGAGTAAAAAAGGGCCAAGTTTGGGGACATTTCAGATTAAACTGTAAAGACTGTAAAACAGAGCTAAGCTAACATGTAGCATCTCCGTAGAAAGCACCGGAAACTTCCGGAGCGAGCTTTGAGCTCTGGTTCAGGAACGTGAATCATGACTGAAATGAAGATGAAAAGATAAAAAATAAGCTTTTAGTTGAAGCTGTCAATTAAATATCGCATGGCTGCTACTGGTAACAGCAAGTCAGTGTTGTAGCGGGTTAAAGCAAGCGCTAACTTTACAGTGACATTATGTCCAGATGCCTCTCGCCCAATGATCGCTGAGAGAGACTCCAGCTTCCCGCGACCCTAACCTGGCACAAGCAATGAATGGATGTTACATAATGTTACATTTAACATTGTAAATGTTGACAACAGAATTTAACCCTTTAAAACCTTTATATTTTATTCTGTAATGAAATGCTAAGTAATGTCATTACTGTTGGAAATATCTATTTTTACTGCCCTGTTTATTGTCAGTATAAAGAGCAGCAGATGCAGATGAAGTTGAATACATCAGAGTTTATTGTAGTTTATAAATATGCAAGATACCTACTTTTGTTTAACTGTAACCTTTTTGCATTTCTAAGATAAGGGAAAAAGCTTATCTGATTAATCAGTCCATTATTGTGCCATATTAATCAGTTATTGACATAATCGCTGCAGCCCCACTGTAGATGAAACATCACAATCAGCCTTTGTTGCCAAGAAAGTTTGAACATACAAGTTTTTCTTAGAGTGGTGTGCTAAAACAAACCAACATAAATGGTATTTACAGGGCTTGAAGTACAAAAGAATAGTCTGTATGCAACATTAAATACAGTGTTTAGTGAGAAAGAGCAGTGATGGAATCAAGGGGAGGAAATGGATAAAGACAATAAATGAGACAATAATACTGGAAGAAAAACTAGTGTATGATGGGTTATTATGGAAGGTAGCTATGTCGTTCTCTGTCTTATAAACATTTCATAATTTTTACCGCTGTTACATCATGTTCAGTCATATTGGTGCCAACACTGCCCCTAGTGGTTACTTGCGTATTGCAGCTTGCGAAAATGTAGCGCTAATGTCCGAAATTGTGCACAAACGACGCATCGAACAAATGCAAAATCTGCCAGGCAGCTATAATAATCATGCGTATAAATGATTAAAAGATATCACATTTTTTGTGTATGGAAATAACTTTTACAGATAGATGAAAACGTCTCTGCAGCCGCTGTAGAAAATCAAATTTTCAGCTTTTCATCATATAGTTTTATATTCAGAGCAGATGATGCAGTAAGTTTAGCTTTCTGCTCTGCCAGTCTTGTGTATGAAGTTGCAAAAAGATTAATGTGTCCCTTTGAATGCTCCTTTTTCATAAAAATCTGTTCTCACTGCAGTGATCAGTTTAAGTTTAGCTTCATTAGCCTGTTAGCCAACTCTGGTTTTTCAAGTTTTAACGCAACTTCAGACCACGAAAGAAAAACGCCTCTTACTTATCTGCAATCAGACACCTCTAAGGTCCAAATCATCTGCTGGTTGACTTTCATATGTACACAGACTTGTGTGGAAACGGGCCTCTACCTGCTTTTAGGATGCAGTAAAAACTAACTGAAACTGTCTTGATGGAGTACTATTTGCAGACGGCATCAAGAGATGGAAAAACGGCGTGGAGTTTTTAACTAGGCAGCCAGTATTTGCGAGGACAGCTGCTCTGGAAGTTGGCCGAATCGTAGTTGCTGATTTGATGCTTGACAAGCAGATTCACAAACTCTTACCTCATTTACCAGCTGATTAACATGGGTGTCCTAACTTACCTGCTTAAGAAGGTAGCTTTAATGGCGTCCTGTGGAGCTTTTGTTTAAATTTAGCCTTTCTTACCAGAAGTGATGGTTTGTAAAGTAAAATTACACCTTTCTGGTCTTTTCCAGCCCAGTCTCCCCTTCAGTCTTCTCCTTCAGATAGAAACCAGTTTGAGTTGATTAAAGGAAAATAGAAAATAAAATAGACTCCACCTTGTTAGCTTTGAATCAGCCAATCAGAATCCTCCAGCTTTAAGAGCAGCTGTGCCTCTGAGAAATGTTTGAACCATAGACCGAACAGGAAAGATGGACGGAGCCTCCAGCGGTTAAAAGTGAAGCCTATGTGGAAGTGCATAAAACTGCAGTTCCCCCTTCATCCACTAGGGGCTGCAAAACAGAGCAAATCCCCATAGACTCCCATGTTAAAAAGACCAACTTCACATCAGACATACCCGCGTTTACAGCAGAAATAAACATGTTTACAGCAGAAATAAACATGTTTACAGCAGAAATAAACGTTTACAACCTGGTAAAAAAAATCCATTTTCGGTAAATAGATCAGGTTTACCTTTATGACAACTGTGGGGGGAGTGAATTTTTTTTTTTAACTCCTCCGTTAAGAAGTAATTTAATCTCGAAGTTCGGCAAATTTAGGGGCGTGCCCTTTTGACAGGTACCCGATCTCCCGCTTCAAGTCAGAGGAACGTAGAACAACCGCGGCTTTTAGCTGGTTAACAAGGTGACTTAGCTTTAGCCCGCTTACCTCCGTTAGCTGGTTAGCGCCTGTTATCTCCAGGTTAACTCGGTTAGCTCTTGGCAACAGAAAGCTCGGAGTTCGCTCGATGTCAATGATCCACCATGACGCTCACAGCCCCCCTCTCAGCTCCACCTCTTTGCCCATATTTGTATTTTCCGGGTGAGACGACACGCATGCCCCTGCCAAGATGGCGACGGTAGGAACCGCCCACCGAGCTTCAATTCAGCTCTTCAGAAACCTACGGGTGACGTCACGGAGGCTCCGCCCATCTTTTCCACACCTGGCCTCCATTAAATGAATCCAACAACAATCCAAAATTTATACAGTCTATGGTTTGAAATCTGTGTATGTATTTCCTGTTTTAATCTTCAGTATGATATCACTGTGTGAGCATGTGAGTGTATTATTATGTGTGTTTATGTTGTGTGTAGCAGAGGTTTATTTTAGCCTTAAAGTGCTGCAAGTCTTTGTTCTAATTTTATGGCGCTTGCAGTCGCGTGTCAGATACTCTACGATGAAACTGAGGGTTGTATGTTAAACAGAAATCAGCTGAATTTAGAGTTTATACAAACAAAATGTTTGTTTTAATGTTAAAATAGCAGCTAGAAGGAGAGAAAAATCCCATTCTCGTCACTATACTTGCTTCTGTTTTGTCCTGATGAATTTGCGACTGGTAAAAGAAACAGGAAAACCAGTTTCAGGACCACTACAGTTTCAAGTATCTAAAGATGATCCTCCTCCTCCTCATTCTGCATGCATCTACACAAACCACCACCAGCACGAGTAACTCCATTTCTTCCACGCTTCACAGCTCACACATCAAACCCATGTTTATGCTCGAACTCTAAAAGCTGACATTTTCATTTTTCCAGGTACAAATCCTTGATCAGAAGTTGGACTTTAGTACTGTGCAGTCTAAGTGTGGCTCCAAAGGCAATATCAAACATGTACCCGGTGGAGGCAATGTGAGTAACTGAGGGATGAACTCAACGCCAGATTCTTGAGTTTCTCTGCAGTTATGACCATTTAAATCAAGTCTTGATTGAAATGGATCCATAATGATAAAGTTCCGTCTTGTAATTGATCCCCATGCAACAACACATGATCAGAAATTACTAACAGGATGCCTACATTAATGCACATTTAGGTTGAACTCTTATAATTCGAGGTGCAGTTTGCAGAGAGCAAGCTTCTTTACGTGTGTCAAAGCTAGCATCTGTAGCATTTGTTTGATAGACGAGACTCAAATCGACCAAACTAAAACCTCTGCATGCTGTAGGGGCTTCTGTGTTCGTCCCTCTTGGCTTTTAGGAGTCAGCTGTGGCTTATCATTGAATTGGAGCATTGATCTGCAGGAACTACCGTGTTCTGATCTATTTCTTCAGTAAGAACTTAAAAAATCAGGATTTATTTGGATTAGAGATGTTTTCAGGCTCCTGAAACAACTTTTTGTTTTCTTACGTATCAGTGAAGCTACGATGCTGATGTGGGCCTTGACTCTGAGGCCATTGATCTCCAGTGGAAAAGGGTGAAGGTCTTCCTCCTCTGCCTCGTCCGGATCGTTAACTCGAGCGGTTGCAAGTCGGAGAGGGAGCTGGACCGATACGTTAGAGCTTTAATGAGGGTGTCACGTTGGTTCGGAGGTCAAAGCTGTTGATTTACTGGTCCCAGTACTTCACCAGTGCCATGAAATTCATGTAGCGACCTGCGACTGGGGTCATCCTTAGTGGAGGTTAGAGGAAACCGTTCAGGGGAACTTGGAGAAAATCAGCCAAGGTGGTTCAGGCAGTCTCCCATCTCCAACTGGGAGGAGACCCTGGGTTCCCTGGAGAGACTATACATCCCATAATGGTCTGGGAATGGTCTGAATCCACCAGTATGAGCTGGAGGGTCTCACTGCGGGGAGTAAAGTCTGGATTTCCTTGCTGAACTGTAGCTTCTGACCTGGTCTCCCAGTTGATGGCAGTTACTGGGATTTAACCTGAATTTCTGAAGCACAACTAAATAAAATATATAAATATGTTTAATATTAACATGTTTACAGCAACGTTTGGAAATCCAGTCCAGTCCTTCAGAGCTACGATCCTGCAGCTTTTCCATGCGACCCTTCTCCAACACGCCTCCCTGGCGGCCTCTGCAGCGCCGCCCGACATGCAGGAGGAACTTCAGATGTTAGTTTCAGGTGTGGTGGAGGAGGGATGCATCTGAAAGCTGCAGGACTTGGGAACTCCTGCGTTAGATGAACTCGTCATCTCACTTGAAGAAGCTTCCTTCCTGTAACGGAGGGATGGTGGGTTTTATGATTTATTTCTTTTCTTCACCTCAACATTTAATCTCTACAAAAGCACGCAGGATGAGACGGTTTTGCTTTGTTTTTTAATAAAGCTGATGTTTCTTGAGGTGTCACTTTTGCGGGAGTTGGAATGGAAAACAGGAGGATTCTGTATTTGTCTCGGTGAGAAAGGATCGTACTCTCGGTCCAGACGCCTTTTTCCCACGAAGGAAAGTCCAAAAGACTAAAGGTGTAAAATAAAAGCCAAGAGGGGTGTCATTTCCAAATGTTTAGATGTGGGGGGGAAACGGGGGGGAAAGCCCTTGAAAGCGTTTAGTTCTCAGGGTTTGTTGCTCTGACTGGGAGCTTCCCGCTCCCTCGGCGCCTATCTACCGCTCAGGCAGCTGGAACAAGTAACACAAACATGCAACGTTGCAGATGGGAGCTTTGACACTGGAAGGCCAAACACGCCGACCCCTCATCTGTTTTAACTTCCTATTTCCTCCCCTTGGGCTGACCCCCTCCCCTCCCCCCATTTATTCATTAAGAATTCGTCTTTCTCTTCCTTTGCAGGTCCAAATCCTCGATAAGAAGCTGGACTTGTCCAACGTCCAAGCTCGCTGTGGTTCTAAAGACAACATCAAGCACACGCCTGGTGGAGGGAAGGTGAGACGGCGGCATGCATGCAGCACAATGTGGCGCAAACACCCCAGAGATGCTTTCTGTTTGTTTCCTTCACACTTGATGACTTCCTACCATTACAGCAGCGTCTGAAGGTACTTCTGAAAGCCGGGGCTTGGAGAAGAGTCGAGTCTTTAAAGCTTTTTTTCCCCATTAGGAGCATTTGGCTCAGGTTTTCCAGACAGCGAGCGTTCTGACTGCTGTTTACTGCAGACGCGACGCTCTTCACATGAAAACAAATGTTCTTTTTACTGATCAGGTAAAATAATTCAGAGGTTTTCTGAACTGGACAGAGCGAAGCTGTTGGACGTCGGCCGCCATCACCGCCCCTGCACCGTAAAGCTCACGCTGTGTGAAGTTTACACACCCGTCTGATGTTCTGTGAGGGAAAATCTCTGAAGCGAGTTTCGTTCTGAAGCTTCTCCTCCGTCTTTAAGCAGCTAGCGGGGCTTGACGTTCAGACTGGACTCGTTCGTGTTCTTGGTGTTTGTTGTGCCGATTTTGAGACCAATGTGCATGTGGGTAGCAGGTGGGCAGGAGCGTTATCACATATCCACCAACAGGCTCCATATTAGCGCTGTTGCCTGTTTGTGTTTGATGGCTGATGGATTGGACACATTTCCATCCCCAGTTTGAGCTCACTTCCCGTTAGTGGCCTAACTGGACCCACACTGGGAGTTGATCTGGGATCCCACAAGCATTCTGCATCCAACTGATGCTCATGTAGACGTACAGCATTCCCAGCATTCCCAGCATGGCTTCTATTTTTAACCCGCTGAGGCCCAGATGCACATGTTGGCCGAAGGCGGCAGATTTCCAACACAAATGTCTGAATCACCACAATGCCGAGATAATCAGGCTGGAAAGTCACTGCTTTTAATCTGGTGGGTTTACTTGTTGTCAACAGAAAGTTAAGCCTTATTTTTATCTCATGTTTGTGCAGTTTGGTGAAATTACTGCGAGTATTTATTCACAGTTCCTGTTAGCACCCCCCCCCCCCCCCCCCCCATACATACCAAAGAGCTACGACACATATTGTACCTGTTTTCATCTGGATGTCAGACGTCCAACAACATTTTCAGTGTTTTGCAATAAATTCAGACTTTGTTCTTAATTTCATCCTTTCCAAAATGACTGAAAAAAAATCTTTAGAAAGTAAATTTAGCTTAAAATTGAACCTTCAAGTTTTCATTAAACAAATGTTTTTGACTTTGTTGATTTAATATCAGTATAAATCACTAAATGAAATAATGTGAACATAAAATACTGCACATCAGTTGTTTTCAACCATTTATTTGTTTTTTGCCGTTTTACTTTTTTATTTATCAAATAAACTTAATAAATAATAAATTAGGAAGTTAATATAAACAAATAAATAATAAATATTTAAATAAAAAAAGAATTCAGTTGTTTTGAAAAGTCTCATTTTCTCTTTTTTCTGTAGGAATTTGAAAGTTTTGCTTTTAGATGTTTATACCAATAAAATGAAGTAAAAGTAAGAATAAGGAAGAATAAATCACATAATCATCATATAATACAATATATTTTAAAGAATTCAATGGATTTTGTTAAATTGCTCATTTGGGTTTTTCTGGATGTCAAATTTAAACATGAATTTGGTCAATTTAAATGATTTTATTTTTTTTTATTTTGTAAGTCAGACTGGAATATTGACTTTGATTAATCATCTGAAATTTATTTTATTTATTTATCACTGTGAAAAACGGAAAAACTGTGAAAGTTTTTCCCGTTTCTTGCTTTGGTGATTTTTATGAGTAGCATGTTTTTTATTTAAGACGGGAATTTGTCGCCGTTTCCACCTCGCATCTTGTTTCTCCTGGTCTTTTTGTTTTCTGCTCAGTTTGAAAACCTCTGAAACATTCAGTCGAACGGCAGCTTAAAAGCCAAAAACAAACGTTGGAAGTAGGGCTGGGCGATATGACGATAAATATCGTCTGCCGATAGAAAATATCTATTGTTTCATCTGAGGCTCCATCGTTTACGCCACCAAAAAAATATATATATATATATAAACAAACATGGAGGAAGATGGTAGCAGACGTGTTTCAGAGCAGAATAATTCACTAAAAGATGAGCAGCCAACCCAAACCGATGATCTTGTTCCTAAAAGAGGGAAATTTCTGTCTGGATGCGGTTTGGATATAAAAAGACCGACGTGGAACCGACAACAGACTAGCTCACAGTCCCAACAACGGACTCCGACACAACTAACTCATTTTATCACCTGTGGAACGTCATACAGCCATAGTTCCCCCAGATGGAAGGAGGTCCCTGCTGCTGTTGCCTAGCAACATCTGACACATAACTGATGGCTGACACAACACTACACAGTTTATATGGTTATGGGGATATAAGATGAGCTGAATCAGGATATGAGTGTTTAGTCGTATCGCCCAGCTATAATCTGACTTTATGTTTTCAACACGAGTCCTTCCCCCAGCTGCGGCTCGCTCCCGCTCCCCTCAGCGTCTCTCCATCTCTGGTCCTCGTTGCAGCTCTGCTTCCTGCAGGATAACTCTTTCTTTCCTCGCATATCGACTTTCCAGGTTCAGATTCTTGAGAAGAAGTTGGACTTTAGCAATGTGCAGTCCCGGTGTGGCTCCAAAGATAATCTAAAACATGTTCCCGGTGGTGGAAATGTGAGTAAAAAGAAGCGGAGTGGCTGCAGCTGTTCTTACTGAATGCATCGTGGTGACGGAGCAGGAGTGCACGAAACCTCCTGTCTGTGTTCAACCTCCTGACGCTCCCACCTGTTAACACCTGCTTTTAACCCTTTTCTCACTGACGACATGAGCGTTTCAGAAACCTTCCTGAATCTTCCTGGAAGATGTGTTGCTCATGTCCGGATGGAAGCTTGGTGTTTCCACCCGAACTGGCCCTCAACCTTCACGCATGAATCCTCCGCGTGGCTGTTTCCGCTCCTTCCTACGAGTAGAAAACATCCTGATACTCTGATGGTAAAGTCAGCTAATTGTGTGATAGAAGTGTCTCTGCTGGGGGACAAAGCGTCTCTGTCCTCGTCCTCTTCACCAGCCTGTCGTCCTCGTTGCCGAGGTGACCTCAGCGCAGAGAGACTGAGCGCTTTCTGTATCCATCCGCCATCGGATGAGGTCACTTCAGGCTTGCATTGTGACGCATGGATGAGGAATATAACTTTATCTGCAGTCGTCGCCTGCGTTGTTAGTTAGTAAAACACGACTAAACACTTCCAGGCCAGGATGATACCAAGAGGAAAAATCTGCAAACGATGAAGAAAAATAGTTCAGAAATCAACACGAAGAGAAATGAAAGAAATGTGGAAATAAAGAGATGCAGCGAGCAAATAATGGAGATTTTCACATGTTGCTTTTGACATGTTTATAAAACATCTCGGAGTCAACATGAAGCTGAGACTCGAGGGATTTTCTCAGCCGTGAAATCAGACTCGCAGACGCCGCTTTCTCCAAGTGATTTAGGACGGAACATAGAAAAAATCTCTTCGTCAAAAATTTTTTCACTTTAAAAATGAGCTTCAGTGAATATAAATCCCGTCTTCTCTGCAAACTTTCGTGGAGCTGAAGCGTAAAACAACGAAGTTACGAAGGTTTTAGCGACGAGACGGCGAGGCGTTTTTCACTTTGGCTCATTTTGACACCATCTGTGAAAAATTAGATTTTATTTTAGTATTGAAAGGCAGAAATGATCCAACTTAAAAAGCCTAAAAAAGTTGTTTTAAACGCACCAGCGTGCGCACGGTGGTGGCTGGGTGCACGTACGGGTCGGATACTTCTGTCTACAATACTTTGGCTCTGATTGGCTTATAGGTATGATTAACCAGTAGAATTACGCTGACGTCATCATCAATCTGACCAATCACAAACAGCAGGGCGGGAAATGTTTGTGATGCAGAATGATTGACAGTTGTCGTCGTCCAATCAGACTCATGTAAACGGGAAGTTGGGATTTCGGATTGGAAACTGTTTCCAAAGCATAACGGGAAGCATAGTTGCGACTAAATGCAGTTTCGTCTCCATGGATACCAGTTTTGGAGGCGATGGCAACGGAGAAAAACTAATGTGACCGGACCAAAGATGGAAGTGCAGCTAAGAAGCAGCAACATGTGACAAAATATTAAAGAAAAAAGCTTTTCAACAAATGAAAAACAAAAGATAAAGCTGGAATTTTGTATCTAATATGCAAACAAGTCTGGAAAGATTTTTATTTTTACCCACAAAGACCCAACTTATGGAAAAATGGTTAAAAAGAACTACAATTTTTTTTTATATGAGGTTAGTTGTCTCTTTAACAAAAGTAAAAAATGAAGTAGCCCCATTTTTAGGGATATTTACCATTTATTACCAGATATTTTGAATTTTTTACAGCTTTATCTTCGGCTTTCTGGTGTCCATAAAGGAGCAGAAGACAAAAATCAGGCTGTGTTCCAGGATTTTAAGCAAAGTTTCACCATAAAGTGAAGCCAGATGTCCCAGAAACTGCATGTATGTCACGCTGGGTTCATAGAATATTTTACTTTTCCTTATTTTTGTTTGGTGGTTACAGCTGATGCTGTAGGAGCAGAAGCAACGCACATTGCAAAATACAACCAATACAACCTGAAAAAATAAATAAATAAATTCAGTAATAGTGAAAAATGTACCAGAATTTAAAAAAAAGAGAAAATGGCCTCTGAGAAACAGTAAATGCAACACGGAAAAATATAAAGAGCTTTAAAAAAAAAACCAATAAAACAGTAAAAACATGAAGAAGAAACACTGAAAAATGTGTAAACATGCTGTAAAGTAAAAGACGCTGGACAGCCTCCTGTAGGAGCAACAGAAACCGTCAGCGCAGAAACAATAGAAGTTATTGATAAATCTCCCAACTTTTCTTTTTTTTTTATATATATAAAAAAAGGCAACAGAGAAGCAGCAGAGACAAATAAAAAAGAAAATGTTTTATTAAATAAAAAAAAAAACCCCAAATATAAATGGGTTAAAAGGAAACAAAAAGCTGAAAAGTGTGTAAACAACGTAAACAAATAAATTTGGAAAGATTATATTATGAACTGCAATTAAAAATGCTAAATATTCTAGAAAAACTATTAAATAACTAAATAAATCCAGCAGTTCAGGAAAAAAAGATAAAAGGAAAAATAACATGATATAAATTATTTAAAAATGCATTTTAAAATATTTTCCTGTTTTTATTTATTAATCAGCTTCTCTATTTCCACATTTTCTTTCATTCTTTCATTATTTCTTCTTTATTTTTGCTTTTGCAGATTTTTTGTGCCACTCGTCCCGTCATGCAACCAGAAACCAGGAAAAGTCAGGACACTTCTGAAAATGCAAATAATAAAATACATTCATCTACGTTGCAGAAACTTTCATCAACGTAATTTTATAGTAGAAACGTGTTTTTTCCAAATTAAATTATTATTTTATGGAAACATTTTCTGCATTTTAGCACGTTAATCGCCTGCAGTCCTGACCAGTTCCTGACCAGCTGCCTTGACAGAATCTGCATTTCCACAGTGTCCCGACTTTCCCGGTTTTTGGCCTTTTTCCCGGCTCCCCGCCTGAACGACTGCATGCAGAGCCGCTTTCACTCCATCTGATTTGTCTCCTGCAGATTCAAATCGTGCACAAAAAGATTGATCTGAGCAACGTTACATCGAAATGTGGATCCAAGGACAACATTCGTCACAAGCCAGGTAAAAAAAAAAAGGTTGTAGAAAAGATTTTTCTAGATTTAATCCATTTAAATCAGTGACATTAACTTTAAAAACACTTGTTTTTTACTTCATTTAAAATATTTTATACCAAACTTTCCTTATTTGTTTGATCTCTCACATCAATATGTACATGATAAAAATGATTTATTGTCAATTTATCATTATGAATATTTCATATTAACCCTTTCATATATGAATTATTAAGAAGTGCCACATTTGTGTTTTCATACAATTATTTACTTCTAAAGACACTGCTGCTTTTTTATTTTATAATCAAATTTAGCTTTTTATTTTTCAATCTCTTTATATTAAAATATTCATAAAAAAGCTGTTTTTATATTTTATAGAATGAATATTCTATAACAATATCCTTTTCTTTCCTTGTTTTAATGAAATTGGGTCATTAAACTGTATGTATGTGAGTGGCAGTGTACTGAATGACTCACTGAAGCAGTAAATATATAAATGTACCATCCTTGTCCATGAATACATAATAAAACATCTGGAAAGAGGCTTTTTCTCTGCATGAAAGGGTTAAAAATGAACCTGCGCGTCTGCTGCTCTCCAGTGACACCTGGTGGCCATTTCAGGCGCTGCAGCAGAAACTTAAAAAGATAATAAAACACCAGTATTTATTTTTTACAGTGTTGTATTTTAGCAAAATACTCAGACTTTCACCGTTTCTCTCTTTCAGGCGGTGGAAATATCGAGATCAAGAACGAGAAGCTGGAGTTCAAAGTTCAGTCTAAAATCGGCTCTCTGGACAACATCGGCCACGTTCCTGGAGGTGGACAGAAACGGGTAAAAGCATCGCTGCGGCGTTACGACGTCACATCCGAGCTCTGCTGCAGTTTTCTTTTCTTTTCTTTTAGTTTGTCAAACACAAAAAGCCTTTTACTCCCTTTTAGTTTGTCTTTCTTTCACTTTGCTCTGACTGGGTCTAAAAGTCCTTCTGCCTCTTTAGAGGGAAATAAAACGTCCTGAAAAATGGTCACATTATTACTAAACATGCATCCAGGTAGGAGTTCTATTACTCCAAACAAAAGGCAACAAAACCGCTGATGGTAGACAGAATTCCTGATTTTAATACGATCAAATGAAACCAGTTAAACACTGTGATGGGCAGACTGGTTCCTGCACCATTAACGAGATGAAAATGCATAAATGAGATCAGCTGGAGCTTTTATCATCTGATCGCTGAAGCTTCTATTGGATTAAAATCAGGAAGCGTGAAAGGAGTAAAAGTTTAGTGATTTAGTGTTTCAGAGCTGAAAAGTTTGTTAAAAGCAGCGTTTTAGTCAGAAGAAACGCTGCAATGTGTGACGACACGAGCAGAAGTCCTGATCCTCTGCTTCCTGTGGTGGGGATCAATACTTCTCCAGGATTTCTGAACATCGTTTGGTTTTTCAGTCCAGTCCTACCGGACCAGATCCGACCCACCTGACTTGGATCTTTAGGTCCCGTGTTTCCAGACAGCCATTATTTGTTCCCTTTTCTTCACTCGTCCAGAAAGGCAGAACAGAATGAAGACGTTTCAGCTGCAACGAGCTGATTGACTGATTTAAAGCAGTTTCTCAGTTCCAGCCCCCCCCCCCCCCCCACCCCCCCCGCTACTTTAACACTGCTGAATGAAATAAAGGATCATTAACAGGCTGCAAAGACCTTCATGAGGAAGTTAAATGATCTGACTGAGGTGCTTTGGAGGAGGATCAGCCTAAAACAGGCAGGGGGGCCTGAGGACTGGATTTGAGAAACACTGATTTAAAGACAGCGGCTCGTTTTTCCATCAGGTCACAAAATAAAAAATAAACTCATGAAAGAACTTAATTTAAAAGTGAAAACAGGTTGAAATGTGAAGATAAATCCAGTATTTTCCTCTGAAATGTGTTTATATAGGATATTTCAGTCCAGTCAGACCTAAAGCTGCAGTAACATGACGACTATCAGGCTTTCTTCCTCCTCTCTTCAAGCTTCCTCATCTTCATCATTATTTGCTGTTTTCATTTTTCATGTTTTTGTTGCTTTTTTTTATTTCTGTTGAAACCATTCGTGTGTTTTTGTTGCATGCTTCTCATTTCCTCTCCGGGCTCATCTGTAGCGCGAGAAGGGGAAGGACACAGAGGGGAGCGTCTCAGACAGCCTCTCCATCCCCTCCCCCATTGTCACCCCCCCCCAGTCGCCTCAGACTGTCCCTTCAGCACCCGTCACACCCATCCTGACCAACCCCCTCATAAAGATTGAGGACTCCTGTAAGTACCTGTGAGTCAGCTGCAGCGCACGTTTTCTAAAAGCTTTAACTTTCAGGTGTTTTTCCAAGCTGATGAGGATTCAGCAAACTGGTGTCCAGTCAGACCAGTAATCAGACCAGATCACCTGGAAGTAATGAAAACGCCACATTTTCCTGTTTTTAGTGCAAAGAACGAAGTTCCTTATAAAGACGCTGCATCTGGTGACGTTTCAGAAAACTTTGTCTGGAGACAAATAAGGTTTTACACATTTTAATTATTTGGTTTTTTTTTATTTAAATTGATACTGTAATTATACTTGTATAAATATACTATATATAAAACAATAACTAAATGTAATACATATGTATTTCCTTTAAAAGTAATTTGCATATTTGTTAATGTATTTTTAAAAACTAATATGTAGATATGAACTTCACATATATTAAATATTTTATATTTATTTTTTTGTTTATACGTTGAGTTTTTTATATTTTTACATTTATAGATTAATTTTTATATTTATCTAACACCTCTTTTATATTCACATTTTTTTGCTTATTTTATTCAGATATTTAATTCAGATATTTACACGTACCTGGCATCTTATAGATCATAGATAGATCAATCATTTAATGGCAGCTATGTAACACTGACAAAAAAAGAACTTTTCTAAGTTTCTAAGTTATTTTAAAGGCACATGCGTGTACATTTCCACATGCGAGTAGTAATCCTTACTTTAAAAGTCTGGAAATGTTTCAATCAGTTTAATTGATTATTATCAAACTTTTAGTTTTCACTTTTGCTTAACAGTTTATTTGGCAATTTATTATGAAAGAATTAGAAATAAAAAGGTGAATCAGAGAGGATGTGATGGTTTCTTCGGCTGCTAATCTGGTTCTGCAGTTACACATGTCGTCCAGCAGAGGGCGCGCCAAGCCATGCAGGATTTAATTCAGTTTTCTGAAGAAATTATTATTTTTGGGAATTATTTAAAATATTTAAACACATAAATTAGACTTTTCTTGCTAAAGGGTTTGGCAGATCATAAAAATAAAAATAAATCAATAAAATACATGTAATTACATTTAACTAAATTAATCCCAAAACGTTTAGGTGTTTTACAACAGGCTGTAAATTAACGGGTGAATTTGATGAAAAACATTTCCAGTTGAACCAGTTTGACACCAGTTCCTTCACTTTTTACTTTCCAACAAGATTAAAAGTGAAACGTTTCCCGGTTCATTCCTCCAGGATCATCTAAACCGGTTTCATCTCTTCTTGTCTTGTCTCGTCTCGTCCCCGCCCTCCCGCCGCCAGAAATCAGAAACCTTCACCTTCCGTATCCAGGGCCGGATTAAAAGTGTACAGGCCCCTGGGCCCAGAGTGTTCCAGGGGCCCCCTTTCCCACCGCAACATTGTAAAATTTCTGAATGATATGCTGTGAAACCACATTTCTAACATCTCTCAGCCAGTGGCTGTAACCAATAGCAACACAATGGAGACTGTGGTGTAACTATCTGGCTTTTACATACATTTTGATGTCCAAACTGCGGGTATTTTCCCTACCTGGGCCCCACATGGGCCCCAAGTGGGCAGATTTGACACGACATCGTGATAAAAAAAAAAAAATACGGCTTGTATATCTGCAGAGCTGCATGGGACGGCAAACTGGCCGGACAACTGGAGGAACTGGTGATGAGATGAGGGTTAGGAACCTTCTGAAGCGAAACAGGCTGCTGGATCGGACCCCAGGGGGACCGTGTAGCATGGACGCTTTAACTGCAGAATCCGGGTTGTAAGACGAGCTGAATGTTGGATGTTTTACTTAAACAAAGATTTCCTGGAAAACAACTAAATAGCAGCGTAAACCAGTTTTTATCAGGAAGCATTAAATACTGATGTGATGGAGGTCGTTTAGGACACGAAAAGCTCCGCTTCCCACTTCAGATGCTTCTGGTTCAAGTTTCTGACATCAGATCCAAAATGAGAAAATTTTCAGTGATATTTGATATGGTGGAGCGACTTTGTTTCTTTGTTTTCTTCCATGCAGACACTTTGTCTCGTCGGTCATCCATTTCTGAAGACGGCTGCGTTTCCATCAGTTTTTGGCTCAATAAAAACCATATTTCTGACATTTTTTATGCTGTTTAATGTTTTAGTTCTTGTAAAATATCCTGCAAGATTTGACCAGAATTGCGGTGTTTTCCAGGTTGCGCTGTTTTCCACAGTCTCTCCGAACCTTTATCCCTCATTTTTCTTTCTAATTCTCTGTAAAATTCTGCTTTTTGCTGCCGTTTGCCTTCGAGGACAGTAGTTACACCTTTAGTTATATGTAAGAAGATCTGCGTCTCCTCCTCCGTCCATACACACCGCTGCATCTTCACCTGAAATGAACTGGTCATGTGACCCCCTCCGTCACATCCAGTGAGAAAAGGGTTTCCATGACATTTTTGTGACATATTTCTCTATGAAAAACCACCTGAACGTTTGTTTGTTTAAGCTACTTCATTCTGACGCATCCCCAACTGTTCGTCCGATGCGTATCTAGCCTATTTTCTGTGAATAACTCCAATAAAAAGATTAAATAGTTAAAGATAAAAACTGCTCGTCTCGTCGTACAGATGTGTAAAACTGATCTGAATACAGCGATGTCTGACCCCCTCTTTCCATCCAACCGCAGATTGAGAGCCACAAGCTGACCTTCCGTGAGACAGCCAAGGCCCGCACCGACCACGGCGCCGAGATTGTCTCCTTGGAAGACTCCCCCCAGCATCTCAGCACCGTGTCCTCCTCTGGCAGCATCAACATGGCCGACTCTCCACAGCTGTCCACGCTGGCCGACCAGGTGTCTGCCTCTCTGGCTAAACAAGGCTTGTGAACGCGCCCCCATTCCAGCCTCCACCTCCACCACACGACCATGTAGAGGAGCTGTGATGCCTTCCTTGGTATTTTCACTGGACTTTTATTTTTTTAAGCTACCCATCACTATTTTGTCCTCCACTAACCTTTGAAACTACTCGAGACGTTGCCATTAGAGGTCCTGCGGGAAAAAAAAACCCAAACAAAAACAACTAGAAAGTAGGCCAAAATGTGTTTAATTCTCTTTGTGGTCTGTTGATTCTCTGCTAGCTGTTATTTCAGCCTTTTCTAGTGACCCTATAAAGAGTTACACAGCAACGCTTTCTATGTGAGTCCAAGGAATAATTTATCTCCTGGTAAATGACTTGGTTTCCTGTCACAGACCATAAACCCCAAGAATTCACCTTTGATGGGTGTCTGGTAATGTTTTATTATTATTATTATTTCTTTTTATTTTATACAGAACCTTGAAGATGGAGGGAAATCAGACGGTTTGGTATGGGAGTGATGCTAAAGCAGAAGGAACAGTATCAGGGTCTGGTGAGGGAGCCGGAGGAAAGCTGTTTAAAGTAGCAAATTTCTCGTCAAGGCAGAAAAAAAATGCTTTCAGACCTCACCGCTGTCTTTGCTTTGTGAAGTCTTGACATGTGCTGCACCTCAAGCTACTGTAGGTGACCATGGCCGGTGGTGTGCCAGAAATAAGACCGCTGAGAAGCCGGAGGAGCTGAGGACTGGCCGCATGTCAAAGCCAGTGACTGATTCAGACACTTGATGGGCTGAGAGGATCTCTTCTCCAACTCGTTGAACTCAGCCAGACAAATGACTGACTGAGTTCAACGATCTCTTTCTACTGAACAGATCCAGTTGCTGTTGGGTCATAATTAGTATTTCTATTGTTCTTTTGTACCCCTAACTGCTTGTATAGTTGCTGATTGGTGTGATAATGTGGATCTTTACTCAATTTATATATATATTTAAACACTGTTTAATTTCCAACTTCATATCTGACATCTTGCACCTATCCCTTGCACCTACAGGCTAACAGACAGCACGCTGACACTACGTACTGGTTAAATGGTCTACACCTGGCAATGCTAGGTTAACCTTAGAAACCCCAAGGTTAAAAGGTCAAGTAATGCTAATGTAGGAAAGCTAAATATGTGATTAATATTTATCAATATTGGAATACAAACACACTTTTGGGATGCCATGTAGTATCATAGAGGTGTTAGTGTTATGTCAGTTATGTAGCTATTAGTATCTAGTCAAATAATAACTAGCCTAGCCTATTTGTTTGCAAAAAAAAGCTGTTAGTGGCAAGCCTAGGGAAGCTAATAACGTGTGTTCATATGACAGTTACAAGCCTACAAATGCTAGCAAGAAATTAATGGATACAAGCATACAAATGCCCAAAAAAAGTAATTGAAAACTCACACTAGTAACTTGTTTAATAAAGCTAACAGTTAGTGTTTAAATATTAGCAACTATCCTACAATTGCTATTGCTCAGATGCTAGTTAGTCATCACTAGCATCCTATAGCTACCAAACTTTTAGGCTACTAAGTTGATATTGACAAAACTATTTATCCAGTACTATTGTTTAGTAGCCTAATGTTATTAAACTTCAGATGCTAGTTACAAGCCTAAAAAGTTGTTAGCCCAGGGATAACTAAGTTGAAACTGACTGAACTATTTACCTAGTATTATCGCTTACTAACATAACAATGTTAAACTTCCGATGCTAGTTAGTAGCCATAAAAAAGTAATGACTAAGTTGAAACTCACAGGACTACTATCGTTTACTAACATAATGTTATTAAACTTCAGATGCTAGCAATGAGCCTTGGGACATTGCTGGGACAAGTATGCTAACTGTTATTGCATATATGTAACTAGTGTATAAGTGCTAATGCCAGGTAAAAATTGAAGGGAAAAAAATGCTATAAGATTTTAACTAGCATAGAGGTGCTTATGACTACTAGCCAAATTATTCTAGCAGCCTATAAGCATGTAAAACAAGCTTGTTTTTTTTGTTTTTTTTTAAACTAATGAGTACAGCGACATAACAATGTCCGTGGCCAGCTAATAGATGTTGTGTTTAAATGCTATTTAGGGATGAACCCAGTGCTAACTACTCAGCTGAAAATGAGCAAACCATTTACCAAGTAATATTTACTCGCACAAATATGTTAAACTTCAGAAACCATTTACTGGTTAAGAGATGATAGTAACTAGCCTAACAAACAGCTAACAGTTACGCACACAATTATTAGTAACATGGTTAAGGTAAGGTAGCATGGTGGTGCTGGTAGCTAGCCGAATAAATTTAGTAGCCAGGATTAGTCTGCAAAAAAAAAAAGTTTTTGTAAAGTACTGAATGGTATCAGAACACTAACAACCCTAGCACTATATATTATAAGGATGTGAACACGTGTTCAGATGCTAGCTAGTAGCCTGATGATTGTAGTTGCAAAGGAACACTGGTTCGCTAAAAGCCACCATCCATTAGTGTTTACTAGACCCAGACACAAGGCTAGGGATCTTGGTCTAGGCTGTAAGTGAACAATGTCAATGCAGAGATGCTAGCAGCGTTTAATGGTTTGCAGATCATCTGAGCTCGGTCAAGTGATGAAGAGATTTTCCCCCTCCAGTTACTGGTTTTCTCAGGCACCTGGGGCCTCTCAGCGGTCTTCTTTTTGACACAAACTGTGTATCATATGTGATAGCGGTGTTGCCCAAATAAAAAAAAAAAAAAAAGAAAAAAGACAAAAAGAATGAACAGCTAGAGTAGAAACTGCGGTTTGTGTTGGGCAGTTTTATAATCGTACTCTGTGGATATGACATGTATTTGATATGAAGAAACATTTGTATTGTGCCTGCTACTGTCAGTGTTTTTTATTTTATTTCATTTCAAACTGCTTTCCTTGTAAATGTGCTACAGCTTGACGTATGAGGAGGAAAATTTACCTCAACACATCTATGTGTAATTTTCATGGCTAACTTGTCAGGGGTATTGACACAGTTTCAGATTAGCACATTACAGACTAAAGTATTTAAACCGCTATATGCACTCAGAAAATAAGCACGATACTCTTTTTGAAAGCTATTTGAGGATGCAGCAACAAAACTCAACAACGGTGCTTTCCTGCCTTTAAATCTGGTGCATCACTGATGAGGAAGACGGTTTTCTCAAGGCTCTCTACTGAAAACGTACTTCAACCTGAATGACTGCTGCCAAGCAGATGGACGGACGGACGGACGAGTGGCTGGGTTCTGGTGTGCACGGATAAAAGTGAACAAGACAAACTGTACAGCAACAGATCCACTAGTTTAAGCAGTTTTATCATTAATACATGTGCACCTGCGCACTCACCACATAAGAATACTCTTCAGCTGGTTGTTTAGCTTCATAAAATGCTCTTTTCCACAATTACACCTGAAATTCCCCTTTTATCCTTCCAGCACGTTAAACGTGGCTGCTGTAGCTAAAATAATCATGTTGGAGAACTACGTTTTGCCAATTAATCCCACAAATTATATAATTTAGCAGGTGTTCTCACTTTTTTTTTTTATGACAAATGTTCCCTGAAAAAGAAGAACATCCTCACGTTGATGGATAATACTAGACTGAAACCGCTTCTTGCATGTACCTGATGTAAGAGACAGCCGTCTGCTTGTTGCCTACCTTTCACTAAGTGGTCTCCCTGTATATCCTGGTTTATGTATCTACTGGACCTGGATCTGGCAGGATATACTGATGTAAAAACAAACAAAAAAAAAAGGTCAAAACTGAAATCTTGTTTCCTACCAGCTAAACTAAGAGTAGACACGTAGGACTTAAGGGTGCGCTTGCATCATTATGTGCATGCTGAATTCTTTAGTTGCAGTAGAGCACCTTGGTCTGGGAGCACACCGGGTCAGGGTAAAGGTTTCTGCAGTAACAACCTTGTCACCCTTTTTTCTTTTTGGTTTCTTCTGAAGCTGTACAGTTGTGGAAATGTGATTGTTCTTGTGCATTTTATCAATAACTGGTTTATGATGATTCTCGTTGCTGTATATGTGTATTTGAAATAAATGCTATGAAGTCACTCTTATGAAGCCTGGCTACAACATCGGCGTGGTGGTGAATGACTGAGGCCAGAACAACGGTGCCAAGTTAAACATAAATGTTTTAATGGTACTATTTACAAAAAAGAAAAAGGATTTTGCTTTTTGATTCGGTTAACTGCTGCAACAATCAAACAGGTACATTGACATCTTGCTTAACTACGAAAAAAAAAAAACATTGAATGGCTGCGGCATAAAAAGGAAGTGGAAAATGAAAACCATACTTTTTTTTTTTTTCTTTTTTTGCATAGCAATTAGTTACTAAAGGTGGGTGGGGGTCAAAGTGTATGATTATATGGATACGGAGAGGTGGGAAAGACTAAATCCTGCGTATATCTGATTGATCAGAGGAAAGAAAAACGACTGAACAGAAGCGAATATTCCCTTGAAGAACCTGAGCTTGAGGTGGATTTTAAACGGAGCTGCTACATTTGGAGAAAGAAAACACTGAGACGTCACCGAGTTTGTCGCCGCAATCCGAATTGGACTTGGTCTGACCACCATACAATCTCAGCTAACGTTGCATGTCGTTCAGCATGCAGCAGCTTTCAACCCGGCAGGTGCTTTAAAAAGACTGTGGGGTGAAAGTGGAGCGCTCAGAAGAGACTACAGGAATGATTTAGTCTTAAACACACAGGATGCGTAATGCCGGAACAGAACGGGAAACAGAAGGAATGAAAAACAGAAAGCGAAGCTTGGCAGTACGAGAAGTGCTCTGGTGATTTCAGGCGACCTCTAGTGGGGGAAAGAGGGAACCACATCGCAAATGTACCTGCTTATTTGGAGGAGGACGAAGACTGAGGAAGGGTTTTTTTTTTTTGGTAGTTTTTTCTTTTCTTTTGTTATTTGTCACTCCACTAAAAATGTACATGGGAATTACAAGCAAGCTAGTTGATAGAAAACACCCTTTGGCCATATTTTGAGGAGTCCGCTACATAGTGCGCTACAAGTGTACACGCGACATATGAAACACCACTAAGCCCCCATGTACATTGTTTAGCCTACTACAGAACTCACTTTTTGTAATGTGTTTTATACTTTTTTTTTTTTTACATTTATTTTTTTCCTGTGACAAAAACAAAAGTGGGAAAGGCTTCTATCTCCGTAATGTTCACTAAAAACTGTGAAAAGTATTAGACTGATGTTTGAATATCAAACAACAGGAACCTTTTTAATATTTTATTCTGCTTTGAGGTTCTGCTTGTTAATGCCAGAGAGGAGCTTTGTGGAGCGAGCCGGGCCGCCTCCCCCTCTCCGTGGCTCATCGGTGGGTGGAGGCCCTGGGTTTGGGGCCGCTGTTGTCGTCGCAAGGCGGCTCCGCGTCGTCCGAGTCCAGACGTCCGTAGGATGTTGCTCGGCAACCTGAGATGCTGCGCATTCTGGGCCTGACGTGGTAGTCTGCCTCGGTCTCGGGTTCAGGCGCCGGGTCTTCTGGCAG
>NC_136630.1:5162464-5242464 GCF_933228915.1 Telmatherina bonti
CACTACTTTATTAGTCAACTAGTTACCGACTAATTTAGTCAACTAGTTACCGACTAATTTAGTCGACTAGTTACCACCTAATTTAGTTGACTAATTACCGACTAATTTAGTAAACTAGTTACCGACTAATTTTGTAAACTAGTTACCAACTAATTTAGTCGACTAATTTAGTAAACTAGTTACCGACTAATTTAGTCAACTAGTTACCAACTAATTTAGTTGACTAATTACCGACTAATTTAGTAAACTAGTTACCGACTAATTTAGTCAACTAGTTACCGACTAATTTAGTCAACTAGTTACCAACTAATTTAGTTGACTGGTTACCAACAAAATTTGTCGACTAGTTACCGACTAATTACCAACTAATTTAGCCGATTAGTTACAGACTAATTTAGTCGACGAATTACCGACTAATTTAGTCGATTAATTACAGACTAATTTAGTAAACTAGTTACCAACTAATTTAGTCGACTAGTTACCAACTAATTTAGTTGATTAATTACCGACTAATTTAGTCAACTAGTTACCGACTAATTTAGTTGACTTGTTACTGACTAAGTTAGTCGATTAGTTACCAACTTATTTAGTCGACTAATATTTTTGTTTTTTTATTTAGCATAAAGTTGCTTTAATGATAAACAGAAGAAAGATGGTTATTCGATAAAAATGTCTTTTAATCAACTTTCTGCTGAAAGGCGGGTTTATAAACAGTCCTGAACTATAAAACCATCTTACAGGATCAGTGCTCCGTCAGTCGAGACATAAATCAATAAATCTGTCCATTTTGGACATCGTCGAAGAATGTTCGCAGCCTTACATTAGAATGAGGGATGATGAGTCCAGTTTATCTCAGGTTCAATTTAAACGGACCTGAAGGGCCTGAAAGACCAGCTGGACCCGAAGGACCAGCCGGACGGCATTAAAATCTGCAGATAAACAGATTTGTTGTATGGTTTGTTGTATCAGAAAACAACCAATTAAATCCTTTTCTGTGACTTTATCTCCATTTAACCCCAGAAATGCGGCGACTTCTGCAGGTCAGTTCCTTTCAAACCCGGTGAAACGTCACTCAGTTTGTGTAAAAGTTACAAACTTCGCTGAAAGCGTCGGGCTTTCCTCATTTCTCATCATCTCCCTTGAAAAAGAAGCAACTTCGAGGTCATTTTTTAGGTTTTTCTGCCGGTTTTCGAGGCCTGAAAGTTTGACGTGAATAACGGGAGATGACCTCACCTCCCGCTCGTTCTCCTCCCCGGTGATTGGCTGAGAGAAGATGTCCACCGATCGCCAGCTAGCGGAGGAAGTACAAACAGTTATTTAGAGCTCAGGTCAAACTCCAGACCTCCAGGGTTTCCTGCAGGTTTCTGGTGTCTCCGGGCTCCAACACACCTGACCCAAATAAATGAACCGGTTGGAAGCAGCTGTGTTGGAGCAGGGAGACAACAAACGCCCGGCGGACTCGGACCCCGGTGCTCGCCTACCTGGGAGTGAGGATCTCTTTGTACTGCAGCTTCTCCACTCTGGTGGTGGCGGCCACAGACATGGGAATCACGATGTTGTTGATGTCGAAGGAGCTTTCTCCTCGCCGCCTCTTGATTGGCTGCTGCTGGAGGAGGAAAGCAGACGGAAATAAACGGGCGTGAAGACGAACAGAGCGGGAAGTTTCCTTTGCAGGTGTGGGAGATCACAGTTCATGATGTTTGTCTGTCGATACGAAGCGAACAGTCTGGACGAGGAGATCCATGTAGAAAATAAAGACGCCGCTAAACGCCGGCGAACAGCTGGGCAGATGTCGGAGCAGGGAGTGTGTGCTTCCTGCTCATCGAACCACAACAAGCAGAAAACAGTGACATGGTTTCGGTTCCAGTTTCTGATTCTCAGCTCATTTGATGTGGAGCTGAAACCAGGTGGCAAACCATCACCAGTTTGGCTTTGAGGCAGAGAAGACGCAGAGAAGACGCGAAGATGCAGAGAAGACGCGAAGATGCAGAGAAGACGCAGAGAAGACGCAAAGATGCAGAGAAGACGCAGAGAAGCAGAGAATACGTAGAGAAGACGCAGAGAAGACGCAGAGAAGCAGAGAAGACGCAGAGAGGACGCAGAGAGGACGCAGAGAAGACGCAAAGACGCAGAGAAGACGCAGAGAAGACGCAGAGAAAACGTAGAGAGGACGTAGAGAAGACGCAGAGAGGACGCAGAGAAGACGCAAAGATGCAGAGAAGACGCAGAGAAAACGTAGAGAGGACGTAGAGAAGACGCAGAGAGGACGCAGAGAAGACGCAAAGATGCAGAGAAGACGCAGAGAAAACGTAGAGAGGACGTAGAGAAGACGCAGAGAGGACGCAGAGAAGACGCAAAGATGCAGAGAAGACGTAGAGAAGACGCAGAGAAGCAGAGAATACGTAGAGAAGACGCAGAGAAGCAGAGAATACGTAGAGAAGACGCAGAGAAAACGTAGAGAGGACGTAGAGAAGACGCAAAGATGCAGAGAAGACGTAGAGAAGACGCAGAGAAAACGTAGAGAGGACGTAGAGAAGACGCAAAGATGCAGAGAAGACGCAGAGAAGACGCAAAGATGCAGATAAGACGTAGAGAAGATGCAGAGAAGACGCAGAGAGGACGCAGAGAAGACGCAGAAGACAGAAAAAATGCAGAGAAGACGCAGAGAAGCAGAGAATACGTAGAGAAGACGCAGAGAATACGTAGAGAATACGTAGAGAGGACGCAGAGAATACGTAGAGAGGACGTAGAGAAGACGCAAAGATGCAGAGAAGACGTAGAGAAGATGCAGAGAAGACGTAGAGAGGACGTAGAGAAGACGCAAAGATGCAGAGAAGACGTAGAGAAGACGCAGAGAAGACGCAGAGAAGACGCAGAAGACAGAGAAAATGCAGAGAAGACGCAGAGAAGCAGAGAAGACGTAGAGAAGACGCAGAGAAGCAGAGAAGACGTAGAGAAGATGCAGAGAGAACGTAGAGAGGACGTAGAGAAGACGCAGAGAAGACGCAAAGATGCAGAGAAGATGCAGAGAGAACGTAGAGAAGATGCAGAGAACGTAGAGAAGATGCAGAGAACGTAGAGAAGATGCAGAGAGAACGTAGAGAAGACAGAAGACAGAAAACGCAGAGAAGCAAAGAATACGTAGAGAAGACGCAGAGAAAACGTAGAGAAGAAGCAGAGAAAACGTAGAGAAGAAGCAGAGAATACGTAGAGAAGACGCAGAGAAAACGTAGAGAAGAAGATGAGAATACGTAGAGAAGACGCAGAGAAAACGTAGAGAGGACGTAGAGAAGACGCAGAGAGAACGTAGAGAAGACAGAAGACAGAAAACGCAGAGAAAACGTAGAGAGGACGTAGAGAAGACGCAGAGAAGACGCAAAGATGCAGAGAGAACGTAGAGAAGACAGAAGACAGAAAACGCAGAGAAGCAAAGAATACGTAGAGAAGACGCAGAGAAAACGTAGAGAAGAAGCAGAGAATACGTAGAGAAGACGCAGAGAAAACGTAAAGCAAAGAATACGTAGAGAAGACGCAGAGAAAACATAAGAGAAGAAGCAGAGAATACGTAGAGAAGACGCAGAGAAAACGTAAAGAAGCAGAGAATACGTAGAGAAGACGCAGAGAAAACGTAGAGAAGAAGCAGAGAATACGTAGAGAAGACGCAGAGAAAACGTAGAGAAGAAGAAGAGAATACGTAGAGAAGACGCAGAGAAAACACAAGAGAAGAAGCAGAGAATACGTAGAGAAGACGCAGAGAAAACGTAAAGAAGCAGAGAATACGTAGAGAAGACGCAGAGAAAACGTAGAGAAGAAGCAGAGAATACGTAGAGAAGACGCAGAGAAAACGTAGAGAAGAAGAAGAGAATACGTAGAGAAGAAGCAGAGAAAACGTAGAGAAGAAGCAGAGAATACGTAGAGAAGACGCAGAGAAGACGCAAAGATGCAGAGAAGATGCAGAGAGAACGTAGAGAAGATGCAGAGAGAACGTAGAGAGGACGTAGAGAAGACGCAAAGATGCAGAGAAGACGTAGAGAAGATGCAGAGAAGACGTAGAGAGGACGTAGAGAAGACGCAAAGATGCAGAGAAGACGCAGAGAAGACGCAGAAGACAGAAAATGCAGAGAAGACGCAGAGAAGCAGAGAATACGTAGAGAAGACGCAGAGAAGCAGAGAAGACGTAGAGAAGACGCAGAGAAGACGCAAAGATGCAGAGAAGATGCAGAGAGAACGTAGAGAAGATGCAGAGAGAACGTAGAGAAGACAGAAGACAGAAAACGCAGAGAAAACGTAGAGAGGACGTAGAGAAGACGCAGAGAAGACGCAGAGAAGACGCAAAGATGCAGAGAAGATGCAGAGAGAACGTAGAGAAGATGCAGAGAACGTAGAGAAGATGCAGAGAACGTAGAGAAGATGCAGAGAGAACGTAGAGAAGATGCAGAGAACGTAGAGAAGATGCAGAGAGAACGTAGAGAAGATGCAGAGAACGTAGAGAAGATGCAGAGAGAACGTAGAGAAGACAGAAGACAGAAAACGCAGAGAAGCAAAGAATACGTAGAGAAGACGCAGAGAAAACGTAGAGAAGAAGCAGAGAAAACGTAGAGAAGACGCAGAGAAAACATAAGAGAAGAAGCAGAGAAAACGTAGAGAAGAAGCAGAGAATACGTAGAGAAGAAGCAGAGAATACGTAGAGAAGACGCAGAGAAAACGTAGAGAAGCAGAGAATACGTAGAGAAGAAGCAGAGAAAACGTAGAGAAGACGCAGAGAAGACGCAAAGATGCAGAGAAGATGCAGAGAAGATGCAGAGAGAACGTAGAGAAGATGCAGAGAGAACGTAGAGAAGATGCAGAGAGAACGTAGAGAAAACGCAGAAGACAGAAGACGCAGAGAAGCAGAGAATACGTAGAGAAGACGCAGAGAGAACGTAGAGAAGACGCAGAAGACAGAGAAAACGCAGAAGACAGAAGACGCAGAGAAGACACAGAGAAGACGTAGAAAGACGCAGAGAAAATGTAGAGAAGACGGAGGCCAATGCAGCGACGCTCTCTGACAGCAGATAAACAACTTTCTGCATCAATATTTACCATAACTGAACGAAGACGCTGAACCCGAGAACTACGTAAACCCGAAGAGAACGACGTGAACCCGAAGAGAACGACGTGAACCCGAAGAGAACGACGTGAACCCGAAGAGAACGACGTGAACCCGAGGAGAACGACGTGAACCCGAGGAGAACGACGTGAACCCGAAGAGAACGACGTGAACCCGAAGAGAACGACGTGAACCCGAAGAGAACGACGTGAACCCGAAGAGAACGACGTGAACCCGAGGAGAACGACGTTAACCCGAGGAGAACGACGTTAACCCGAGGAGAACTCTTGAACCCGAAGAGAACGACGTGAACCCGAGGAGAACGACGTGAACCCGAAGAGAACGACGTGAACCCGAAGAGAACGACGTGAACCCGAGGAGAACGACGTGAACCCGAGGAGAACGACGTGAACCCGAGGAGAACGACGTGAACCCGAGGAGAACGACGTGAACCCGAGGAGAACGACGTATACCCGAGGAGAACGACGTATACCCGAGGAGAACGACGTATACCCGAGGAGAACGACGTATACCCGAGGAGAACGACGTATACCCGAGGAGAACGACGTATACCCGAGGAGAACGACGTGAACCCGAGGAGAACGACGTATACCCGAGGAGAACGACGTGAACCCGAGGAGAACGACGTGAACCCGAGGAGAACGACGTGAACCCGAGGAGAACGACGTGAACCCGAGGAGAACGACGTGAACCCGAGGAGAACGACGTGAACCCGAGGAGAACGACGTATACCCGAGGAGAACGACGTGAACCCGAGGAGAACGACGTGAACCCGAGGAGAACGACGTGAACCCGAGGAGAACGACGTGTTGTGTTTCCGTTTCAGGTGCAGCAACATCAACGCCTGCTATACAGCACACACACTGCACTATGTTTTCTGTCCTTTTCAGTGTGAAATGGTCCCACACTGCGACTTTTTCAGTCTTTTTCTCCCCTCTTCTTCATTCTCTGCCATTCAAAGCAACGAGAATCTTCAGACAGAAAGCAAACCGCTCGCCGCTGCTGGTGGAAATGTCCGTCATCAGTCCGGGTGAAACAGTCATACTGTACAGACACGCCGTAGGCGACAGGTTCTGTTTTTATATATTTTATACATATTTAGATGTTTTATATGTTTACTGAAACAGTGATGTTGTCCCTCCGAACAGCGCAGTGGTCTGAGGATGCCGCGATGATGCATAAATTAAAATATATCATCACGTGATATTAATTAAACGACGCATCGAGGCAGATAATTTGCCTCGACCAATTTTTGTACTCGAGTTACCCGAGTAATCGTTGCAGCCCTACTTCCCACTGGACTTCATGGTTCATACGGTGGCTGAAAGGTCCAGGTGGTGCAACTGCAGAACCAGCCCAGACCACCAACCCTCCATGAAGCGCTCGCTAGCTGGTGTGGTGTCAGAAGAGCAGCCGTTCCGTTAGAAAGATATTTCTGTCTACATCCCGTGTAATAAACATGACAAACAGCAGGGCGGTGTGGGGTTCCTGCAGGTAAACGTGTGTGGCGTGACGACTCCTTACCGGTGTGCTTGAGACGCTCTGGCTGCCGGGACCCAGCGGCGTGGAGTTGTCAGAAGACGTGGACAGCTGGCGGGTTAAAGGGCTGTGAAGGGACGAGTGCATGTTGGCCACGGTCGTGCACGGGCTGCTCGAGTCCATGAAGAGCTTCGGGGAGGCTGGAGAAGACAAACAGACTGAGACGAAGACGCAGAGTTTGACGGGGAGGGAGGACGAAGAACGTTCTGGTTATTCAGAAGGAGAGGAGAGCTTACTGTCCGTCCTGTCCAGAGAGTGCTCCCTTATCCTCTTGCGGCTGTAGTTCCTGTCGTAGGGCCCTAAGGAGGTGGGGAGGTTGTGCAGCCGCTCAGTCTTGCACCCGGCCTGGCCCTCCAGCCGGGCTGCGCTCAGTACGCTGCCGCTGCTGCCCACGCCGCTGTCCATCATCCGCGGCTTCTCAGACCGGTTCCTGAAATGACTCAGTCCTGCAACACCAGAACCAGACGGAAGGTCTTACAGCCGTGGATCTTACAGCAAGAATCACAAAGTATCGCACACAGACAGTTTACAAGCGATGACGCGACGTCTGAAGATGAGAAACTAGACGTTAATCTTTCTAAAGCTCATTCCATCCTCCACGAGAAGCCAGAACTTTTATTTGTTCTCGAGGCTCCGAGAAGAAAATGACGTCATTTTGTTCTTGCGGATGCGTTTGAAGACAGTTCTCGACACATCGGGCTGCAGAACATTTTTCTTGCGGGGCTCCGAGAAGTATCGTGTGATTGGTCGGACATGTGAGGTGGGCGTGGTTAACACGGAGAAAGCAGGAAGCAGAGTTGCTGCTTCGCGTTTTTACTGTTGCAGGTAAAACGGATTGTTTTGATAAAACAGCTGATCGAGGTGGTGAGAAAGTACCAACATTTTTACATTAAAACACTCGGACCCAGCCGCGTGCACGACCCGCCCCGCCACGTGCACGACCCGCCCTGGACGAAGTTGCTCGTTAAATATGAAACTAGAAACTCGGAGAGCGGAAACCTCCGCCAAGCACGATGTTAAAGAATCCTTTTAAAACATTCCTGGATCCAAACGGTGATCTGGATCACCACCAGAATTTAATCAGTTCTTCATTTTTACATTTCCAACAACAAATGTTTATAAAAATCTGTCCGTAACCTTTGGAGTTATCTTGACACAAAGATGGAGGGAAAAACATAACCTGGTGGAGGTAACAACCGGGTTCATGGCACATAAAGCAGACATCGCCCCCCGCAGTGACCCCTCCCTGCTACAGACCTGCTTCTCCTGGAGGATGGATGGACCTGACAAACGAAGTTTTTTCTTGTTCTTGAAGCCTCGAGAAGCAAGAATAAGTTCTTTCTTCTGGTGGAGGAGGGAACAAGCTTCAATGATTAACGGAAAGCTGCTCCTCGGTTGGCTAATCGACCGGCGAATCCCTTCAGGGTATCAGCAGCGTCGTCACTGCTGCGTTTCTCAGGAAGCATCTTCCCTCCGACAACATCCTCAGAATATTTAATGTGTGACTTACTGACTGCCATGAGCGAGTTGGTGAACTTGTGCTTCTCTTTGGATGAGGACAGCTTGTGTTTGAGGGAAAGCTTCTTCAGTGGTTTGCTCCTCTCCAGCGCCTTCATCTGCCACTGGCTCTTCATCACCTGCTGCAGACGCAGGCCGATGCAAACGTCTGGGGAGGGAAAGAAGACTTAAAACTCCGACCAGAAACATACGGCCGGCCGCACGCTGGCAGGACGTCTTTTAAATAAAAATAAAAGAATTGCTTGAAAAGAAACGTCAGGATTTCCTGCTGAGCCCCTCTTCAGCCCCTCTCTGTTTGCCCCCCTCCCAGTGTAAACCCGCTCAGAGCAGCGCTGACCGTCGGGGAAGGAGAGGATGGGATGGACGCCAAGATCCAGCCTTGACAGGCGCTCCAAGGCGGGCTGCTCGTACTGAGGCTCCTCTCTGGGGGTGGGCCAGCCACCGCACATGACACAGCCGGGGTTCACCCTGCAGTTACACTGCGAACAGCTGCTTCTGGGGGTCTGTGGGGGGGGCAACAAGCAAATCATGTCAGGCCACATTGATAATAATAATTCAACCTGAATAAAGCTTCAGACGTGTTGTGAAGGCAGCCTGAGCTGCCGCACAGTAAAGGTCTGGTAACTTTTTTTTCCCCCTCAGTTATGTAAACACTTTAAAGATCCACTTTATCATTTTTCATATTTTTATTAGCTGGGTTGACGGGGGGGGTGACTAACATTTAGTTCACTTGTTTTGTCACCTTGTTAATTTGCTTCCAGTTAATATACTTTCCTTTTGAGTTGCCAGTTCCTGGGTGGAGTTCCCAAACCTGCCAAAGAAAAGAGTCCCGGCTGCTCTGGAGCTCCTTAAATCAGGCTGAGGCCTAATTGAGCCGTACCATCTTTGTAGGAGGGGTTTTCTTTCTTCTATTGATTGTTTATCAGTTGTGTTTTGCATTATTTAGGAATCTCAGATTGTTTAGTTTATTGTCTTAACAGGTTACATGTAACACTTTATTGATAAGTTAAGTTTATGTTATAGTTGGTTTAGAGTATTGTACTGCCCCCCCCCCCGTGTGACAAAATGGCCTGATCAGCCAGTGTATATATGCGTCCCTTGTGTGTCTGTTGGGTAGGTCAAGTTAGTGTTTGAGTTCCTTATGTTAATGCCTATGTTGAAGTTTATTTCTTTGACCTCCTTTATGGGCCCAAAGTTATTGCATGAAGGACTTATTTTGATATTTTTGTTACATAAATGTAGAAATTATATTTTTCTAAAAAAATAAAATAAAATAAAAAAAAATTCCTTGTGCTTCTCTGGGTTTTCCAGCTCGGTCCTTCACACTCGTATCAGGCTGAACGACTACATACACGATGTTTTAAACTCCGTTGCCATGGAGACGCATTCAGTCAGCCCGTTTGAGTCTGAAGCACAACGGACACTTTTTTTCCACACCAGTCATCATGTTTGCCGAGCCGTGAGGTTAGGAAGTCGGAGCTAACGGCAGCAGGAATGTGCAAACATACAAGGAAACTTTTTACACAACTTCCACTTTTTAAAAGGAAAACTACTGAACTTCCAGACCAAGAGACTCACCTTGCCGTTGAGGTTGGGCACCGCGTTGGGCTGAATGAGCCGCCGTCGCCGGCAGCTGACGAGAGGTCGCGTACGTGCGGCCACGCATGTGCTGTCGTAAGCCAACGGCTGCTGGTGTTTGGTGTCGGCGCCGTCTGCCATCCTGTCACAAGAAACAACGGCGACACGTGAAGCCAGCAGCGACAGGGACGCTAACGCCAGAGTTACGATCTGAGGGGGAAAACGTGTCATTTCTGCGAGCGGACAGTTTCCACCGCAGTTCCAGTCAGCGCCGAGCCGGGAAGTAGCTCATCAGTCACCGCTGCTCAGCCGGGAAGAAAAGCAGTCGATCGCCTAATCAATGCAGCGTCTTATGATTATAAATCCCAGCATGCATCTGTCCGCCTCCTCTCCAGCGTCTCAGGACGCCGGCTGCTGGACGGGAGGTGATCATGAGCCAACATACCTGCTGAGGACGCCGTTGACAGGCTGGCCGTTCTGACCCTTCCAAGCGCCCTGCTCCGTGTGGGCGGCGCCGGCGTGCTCCAGCCGCTCTGAACCAACACCCTGCATCCATAGATAAGACAGAAGTCAGTGACCCCTCCCGAGCAGGCTGACCCCCCCCGGCTCTCAGGTTGTGATATTTAAGGAAGCCTCTAACAGAAACCGAATCCTCCTGGTCCTGCTCGAGGGGCTGGACTCTCCGGAAGCCCTTCTTCACATCAACAGACTCGTCTTTGTGATTTTTCAGCCTCACTTTTCATCGATCAGCTCATTAGTTCCACATTTTCACTCATTCCCAGCCAGCAGGTCTTACTGGGACGGCGGATTATTCCGTTTTTAAACTGGTTCAGCCAAACTGACATGAAAGTAGGGATGCTGTGTTAAGTGCATCCAGACCTGAGGGACAGATAGAAGTCATTTCCTGTTGACGCTCATTTTCTTATCGTTTCCTTCTGTTTGCAGGAACAAACAAGCCGACTGTCTCGCTGAGTCACAGACAGCAGGAGACCGCCGACGTAACGTCCACAACTCAAACCAAACGCAGGATAAAAACTAAACCAACCAGTTTTACAGCCAAATATTCTTCTATTTATCTAGAAATTATTCCAAATCATTTAAATTTCCAAATTAATATTAAGAATATAATCCAGTAATATTTTCCTGAGTGTTTGTCACACGACATGCAACATTTCTGACATTATTGTTTTGTAATTTGTTCTTTAAATACGTCATGCCCCCCGCCCCCCCACCCCGATGGTTCTGCAAGCTTCCCTTACGACCTCGCCGTGCGACCACAGGCAGAGTTTTCCTTTAACAACTGAAACATCCTGAAAAGGACCAACATGCTGCAGAACACGACGAGTTGCACCAACAAACCTACCTGAGTGTTTACTGGTTCCGTCTTTACTTCTGTCCCACCTGGAAGCACGGCGCCGGGGGCAGCCCCGCCCAGCTCCACCGAGCCCTGTGGAAGTAAGAGAGACTGTTACTTTTCCTCCCAGACTGACAAGTGCAGCGTCATCACACCTGTAGTCGGTTTAACGCCGACTACCAGCAGCGTAGTTCAGTCAGCACCATGCGGCACAAACAGGCTTTTGGGGGGACGGGACCTTTCCTTTGTTTAGCGGCATAACGCAGAACCTTTCCCACCAAAACCTGTTCCTGCACAAACTCACAACCACTTCCTTCTGAAATGACTAAAAAGCCCAGTCCTCCAGAGTAAAACCTTGCTGCAGGGGGGGGATCTGGAGACAAACCAGTCCAACCAGTCCAAGCACGACTCTCACAGCCAAGTTCACAGACCAAGAACCAGCGTGGCGTTTAACCTCATTTTAAGACCGATACCAACAACAAGAATAAAAAAATAAATAGTAAATAACTAATTCTAAATAACAAATAATTAATTCTGAATGATAAATAGTAATTAATTCTAAATAGTAAATAATTCCAAATAATATTAAATAACACATTCTAAATAATAAATAGTAAATAATTGATTCTAATAATAGTTAATTCATTCTATATAATAATAATAATAATAAAAATAAATAAATAATAATACTGAAGAAAGCATCTCCAACAGAGGTGTGAAACTGAAGCAGGAATGTTGGAACAATTTCTCATTTAAATCGTCATATTTTTATGATGCAACTTTACGGTTTCGAAGCTGCAGATTTATAAACTTTAGTTTTAGTATCAGTACCTGCATTAAAATCATCCAATCAGTGGCTTCTCCACCAGAAATAAAGACGTATGCTCTCAGCAGCGCTTGTTCTTACTGCTCGACCACGTGGAGGAGACGCGACCAAACAGAGAGACTGAGGCGAATACGATGAAATAAGTCTGGAAGACTTCAGGATCACTGACCGTCTGCGGGTCAAAAGGTTCAAACTAGTTCCTGATGAAAGAAAAAGCCGAGTCCATTGATCATACTGACGCTGCGTAGTGTTAAGATCGTATCAAATCCTTCCATCATATAAACAGACGACCGACCAGGCGACTTTCTCTGCATCCATGTAAACATGTCGGCTTGAATGCGGTCCGAAGCAGCTGTCCGTGTAAACGCAGCCAGAGTTTACAGATCCCGTCTAAACACGGCGAGTAAATCCAGTTAAAACGACATTTCTAAACCACACAGGCGACATTCACACACCCGTTTGCAGAACAGATTAAAGAAACACAGATTTCCCGTCTCGCTGCTTTCTTTCATTTCAGAGCATCAGAGCCGTGACATCTGGGCAGGATGGGGAAGGAACGTCAAACCAGTTCTGAACTGGTTCTGAAATGGTTTCCAGTATCGAGTCAGTGCTTGGTCAAACAGAAGCAACGAGGTAAAGTTGATTTATTTTTCCTCCATCAGGTGGACAACAAGCTTGTTTCACCGCCCGATTCCTGGATTCCTCTCAAGTCTCCTTCTGACGATGGAGAGTAAAAAAAAATCCAGATTTAAAAGGAAACAAACCAAAAATAAGTCAAATCATTTGTCAGAAAAACTTGGTTCTTCCCAGCAGTCCTTACAGCCCTCCCTCCAAGACCCCCACCCCCCATGGCGATGGTGAACCAGCCTCTCCATCTTCCTCCACGCCGCCCTGAACGGGAAGGAGAGACGCCACGATGACTGGACGCCGCGGCTTTTAACGATCAGGAAATGATTCCTCTCCAATAAACAGCTGATAAATTCCCTCTGATATGTTAAAACACACAATCAGGGCTGCGACCATATGCATTTGTCCCGATTCGATTCGATTCTGATTTTTCTTTGGTACCGATTCCATTTAAATTGTGATTCTCAAAATTCTTACATATTGCTGATTTTTGTAGATTAAAAACAAATAAAAATGCACAAAACTTTGTTGTACTTGTCATTTTTCTTGGCTTCAATGAAGAAAAAACAACACGGCAGCCAGATCATCATTTTGTTGCTATAATGCCGAAGAAGACAAGTAAACAGATAAATAAAAATGACAAAAAAATCTATTATGAATTATTTTTATTTATTTGAAAAGTAAAATTTTAAAATTGTGAAGTTAAAAATCCTGATATTATTTTCCCATCCCTATAATCAGTGTGTAGAAAGAGGAGGAGGGCGGCACCTTGACACACTTCCAGACAGACTAAACGGGAGGAACCAACCTTGCTGGAGCGGATCTGCCGGTAGATGTCCGTCTGCTGCCGGATGCGGTACTCCAGGTCTGAGATGTGGGCCTGCAGCCAGTTCCAGTGGCTGATGATGGCCGCTCTCTCCACCGTGTAGCGGCTCTCCGCTCGCTTCCATCTGCAGAGGAACACGTTAAAAACAAACAGCTTGACGTGAGAAGAGGAGCTTCTAGGTGGGGTAATGGAACATGACCATAACCTACTAACACAAACAGGCAGCTGTTGTCTTCCAGCGGTCATGTGTTTCATCTTCTTCCACGCTAATAATACACACACTGATCATGAAAGCACTTCCTCCGTCCGACTGCAGAGGTCAGTGAATCAGCATCACAGAAAGCTGCCAGCCACGACAGCTGCACGCAGCCTGGAGAAGCTCAACAGCCAACAACCACGTGATTATGTGGGAATCATCAATGTGGGGAAAACGTTTTTTAAAAAAAAGCAGGAATTTCATTTGGCTTATGTAAGCCGTGGCAAAGAGAGCGCCAGCTGGGAGCAGAGTACTCCATTTTCCCAGTATGACACACAGAATGGGCATTTCAAAGGCAGACATGAGAGGAAAATGTCTGCTCCTGCAGCGAGGCGCTGCGACCACAGAGGGCGCCGTTTCGCCCAAACGCGAGCTGCAGTGACGCCGGCAGAACAATGAGAGTCATGACTCAGATTGGAGACAAAGATAGACCTTGCACTCTTCTATGCCTGCTCTTCCACACACCCAACCTCTGTTTGCAGACTTCTGAAACATGGTGAGAAAGCCGAGCGCGGGGCGAGGGAGGAGGGAAGGAAGGGGGGAGTGAAACGGGGACGGCGAGGCTGGGAAGCTCTGGCAGGCTGGAGATGAACAGACGGGCTTTAAAAGCAATCTACAGGCCATGGAGTGCTGCAGGGGGTGGGGCTGGGTCAGGAAACAGTACAGCAGACACAGGGATAACCAATAATCCAACAAAGAACCCTGTCTTATTGTGGAACTGGGTGCAGGGAAGAGTTCTTGTGACTTTAACGGCTTGGCGAATCCCTTACGGAGCTGCAACATTCACACAGCTACGGTTTGTTTACCACTTTACAGTACCAAGGACACGAAGCCGCAAATACAGCTGCAGCGTTTCCTGCAAACACCATTTCCTTTTGCTCTTCTACAAACCCGATCTGGTTCTGCACGCATCAACAACCACGTACTGCTGTTGCACAACACGCAGAGAGCACGCCCATGGCTCATGCATCACATCCACTGTCTGATAAAAGATTATTTTACATCCTTGAGCTGGTGTGGAGGCTGTCGAGAAGACACTGGTGGCATCAAACCTGTTCCAGCCACCACTTTACATGCTGCTCTGTGCCATGATTCACCAGGAGAAGGGCAGACGAGGCCCACTAAGAGGACCAACCAGGTGGTAAACAGGAAAACGAGGGGGGAGGCTGAGAGAAAGGATCCATTTCTGAAGCAAGAAGGAAAAAGTAACAGAAAGCAGCCGACAAGACGAGGATCTAACAGAATTATTTTGCTTAATGACTGGAAAACAGAAAACTGATCGGCTCTCTGGTCGAAATGGAACCAAATCCAGACGAACACCGTAGTCCGTGTGGGTTACAGGAGGCAGGAAGAGGCAGATTCTAGTCCAGTAAAATGCAAACACATGGGGGCCATTACCAGAGCAATGACCCCAATCTTCACAGAAGTAGAAGAGAATGAGGAGGAGGAGGGCTGCCCCCTCCAACTCCACTCTAACCAGGACACAACCCCCCCGCCCCCAACACAAAGCGCCAGCAGCAATCCGTACAGCCGCCGTTTCCTGGCAGTCAGCACATTCTCCATTGTGGTGTTCCTCTGGATGCAGCATGTGTGGCGAGGTGGGCAGCCTATACCATACCGCCTGGACAACACGGCCCGCTGTCTGCCAGAAACACAGCAGGTGCCTGGAAACACAAACACAAACACACACACACACACACAAAGATACATCGTAGCACCGGTAACGCGTGTTCAGGATGCTCCTTCATCCCCAAACAGCCGCTCCTGTCCTGGACGCTAACAATCCTTCAGAGCAATCATTCCTACACTCCATCTTTCTGCTCAAACCAGAGACCGTATATGAAAGCTGGACGGAGCCTCCGGTGGTTAAAAGTGATGCGCAAGTAAATAAAACTGCAGTTCCCCCTTCATCCACTAGGGGCTCCAAAACAGAGCAAATCCCTTTTGACTCCCATGTTAATAAGACCAACTTCACAGCAGGAATAAACATGTTTACAGCAGGAATAAACATGTTTACGGCAGAAATAAACATGTTTACAGCCAGGTTCAAAAATCCATTTTAGGTTTAATAGGTCAGGTTTACCTTCATGACAACTGTGGGGGGGGGGGGGGGGTGAATTTTTTTCTAACTCGCCCGTTTTAAAGTAATTTAATCTCTAAATTTAGCATTTTTAGGGGCGTGTCCTTTTGATTGACAGGTACCCGATCTCCCGCTTCAAGTCAGAAGAACGTAGAACAACCGCGGTTTTTAGCTGGTTAACAACGTGACTTAGCTTTAGCCCGCTTACCTCCGTTAGCTGGTTAGCTCCTGTTAGCTCCGGGTTAGCTCGGTTAGCTCTTAGCTACAGGCAGCTCGGAGTTCGCTAGATGTCAATCATCCACCATGACGCTCACAGCCCCCCTCTCAGCTCCACCTCTTTGCCCATATTTGGATTTTCCGGGTGAGACGACACGCATGCCTCTGCTAAGATGGCGATGGTAGGAACCAAGCTTCAATTCAGCTCTTCAGAAACCTACGGGTGACATCACAGAGGCTCCGCCCATCTTTATATACGGTCTATGGTGCAGACGGAGGTGTTTTCTCTGCATATTAACTTCCTTTAAAAATGGAAATCTGCCTTTTTCTGTCCTCCATCTCTGAACAGCATGAGAATGAGCAGCAGGCGATGAAAGCTTCATTTAAAGAAACTAAATTAATTCTGGATGGGAAGGATGTTTCTACAGAAGCTGCACAATCGATCCGCCACCGATCAGATACATCCAGTCCTGCTGTGACCAACCCTGCACACGCATCCCGTGTTCCATCACACGATTGGCTCGGCGAACGTGCCGACATGTGGCTTCCACACAAGTCCTCAGCCGGGAGTCAAAGCACCAAACTCCTCGTCGGTTCGGATTCTCTCATCAAACAGATGAATGTCTCAGCGATAACTCGTGATTTCTTTATAACAACTAGCCTCGTCCGTCACGGAAAATGTGGAGTGGCGAGCAGGAGATGCCTCCGATATATTCCATGTTATACTGGGATATAATGCTGGTTATGGAGGTAATAAAGCTTAAGTGTCACATGGTGCAGATTAAAGAGTTATTTATGTTTCAGGACTTTCAGCTTTTTCAGCCGCTAACTGCAGAGAAGAGGAAACACCAGCTGATGGAAACGCAATAAAAACAAACAAAAACAGGAACATGATTGATCATTTTAAATTACTGCTAACGTAAATAAAAATCAGGCATTTATAAATTCTGTCAAACTCACAAGAACCAAAACTTCTGTGCAAAGAGGTTTTCTCTATTTTACTTTTCCCAAATGTCATTTATGTTCATCCATCAGTCTTGGTGCTCATCGCTCACGACGGCCTGCCGTCAGCCGCAACAAGCAAAGGTTAACACGACAGCTGCGATGTTGAGCAACAGTTTGAACTTTTGCCTCTCGAGTTGTATTTATGATCCGTCCAAACTGCATGTTGATATAACAGAAAAGTCCACTTTCCCTCCACCTTTTCAGACAGAAGGTGTCTCCCATTACGCGTTACCTTCTGCACCAGCCGCCATCTGCACCTTATTCATGTCATGGTTGTCCAGCAGCGTGGGGGGAGAGATGCTCTGCTTTACGATTACACTTAAACGCACCGCCATCAGAGTTTCTCCGGAGTGAAAATGTGTGCCTATCCCTGTATTTTTACCCTGAAAGGGACCAGCCGTGCCTCGTCCATTCAGTCCGCTGCGTTTCCACGGCGCGCCGCTTTACGTCAATAAACTAAAATAATGTTTAAAGATTAAATTTATATCAGGTTTGTTAAAAACTGAGCCAACTCTTCCGTTGTCCTCCCTCTTTTCTGTTCCGGAAATTTCTGAGGAACTGTTGAACATTTATCATCTTCCCACACACACAGAACTGGAAATACATCCAAAAAACACTGAAGGACACGTAGGAACATAACAGATTGTGTGAAAACCGACATCCACACGAGTTTACATGCCGAGTCTATAGATCTGCATCCATCTGATGAGAACTGATCTGACCATCCATGGGAGTTTTAATTCCTGTTTCATTCAGAATAAAAGTTAATTCCACTTTAAACTGATGAAAAACAACCATGTAAACACTTAATTCCTAATGCTAACTTTTTATTTGGAATTAAACTTAATTCTGATGTCAGTGTCCGGTTTATTTAATTCCTCTGTCATGTAAACCTTCATTCCGCTCTAAGTTAACTCCGGTCGTTCTGAGCATGCTCGTTACCTTGTCCTGTCCCGATGACGCGCGTTGTTTTACCTCCCGTGTTCGGTGCTCTATCTTTCTTCTCCTTCTCAGTTGCTGCAGAAAGTGAAGTAGTATGCTGGTGTTGAGCTGCTACTTCACATTTATAATAAAAAAAAATAGCGGCAAAACTGGTACTTATGTAGTTTTTACAATTTATGACTGAAAAGAAGAGAAGCAGGGAGCCAACTTTGTTTATTTCCGGTATATGTCATACGTCACGTGCACCCTCTGTCCAATCAGAACCCTTCCCAACCCGCCGCTCTAAAGAGGAATTAGGTAAAGACGCTTTTCATGTAAACCTTCATGTGGAATTATAATCTTCATGTAAACTCGTAGGAGAATACTTAATTCCAAATTATTTAATTCCAAATTATTCATTCTGAATTAAAAAACACAATGTAACCGTACCACATGTGTCCCTAAAAGCGGGCGATGGCGATGCTAACTGCTAACAGACAGATATTCACAGCTGGAGCTCATTTCTCTGCAGACTTAATAAAAGCGGGACTGACCGAAGCTGTTCATTTAAAGTTATACTTGACACACTTCATGCTAAATGAACTTATAGTTGTGTATTAAAATACAGTAAAGAAAAGTCAAACTGCAGCTCAGAGATCCTAAACATCAACACCACGCAAAAAATGTACAATATTAACCATTAATTCCATAATTTCCTGAATCTAATACTCTGAAACATGGTCACCCTGAACACAAATATCTGAGGAATGCATCCTGCATTCAGCTGAAGCAAACACACACAATGTGTGTTTTAATATGACATTAGATATAAACCACTTTGTAATTCCGCTTCACAAAACCGGTTGTCATTTGTCCTCCAAGACAAGGGGAGAGAAAACAAAGCAGCAGCCGTCATCCTAATTTCTTTGTTCTCCAGAGTCGAGGAATTTCAGCACATTAAAAGGAAATGAAAGACTGTTCCGACACCGAGGGCCTGAAAAACAGCCTTATTTTCCAGGTTTATTCCGCTGTTCCAGGATGCCTGGCTGGGATTTCACAGGACAGCTGGTTTAAGTCATCTTTCACAGAGAGAAACTGCTCTGAGGCCGGGACTGAGAGCGAGGCAGGCCTGACAGGACAGGGTGTGGGGCAGGAAAAACTAGAGCTGGCGAGCTGCAGCAGTCATTACATAAAAGAGAGGGGTTATGTAACGCCTGTGGGTTCGCGTTGGGGAACTTGGGTCGAGCTAAACACATCCAGATGTGTCAAGTAGGACAGAAACTTACACAGGCATGCAGGCATACATGCAGGGCAGCAATGAGAAGAGGGAAAAACACAGCGAAGCCGGCTGAAATGCAGAGTAATGCTGAGCCATACGCATGAAAGGCTCGCTGTAGTCGCAGCTTCGCTTAGCCTAAATCACATGCAGCAGGCAAACGGCCGCTTGAAAACACACCAAGATCAAAACAAGCAACATGTACTCCACATCATCAAGCAGCAGATAAAAGCCTGCGAGCATGGGGGCGATTTGCTGCTTCCCAGATTAAACAATTTCAGGCATTTTTATTCGCCTAGGAGCCATTATGTAAGATCTGAGATTTCCTGATGAGCATTATTGTTGCCTCAGAAACAGGAGCCCACTCCATTCCCAACACAGAACGCCTCGTGCTCCATGTAACACCTAATCTAATGTATCCAAGTGCTTCTGCGTTAACCGAGGCTCGCAGCGGCCATCACGGACGTCACATTTACTAGAAACACCGGCCTTGCAGCATAAGCTCAGCAACAGATGTTGGCGAGCCCCCAATCCTCTAGGATACGGGAAACTACGTCTACAGTACGGACAGGGAAGGCAGGATTAGTTGTAAGCAATGCAAACAGGTTACTTTCCACTCCGTGGACGGTGAATAATGGCGGTTCCGCTGCCTGAAGACGACATTACATTGTCTGTAGAGTTGAGTGGTGTCGTGCCGTAAGCCAGTAATTGTTGACTGAGACAAAACAGTGGTTGTTAAAATGTGGCATGAGTTAAACACACACACACCTTACATCCTGAAAGACATGCTAGCGAGAAGCTGAGAATGAGCAGGGTGGGAACTGGGAACCAGTTTTTTACCCACTGGATGAAACGACGACAGTTTATTCAGGAATTAAGCTTTAAATATCTAAAATAGCTTTCACCCAGTGTGCAAAATATAATTAAACAGCTGCTGGTGCTGCTGCTTGTTTGCACAGTAGTAACTGTTTGATGTTCATGGTGGAGGAAACTTTAAAACAGGATTTATTTCTGTTTTTAGTCGCTCTTAAAGCTCATTTAAACCTTCCATACATTTCTAATACCAACGCTAATGACACTCCCAGTCCCTCGCAGCATGTTTTAACTAGCTGCTTTAGGTTTAAGTCATCTTCCTGCTGGAAAAAGTGACTTTGGTTTGCTTAACATGTCTCCAGTAAGGGTGTTTCCCTGCAGCACAGGCTCAACGTTTGCCTTTCCAGGCTTCCATGTGGGTCAGCACCTCCAGCAGCTGATTAATCATTGATTAAATCACTGATTTCTATGTTTTTTTCTAGCAAAATCCCTTTGAATACAGGCTGCTTTATTACAGTTTTCTGTCTGCGTCTGTGAGTGACTGGAAAATATCAGCAGGAATGTGGCTGTGTTTACAATCCAGTCGTAATGAAGTGAAGAGTCCATGCTTCCTAATGGCTGGGTTGCAAGGTTGTCACGGTAAAGTAGGAGCAGGACACAACATGTCTGCAACCTGGAAGATGAAGTGTGGCTTTTAAATCAGGACTGCCTCTTTTCCCTCATAACCGTCCGAGTTATTTAACTTTTTTATGAAAGCATTCACTCATCTAGCAGCATTTTGGACCTGATTTTTAAATCTAGAATAACCCACGCTTTAAATATTTATATTTTAGACAAAGTGTTTCTTTGCAAAAGATGCATTATTTATTAATTAAAAGGTAGCAGAATAAAAACAGGAGAATTCAAATCATTTGCTACTTTGCTTTACATCAAACCACAAAAAAATTCCTTCTAAATCTTCATAATAACGTTCATTTTCCTCTAAAATTACCTAGAAACAGTGCAGTTGAAGTGCAACGCTTTGCGCCTTACATAAAGGTTTTATTTTGCTTTTGGATTACGTATAAACACACAAACTTCCTGTAAGATATCAACATATTTAGGTCAAGGGTTTAAAGTCAGCAAAGGGGAGGATGATAAAGAAATGGGTGTTCTGGGAGTCTTTGTTAATAATCTACCGGATCCCACACAGATCAGTAAGTCCATTAACGCCGCCGAACCACCTGTTGTACGTTCATTTTCTTTCTTCTCTACTAATGGCACAGAAATGTGTACTCTGATGTGCGCTTCCACGTCCATGGCCCTGCTGAGGAAAACCTGAAACTATGACAGGAAGCGCGTGAAAACAAAAATCCCCTCCGCCAGCCCCCGACTCGACCTTCCTGCTCAGCTTCAGCTTAAACCAAAACAGCAAAAAGCCGTCTTGTGTTCGCTCTGCAGATAACCAGAACCTTCAGTTTTAGTTCAGGGAGGAAGTGCCGTACTTTCTTCTTTCGCCTCCGTTCGCTCTCATCAGGATGCCACCCACACGGCTACACATGCTCTGTGAGCGCATCGTATCTGCACCCCTCCCTGGAGTTTGACCCAACCACTTCTGTAGCAGACCAGGCAGATATAACTGTCGTTAGCAGCTGCTATGCTGGAGTAAACGGAGGGACTTTCACAGCTGCAGACACCTCCAGAAACACAACTTTAACCTCACAGTTAAATTTAAGTTAATCCTGCAGTTTATTCTAAAAATAGAAGCTTTTCACGTTCAACTCGGACCTTCACAAGGTATCGTGCCAGTGCCGTGCACATACTGGGTCAGAGAACAAGTGGATGAGGACGCTGCACTTACATTTTAACATGTCGCTGCTCAATGTCCACTCTGGACAGCTCCTCCTCTTCCAGGTCCGAGTCCCCACCAGAGCTACTCTCTGTTACATCTGAGTCAAAGGCGCTTTCTGCCGAATGAAGGTTTGCCGAGCCGCTCAGATACAACCTCTCCAGCTCCAAGGGCATGGAGCCGCTTTTCAGGAAGCGGCCCAAGCTGTCTCTGTTGTTCGACGAGGAGTGGCGTCCAGTCCTCCATGAAGCTGAAGCGGCGGCCTCTGATTTGCGATTCCCGGCTAGTAGCCTGCTAAGAGCCGAGTCCAAAAAGCCCCCCAGCTGCTGCTGAATGTGCCGTTCCACCTGCTTAGCCTGCACCACCTGAAGACGTTTGCGCAGGCGCCGTAGCCGGCTTTCGATCTCAGCTTGCCGGCTGCTGTTGAGGAGCGTGCGCTCTCTGACGTGAGCGTCGAGGCTCTCCGAGGAGGAGCTGCAGGGCAGGGGAGGCTGTGACTGAGCGGTGCAAGGCGGGGGGCCCTGCTGACTGCTACCTGGCTGCTCCCGATCAGAAACCTGTAGCTGACCGGCAGGTGTGTGAGAATCAGCCTCATCCACCTGCTCAGTGGAGTTGGAGTTGTCCTGGGTAAGGGGGGAAAGTGCAGCAGAGTGAAGCACTGGTGGTCCGAGGTGTTTTCCGTCAGTATTGTGAGAAACCCCAGAGGAATGCTTTTGTTTAAGGGTTCCTATCGTTGGGATATGCCCTGAAATAGTAGCTGTCAAGGTCTCCGAGTCCAGTGCCAGGTTCTGGGACTGAGAGTCTGTGGTGGCAGAAGGCTTGTCACCGTTCACTGCAACCACACAGCCAGAACCGGACATGGTGGCCAGCTTCCTGGCCAAGCCATTGACAGGTGCCGTGGGCTGGCCACTCCCGTTAGTGCTGCCACTCATGAGGCTTTTCAGCTGGCCACCAGAGAGTTCTATTGCCTGCTTCTTCCTCAGGATGAAGTCTCCCCCGCCGTTGAGCAGGGAGCTGGGCAGCAATCTGTGGCCTTTCAGCACAGACTGTTTGATGAGGACTCCTTGCAGCTTGATTGACTCCTTAGTTGAGGGGACAGGTGTCACATCAGAGCATAAATAAGAAGCCACCAGTGGCTGGAGTTTGCCCAAGGCCGAGGCCGGGGACACAGAGTCGGGTTGTGGCTGCTGCTGCTCCTGATCGCCGCCGCAAAAGTCAAGAGGGCACTCTTCAGAGGTGACCTTGCACTTAGCGGGGCCGCTGCTGTGGATGAGGATGTTGCTGGCGTTACCGTTGTTCTCTGCACTGGCCGGTGAGAGACTTGAAGATGGGGCAGCCAGTTTGAAGCGGATGTGGTGAGCTTCGGCTGGGGCGTCGGTGAGAGCGGGCGCCATCGCAGCCATGCAGTGCAGAGGGACGGGCACCGCGGCCTGCTCCACTCCACCCGCTTACTGCCCCACCTGAGGACAGCCTGCAGAGAACATGGAGGGAAAATAAAGACAAAAAAAGGATAAAGGAGAAAATAAAGTTAAAGTAAGTTGCATAAAGACATTCCTGACATCCTTTTGACAGAAAATAATCATAAACAAGCGCTGAGGTTAGTCAGCGGGAGTTGTCTTTTCCCCATCAACACATATTTTCCCATCATTAGGTTACAGGATACGTTCAGGATCCTGCACAGGTACGGTGTGAAACACATGCAGACACACACCTAAAGCATCCTACAGAAAAACCAGCACCTCTAAAACCGTCTCCTTTACACTGTAAAGCACGGATTGAGGGGGTTAAAGCCTTAATAGTAAATCCCAATTACCCTTGAGATCCTGTAAAAACAAAAACATGCTCTGAAAAATAGATATGTTTTATTTTCCACCATCTCTGCATTAAAAACATATTTAATAAGTGTACATCCATATGGGAGCAGGCTGCATCTGAACAATGTAAAACTACAGTACTTGCGCAACAGGTTCTGTAACATAATCAAGTTAGTGGAAAACTACTAACCACCACCCAACAGACAGCAGCAGTTCATTATTACACAAACATTTCATAGAAATCTCTTAAAACCAGTATCAGAAACTTTTCTGTGACTTTCCCACACGAGGTTAAGTAAACACCCGTGTGAATGTGTGGAAAAAATTGTGGAGACTTGTGGTTTTATCAACCTACCAGCTGGAAAATGACAGAAAATGATCCAACAAAAATATTTTTCATAAAAACAAACGGATTATCCAAACCAGACTAATGTTTACAACCTTTTATATTTAACTAGGTCATACTAAAGTCACAAAAAAATAATGTAATGTCAGCACCAATAACTCGGAGGAGGACCAGCTATGCACTGACCTTGGGAAGCTGGATACTAAGGATGCAGATGGAATAACAGCAGACACCTGAGCTAATTCCAAAACAAATAAATAATTCCCACTTCACCAATGTCCATGTGAACAAACCTTACTTGTCGTTTACTTACAGGGCTCCTGTTAAAAGTCAAAGCTTTACATCTCATTTTCTGAGTGAAGAAACCAGAGAGGCGGATGCAAATTGCCCAAACCCCACTGCCCTACATGTGCTCTGCTAAGGCGGTGTGCAGCAGGGTTCATCACCAGCACAGTAAGTAGGTGGATTTAGGCCCCAGCATTAGCTCAAAGCACATGATGTCATCCTCACAGGTTTCCTGTCATTTACACCTCAACTTAGTAAATTCCCAGATAAAATATTGCCATGAAAAGACAAGGCCAAGGGCCTTGGCGTTGTTGTAATGATTAACATATCTTCCATACCGATTGGCTGCGTGTGTATTGGTGTGAAACTTAAAAAAAAGAAAAAGAAGAAGCCTCCCTTCACACACTGAAAGATAAGAGCTGCATCGTCTGCAGGGTCAGATGAATGGAGGCTCAGTGTTTCACCGCAGTTCCTATCCAGCGCGCACTACGCCATGTTGGTATTTCCGAGCCAGATTACGCAATGCAATTTATCTCCAGAAAAACAGACGTGCACGGGGAAGCTCGCGCCACACGGGGGTACATTAACAACAATAATCCCCAATGGCAAAAGGCGCGATGATAACCACCATCCTCCTGTATTATCTCGGCTTCAGATGCGACAAAAAACGTCCACATCCAACCCATAACGTTACCATCAAAATGTCTTCCTGGTGTTTACGAGAGCCTTTAAAAGGCTTCCTGGCATCTCTGCACGAGCATATACATTATCATCATCATTTTTAATGACATATACATCTAATTAGCCTGGGGGGAGAACAGCATTGGCTTCAACTAGACATGCCAGGACGAAGATACAGAGATAAATATGTGGTCGGTCTTGACAACGCGTGCGTTTTAATGCGCTTCGTTTCTGGCCCAAGAAAGCTACTGATGCAAGAAACAACCTGCTGGCTCCTCACAAGCCAGCTGCAGTGAGACGACACATTATCTCGCAGTATAAAACCAGTAAAACCCAGCCGTTTCTGCGGTGGCAGAAGCCAACTTTACGCAAACATCGTTAGGAAACGTGTTCGTCTGCAGCTACGCAACCTGCGCGGACTCAAGCATAGTTTTAAGTCAATTACACCCAAAGTAACGCCTCAAAATCCACGCAATACACCCGCATTTTTACACACAATCCGTGACATCGTATAAGCTATAACTTGGCCATGAAAGACATCCTGGTTGCGGATAAACTATTTTAAAACAACGCTTTAAAGCAGACCTATTGCGGAGTGCAGACATGGTTTGCATTGTAATTAGACTAAGGAAATAAACACAAGCACATTGTGATTTTTTTCTTATTCGACATGGGGGCGTTTAGTGTCTTTCCTCGGATAAATGAGCTGTAAGGTGATGTGATGTTAAAGCAGATATGTGAAAAGCAGAGAAGTTGGGAGTAGACCCAGGCTAGCTGGCTAACAAAGGAAAAGGAGGAACCTACCACGTGACGAGGTCGCACTATCCGAGGGAATTTCAGCAACAGTCCCCTGCAGTTTTAGTGGAAAAAAACCAAGGGTGATAACTCAAGAAACGGGGTTTAGATCGATCACTTTGCCATTAATAAATCCATTTAATAAAAATAAAAAGTGAGAATGCGGAAAGGGCCCGGTCCACGGAGCCGCTCGGCTTCGTTCCGGATTCAGCAGCAATGGGCGAATCACCGCCAGCCAGCTCGCCTCGCCGCCGCCGCGGAGAATATAACACCAGGCCGCGAAGAAACTCTCCTTCCTTCTCCTAATTACTGCACATGGAGGCGATTTCACGGCAATCCTTTACCGAAAACCCCGATTCCCGCTGGCAGAAAGGTAATCCAGAAGCCAGTCTTTTTCTCTGGTTTTAGGGAGAGACGCGGAGAAAATGGCGGCTAGCTCCTCTCCCTCGGATTTGAGTCTGACAAACATACAAGTGTGTGTGTGTGTGTGTGTGCGCGCGCGCGCGCGTGCTGGTAGGCGGGAGACACTTCTCATACTCACCACTAGAGTAAAGGGCAGATAAGAAACGACATGAAAGCTGAAAAAGAAGAAACCACAGGAGGGCATTGTCTTCCAGAAGATAGCGCAGTGTCACTTCTTATTCCCAAACTGGTTAAACTGGAAATATTTAACCACACCAACGCACATTTCCAGCATGCTTTAACACCATACACACACACACACACACACACACAATGCTCCTGCACTCATTATAAATAGTATATGAGGATAAATATGAAGTTTTTGCTGTATTAACAGCTGTGAAATACAGAAAACTGAGCCCACATGTCACTTTAAACAGGCAGGGCCGCATTAAAAGTGCACAGACCCCTGGGCCCAGAGTGTCCCTCGGCCCCCTTCCCCACCCCAAAATTGTGAATGATGACGTGTGAAATGACATTTCTAACATCTCTCAGCCAGTGGTACCAGTAGCAACACACTGGACACTGTGGTGTAACTATCTGGCTTTTATGTACATTTTGTTTCATGTCCAAACTGCTGGTGTTTGCCGATCATGGGCCCCAATTGGGCGTGGGCCCCTCGGCCCATAATGTCCAATGGATAATCCGGCCTTGAGTATATGGAGATAAATATGAAGGTTTTGCTGTAATACCAGCTGTGAAAGTGTTCCTCCTGCAGAGGGACGACCCCACAAGGAAAACTGAGCCCACATGCCACTTTGAACAGGAACCGGATCGCCCACCACTCCAGCAGCCTTTGTGAAGGTGTAGCCGGTGGCCACATGAAGGAGCTTTTTTCTCTCCACAGGACTGTGAAAAGCAGCCAAAGCTCAAAGGTAATAAAACACCACATGGAGTCTAGGAAACATGGCACCAACACAACCCAACATCTGTGACACAAACCCCACTGCACCTACAGACAACACTAAACTAGGAGTTATTTTTATAAAACACTCTTTTACAGTTTATATCTTCAGTTTGCATCATTTGTAGTCTGCTGTGCCAATAATTACATAACAGTGAAACACACACAGTCTGCTAAACTGTATTTTATATGTATTTTTTCGCACCATCTAAGAGTTACATAAAAGTATTCCTGACACGTCACAACACAACAAAGTCTGGCTTCTTTCCTCTGGTCACAAGATATTAAAGGTTTTGGTAAATAAGTAAAAATATGGCTGACTGGCAGATGTAGGGTCCTGCTGTAGAAAAACATGTCTATCTGAAGTGTTTAAAAAGTAATCAGAGAGTGGAGCGGATACGCAGCACGCTTGCAGATGTAATGATCTGCATTACGGTCATATGAACTCTTCAACCAGAGCACGGTGAGACATGTAAAAATGTAGGGATTAATAAAGCATATTATTTACTTTGTTCATCTTTTTGTATTTTACCATCCCATATTTTATGTTTTATTCACAATTTAATTTGTTCTTGTTTTACTAATTCTATGTAAGGCACTTTCTGTCTGTGAAGAGGGCTTTAAACCTGCTGCAAAGTGAGATGCACAGCTCGGTGGCAGAATGTATTTTTATATCTCATTAAGGTTCGCCAATAAGTTCAATCTATTAAAAAATTGCTTTGATTTAATCAATTATTATTTCTACTATGAAAGAAAACTAGATTCCATGTGCTTTTCTCAATCAAGCTAAAAGTTTAAAAGCTTTCTACACTCATGACATAAAAACATCTAATAAATGTGAACAATCTGCTTTCATAATAAATGTGTCAAGTAACTTGTAATTTTTTATGTACAACAGAAGAACAAAAAGTTAATTAAAGGGACATGAGCACCATGTACTCGGTGGAAGTTTAGAGGATTTGTCAGGCAGCTAAAATGAAGAAAATCTGTCTGTTTTTTTGTTATTTTATGTGACATTTAGGTGTAACTGGGAACTCAGACTTTCCCAGATGTATAATCTGATTGTTCTTGTTATAAATAGAGTTTGCTTTTAGTATCATGCTGGTAAATGACACATTTATTTAAAGTGTTCTTACATGTTAGACGTGGTGTGACACTGTAGAGATATTACCGGTTATGAACCCAGACCATCAGGTGAACCTGTCCTGTTACGTAAATGAACTACATAAATGAGCTTAGTCATTGTTATGATGGTGTTTCTGTGCAGCTCTCCACACAGCAGCAGTTTTCCTGTTCTTACATATTTCTGCACCCCTGTACTTTTTTTTACGCTGGGACTGTTTTCCTTCAGTTTCTCTTCTGACATTTAAGTAAACAATTGTTTATCACTTCCTGCGAGCTGGAAGCCTTTCCCAGGCAAGGCCTGCTGCACACGGGATGTTTACAATGCTGAGATTTGTCGTTTCTGTCGCTTTAAGCCAAGCGATCTCCACCAACAGGAAGCAGTGTGTGTGTGAGTGCGATTAGCCCATGTCGGGGACTAAAGCTTCTGACGTGTAATGAAAATTAATGCATCCTACATCATCACGCTGCCAGGGACGACAAGCATGGGAAATCAGTGATTATCACTGGTTAAGTGCATTCTTGTTTTTGTTACGTCATTAAAACTCTATTTTTTTTGTTTTGGCATCAACAAGACCTTGCCAGGTGATCATGTCACCTCTGAGGTGCTGGTCAGGGTTCGGAACAAGGCTGAATGTGGGGTCAGATTACAAACTGGAGTAAGGAATCATCTGGTAATGGATAGAATTAAGGTTAAGCTCATGATTAGGATTCATGTAATTCATGGCAGCAGCGTTGGGTTGTGAGAATCGGAGAGAAACGACCCGTCTGCCTGATAAGCCAGCTGAGCTAAATGTCTAATTGCATAAGCATCAGGAACGTATAAATGACAGACTTGGTAGTTATCCGGTGACTTGTGTTGATCCAATGACGTAACTTTAAAAAAAAAAAAAAAAACCTCCATCCATCCATCCATGTTTGTCTCCCGTTTCTGGTCGCAGTAGCAGAAGCCGGTCCTAAGGTGTCTGGTCTCCAGATGGATTCCAAGCTATTCCCAACACTTCCAGAGACATGTGCGCCAAACTCGCTCAAGTCCAACACTTCCTCACACCAGCGTCTTCAACGGACGCCTTAAATCCCAACAGGTGAGCTGCTTTCCCAGCCAGCCAGGTGCTGGCACCAGAAACCAGCAGCCGATTTACATCCAAGATATCCTTTTTCACTGCTGCTGAGCATCGCAGATGAGCGGTTGAGAGCAGGGGAAGATAAACAACAACATAAACTCAATTACAAGAATTAGAATTCAGGAATACCTTTAACTCCATTGTAGAAATACTCCAGTCAGTACTCCAAAAGGGTATAAATCCAGGAACCACATGAAACCTGAAAACGACAGAAATAAGAAGTTAGTTGAATTAAGATGAATTGTTTTCTATTTAATATATAATTAAAAAAATGTCTCAACCACCAGAGGAGAAGAAAATGAGAATGAAGTGTAACAGTGACCAAGTTGCAGCCTGACTGTTAAACTACACCTTGTTGGATAAACAGAACAAGTGATTTTCTTCTTTTTTCTTCCTATATGAATTATAATTTAATAACACTGTGTTAGATGTGTGCATTATTTCAGATTAGTGGTACAAAAGTCAGTAAACACGGCTTGTATATGCTGCTTACTACAGCTGTGTTTTGTTTTTTTAGTCAAAACAGAAACGTTCACATGTTGGCGGTGTGATGACTCAAACATCATAAACAATAACATTAAAAAAAAGATGTAAATTCACACAGCAGAGGAAGGAAATGGTTGGTATCATCCTACTTTCGGTTTGGTTCTGCTGCTAGAGTTATGAAATTAATGGAAAAAAGTAAACATTTACCGCTTAAATGATTACATTGAATAAATGACTGATTAAAAATGTTCTGTGTGACTCTTACTGTTATAGATAAATACAAGAATACAGTAATAGGTCATAGCAGTCATCAATACAAAAGAAAGGAGTAATAATCATAGTTTATTTACCTTTCTTAATTTTATTTGGATGCAAATAATAGTTCTTGGGCTTTAATATTATAAAGCATATTTTGTGTTTGTATCCAATTTCATATGCTTATTATCCCTGTATTTTTATTTATCTTTCTTTTTAATCCTATAACTCCATGATTATTTTTACATTTTAAAAGATGTTTTTTGGTATTTGTTCAATTTTGCTTCCTGCAGGAAAAAAAAAAAAGCAAATTTCCCTTTAAAAGGGACAAATAAGGAGTTCTTCTTCTACGCCACTTTACTCTGTTGTAGTAAGAAAATTCTGAAAAGCAGTAGGAAATGATTATCACTAGGGGTGGGAAAATCGAATCGAAAAATCAAAAACTGGGATTTTATTGCTTTACAATTTTTAAATCGATTTTTTGTTTTTAAAAAAATTTTTAAAAAAAATAATATATATATATATATATATATATATATATATATATATATATATATTTTTTTTTTTTTTTTTTCCAAATAAAAATAACCCAATGCAATTTTTTTTTTTTTATCGTTTAACTTGTCTTCTTGGGAATTATAGCAGCAGAATAATGATCTGTTTTGGTTTAGCTTCTTTGTCTGAATCCAGTTTAGACCTTTCAGCACTTAGCCAGGCTCTCGTAGCAAAGTTTTTTAACCATGTTTGCAGCGAAGTGATTCTTCACGGTTTGCACGTCCAGCTGGCAGGCTAAAGCTAACAGGCTAACGCTCCACATTCTTCACGTTATCGCTGCAAATTTCTGAATAAAAAAAAAGTTTTACATGTTGAATAATGACAAGACTCAGGTTAGAACTTTGAATGGAAGTTATATAGCAGTTTGTTTACAATGCACTGAGTGAAATAACGCGCCGCCTGTTATTTTTTTTAGGAAAATTCTGAGTAGTTTTTCTGAACGCTGGCTCAGAAGCTAATGCTAACAGGCTAATGTTTGAGACGGAGCTCGCGCCGAGCAGCCGGCCAATCACAGCCAAGCAGCTAGCGTGCTAAGCTAATAGCCGCTAGCTTGTTTCCTTCCCGATCCAATACTGACTTCACAATGACTGCCGTTTCTGGCACGTTTAACAGAAAAGTGCGGGTAAAAAATCAAAACAACTCAAGCCCAACATTTGAAGGTTTAGTCAAAACAGTGTTTTTTCTTGACAAGCGAGTCGTTCCTTAATTTTAAGAAAATAACAAGACAAAATCTCACTTACCTGCTTGTCCTGTTACTAATGTCCGATAATATCCACCCCCTGCTCTACGATTGGTCGAGGCTTCAATTTGAGGTCTCCTATTGGCTGCCACAGCTGTCAGTCTTTGCAAATGCCCGTAGAGCGGAAATATGGACGAAAGTTCATAGCACTAAACTTAATTATCCAAATATTTAGTTTTTATTAAAAAATATCCACTTGACTCTCATAACTCCCACATCATCTTTAAATGTCTGATTTTCTTGAGCCGCAACATGAGCGTTGTTTACGCCTCACGCATGCTAGCTGCGCTCAGTCCAGCATGATGTGTTTTCACTCTCAGTAACTACAATAACATTTTTATCCCTTTTTTCAACACTTTAACCCGAATTGTGCAGCTGATTTTCACAGTCCGAAGCTAATTAAAATTAGATCACGCTAATGGCTGCAGACGAGTTTGATCAATCTATTTAATTTGCAGTAATTTCTCGCATCTATAGGCTTAGCACATTGTCTGTTCTGGGGTGAGATTTGACTGGTCTGGATGTGTGTCCCCTGAAAAGCAGGCCAGGAGACACAAGAACGGCCAAATTCTTCACAAAGGGGAACTTTAGGCTGCTGCAGGAGGATGCATAGGTGCAGCCGAGCTCAAAGGAGCGGTAGAAACATCTACTACTGTTGCATTAATGTCTTTCTGCTATAAATAGTCAGCATTTAACGCTGAAGTTACAGCTATGCAGGAACAGTAAGTCCCGATTCTCTACCGCACCTAAAGTGAATTAGAAATAACTGGGATCAGCTCAACAGTAAGAGCCTGACTTTTACCTTCTAAGGATTTAGAAGATTAATAGGTGAAAGCAAATGATGCATTTAAGCTAAACAACATATAGCATCACTTATGCCAAACTGGCTTCAGTTCATCCGCCACCCCTGAGATGTCTGCAACTTTCTCCACTTGCTGGCTGTTTTCCAGGTTAAACTGAGCAGAAATAAGAGGCAGAAGCCAGTTTTAGCTTCATGCATGTTGGAAGGTTTTGCAAAATTAGTAAAGAAAATAGAAATTTGCAATAAGTTTATAAAAATTCAGGGAAAAGGAAACAACAGGTGGAGCAACAGAAATACAGATGAATATTTAAATAAGAACATTTAAAAAAAAAAAAAAAAAATATATATATATATATATATATATATATATATATATATATATATATATATATATATATATATATATATATATATATACTTGTGTGGAAGGGAAGAATTGTGAAAATAAAGAGTGCACATTTTTTATATGTGAGGAAATCATAGAAAAAAATTCCAGGTACAAATCAGGTAGACTTAGACTTAGACATTATTGATCCCTTTGGGAGGACTCCATCAGGAACTTAAAATTTCCACCAGCAAAAAAGGAAAAGTAGCATGCATATAAAAACATAATAAAATAAAGAGTTAAAAAAAAAAAAAAACATTAATGAATTAAATAAACAATAAGAAAAAAAAGAGAATGCACAAACAGCTGGCTGGGGGTGTCCTCAGCTCCCCTCCCCATCCCCTGTTATTACTGCATCTATGTCCTCTTCACCCCCAAGTGAGGAGTTGTAGAGTGCGATGGCATGATGGACGAAGGAGTTTTAAAGCTTGTTGGTCCTACACTTTGGAAGCAGCAGATAAAGGATTTTGCAGTTTGCGGTTAACTTGGCCTCAGCATAACTGCACAGTGCCTTCTAAGAAGATAAGAACCTAAAACATGGATCCAAAGTGGTTTCTGGGAGGTAAACAAGACACCAACATTTGAATCAGTCCAGCCAGAGTGATGGCAACATCCTTGAAGTGTCTGGAGATCAGCACAGAAGAGCAAAACCCCAGTGGAGACAAACACAAACACAAGTCAGCGATAAGAAGAAGCCTGCAATGTGAAGGGAAATGGAAGCTATACAGCTGAATACTGAGGAGTGGAATGAATCTGATCATGTTTTGCAGCAAAAATGCTTTTTAAACCACACACAATACTCAGAATCAATTTAAAGACACTAAAGAAGTAAAATCAGCTGTTGTGTTAAAAGTAGTTAAAGCTGCAATGATAAGACAATATGATGAAAGAGGTTCATATGTTTGGTGATGTGTTGATGGTAAATAAAAGGTGAAATATGAAGTATATGTTGGACATAGTCTGCATTAGCCTGCAGCTGTTTCTACCTTAATGTCATCATGTCGTGTCAGAGAGGAAGAAGATGTAGCATTTTCCTCCATTATGTTTCTTTTCTGGTATTTTTTAAGGTCTGGATATGTATGAATAAGAGTTTTAAAAATATTTTCCCTGTTTGACTTCAGAAAATACTAAAACTTCCCTTTTAAGAATGTTTTTTTTTTTTACACAGATCAGATATAAAACATGGGCAGCACAACTATATTGTGTCTTGTTTATTTACCATTTCAAAGCTGCAGGTTCAGCATTTCGGCCGTTGTTGTCCTGAATTTTGAGGCCTAATATTCGAAACACAGGTTGACAACTACTGCTTATATGGCTGGATGTGCAGCGTAGGCGTTATTTTACGGTTCAGTCCACAACTTTTCATATGCTGAAGTGTCTTAGGAAAAGACTGAATCCTGAGCTGCATTTATCTACAATGACAGTCTGTCATTACATATATATATATATATATACATATATATATATATGTATATATATATATATATATATATATATATGTATATATATATATATATATATATGTATATATATATATATATATATGTATATATATATATATATATATATATATATATATATATATATATATATATATATATATATATATATGTGTGTGTGTAAATCTCTTCAAATGTAAAACCTCAGAACATTTATTTCTTGTTACCATTTCTTTCATGATCCAGACATAAAAAGACAAAATTCCTAGTTGTAGTAACAGCAAAGCACCACTAGATGGCGCTGAAACACCGCACATTCCAGCGTGTTGATGTTGATGAGCAGCTTGTTTTCACTCCAGTCTGCACAAATTCATCTCCAGCTACTCTAAGCTCCAAATCCCTCCTGGTTAACTTTTAAAAGCAGTATGCAAACACACCATAAACTATTCAAATTACCATAATGTTGATATTACGATCTGCAGGGATGACAGATTCATTATATCCATATTGCATGTCATTACAGTTTTATTTTACAATGTTTACATAAATATTTCAAATCAGTCCAGGCTCATGGATGCTCACAGTAGGAGTTAACAGTGTTGACAAATACTTAATAAAATACTTATATGTGCTTGAAGCAACAAGAGAAGGTGCTGCTGACAAGTTTGCTCCTACATGTATTGTGCACATATAAATTCCCCTTCAGGTAGCCTCAAGCTTGTGCCATCGTTTTTCCTCACACTGCTGAAAAATAACACCTTAATAGCTGCAGTTCTTCATTGCTTAAAGGAAAACTCTTACAAACAATTCTTATTTAGCTGGAGTTCTGCTTCATGCTGTGATATTTTCACCCCTCTGATCCTGCCCGGTCTGTGTGGGGGGAATTATTTTTACCTCTTCACGTGTCACATAAGCAAGGTTCACAGTATTCCAGGGGCAGAAGGAATGATGCAGCTTCATGCGTCAGCACAGTAGGAGCTTGTCATGAGAGAAATAATCTGTGGACATCAAGAAATAATGAGAGCAGATGATACGTCTGTTGTTTACATGCAACAGGAAGCTGTTTAATGTTCAGCCCTGCTGATTCCCTTAAATTTGAGCTGGGCTGTTTGCATAGAGGACATTAAGTAACCGTGTTAACTGACCTCTCATATATAAATATGCACATATGCGAGCCAACTTTCATGACTCATGCCTTATGAGACGGACCTCTCCAGATCAAACTTACAAACCTTCTAGATCTAGTATTATTACATCATGATAAACCCTCCAGCCATATTGCCCACTGATCTGCCATTAGCCTGGCAAAGTCATGGAAGGCAGAGATGTGCTGTAATACCTACTTTTTTAAACAAATGCTCATGTCAGTATAAAAATATGGCAAAGAGCTGAGGTAAATCTTATAGGGGGGAGGATAAACAAGCACTGGTGTTTATTTATTTTTTTTTAATAAAGCAGGGTTGATGGGAAACCAAGGAACCTGGTGCTTTAATCATGTTAGTGCAACCAGCAGTTGTAAATTTAAATGTATTGAAAATAGATGCACAGAACTTATTATTCACAGAATATACCTCTAAAGGAATACTAATCATTATTATTATTATTATTATTATTATTATTATTATTATTATTATTATTATAAACAAAGAACAAAAGCGATTAGTTATTTCATTAGTTCATTTTCAATTAACCAATTTAGCTAGCTAGCTAGCTAAATTAGCCATGCTAACCAGCTAACTGATAAGCTAGCTGGTTAGCATGGCTAGCTTGCTATCTTTTGGCATGTCTTAACATTTACAGTAAAAAAAATTAATCATAAAAAGCTTTGTGACCAGAACAAACTACAATGTCATATTCACAAAAATATTAACATTCCTGCTAAGGGATTGTTTTTTTTTAAATTTAATAGTCATTTATGCTTAATTATGTAACTAAGTAACTATAAGTGAATTAACAATAATCGGCATCTAAAGTCATGTCTAAGTCCATGTCTGCTCATTAATAAAATTTCCTTTTCAAGTTTAAAACAACATTTTTAAGATTAAAACATATTCTCATTATCAATTTGTAAAAATCCGTTACAAAAGAATCCATAAAATAAGTGAACTTAGAAACATTTTTTAAAATAAATCATTAAAAGTGGTGTGATCTTTCTTGTTATCCTTTTTCTGCACATCAGCTTGTTCATTTGTAACTCTCACATTCAGGTAAAGTCCATCTTCTGTCTCAACATTCCTCCATCACTTCTCCCAAGAAACAAAGGTGATACTGTCCCACTATGCAACACAGCAGAATGCACCACCACATTTTCCACTGTCTCACACTAATAAAGCTGAAAAGGAGTCTCAGAATGGATGTTGATATACGGCAAATAAGTATGCACATGTAGCTGTAATTAGCCTGGCATTCTATAAAGCTTAAAGAAGTATTAATGAGCAGCAGTTCCATCCAAATGTAACATAGAAGACTTGCATTATCGGTGTTAAAAGACCCAAACCTGCAGGCAAAAACCCAGGGAACAGCAGGAAGGCATCTTAAAAGAATCCATGGAGCCTCAAAGTATCATTTCATTGCAAAGTTTTGAGTTTTTATTTGAACTTTTACTTAAGATACTGCTGTTTTTCTGGACACAAACAGCGGGTTTTTTTTAATGCAAGGTTTTTGCTTCTGTATTTTTCTTTTTCAAGTTAACTTTCGCCTTCTTATAATTGCAAATAGGAACTTGTTTGCACATGTTTGATTTACTACAAGTTTTAAAAAATCTAGTGCTGTCCATAACACGTTAGCAGCTATTTCTGTATGTCTTTGCTTGGTGTGGAGCTCATTATTTTCATAAAGTTATTGCATCTTAGTGCTGACAATGTTGTTTCGGAAGTGTGTTGTTTTCTGTTCTGCTGGAGTTTCAGTGGGACCTTTAAAGGAAACATTGCTACTGATTTGCATGATATGCTCATGCTTCAGCTGGTGTGATAGATCTGGAAAGGTTTAGCGAGTCACAATAGCCATTTATTTATTTTAAATGGGAACATTGCACATAGCTGGTGCTAGTTTTGTGTTGTTCCACAGAATATACAATAATGTCTACATGAAATGCGTCTTGCGCCGAATGCTTTCAGTGTTGTTTCATTTATAGTATCACTCTACAAGTTATTTTAAGGTTTTATGGGTCTGCGTTCCACCTCGTAGTGACTCATACTGTGTTTGTATTTGGCCAATAACTCTCTGAAAATGACAGTTTCATAACCTTGTGGGCCCTAACTGAATCAAGTAAAAATAAATGACAAAATATGCTCATAGTCTTTAAAATATTATTTGATTTAAAATGCTTGAAAATAATTAATGAAACTCCCCAAACATCCATTTTGAAGAGGTTCGTAATGAAACTGGTTGGTTTATTAACAATTTTTCTGAAAAAAATTAATCAAGAATTGGATGCAGTTCACTGAAATAGTTTTTCGTAATAGCTCTTTGAGGAGCATTTATGATTCTTAATCAGGTCCTCTGTCACCACGGTACCATTTCACAACAGTCACAATAAACATCTCAAGGCAACTCAGACTAACCAGGTGCGAGAGAAAAAATGTGAACAAGTGTGAGGTGAGTAAACAGTTTAGTGTCATCAGAGGGTGATGATGTAGATACGGTTGACAGTGGTTGTAATTCCGTAGAAGTGGTTATGCTAACCGGCAACAAACCTCAAAAAGGTCAAAGACAACAACAGCTGTGGTGGACATCCACAAGTGTAAAATTGGGAAGTATTTTCATCCATAGGAATATCTGGGAGGAGCCCGACAAAGTGGAACGGGCATCTGGTTAAGAGGCCTCCTGGACAGCTCACTGGTGAGACGTTCCGGGTGCGTCCTGCAGAGACTTCTCTGCTTAGGCTGCTGACCCCGTGACTCAACCCCGGATATGCAAAAGAGAAAGGATGGATTATATGACATTTGCTGGTCATATAGACAAGTTTACGCTTTTCTGGTTCGGACATAAAACAGCTGTTGAATCACATTTTTAATTTTTGCCAGGTCATATGTGATTGTTAAGTATAAATGATCCCACATTAAAGGTTTCCACATTTCTGAGTGTAAGAAACAAATAGTTACAGAGAAACCAAACAAACCACTTTTAGCAGAAAGGAAAACAATAACATATCTCCTTTTCAGTAGTGAGAAGCTTTCAGTAGAAGCAGACTCCCGCAGGATGGCTGTCTACGTTGACTGCTGGGCTGAAGGGGCTGGAAGAAAGGATGGGATACGCTCAGGGTACCCAGATTAGAAACTTGCAGCACCACCAGACATAACTGCATAAAGCAACAGGGAGAGAAAGCAAACGCTGCAAAGAAAAAACACAAAGTTAGCAAAAATACAATGCAAATGCACAGGAGGGTTGGTTTCAGGATCTGCCTTTTATTCTACTTTTAAAAACTCTTTAAACAACAAATAATCCTGGAGTCTTTGACATAGTATGCTGGAAAAATACAGAACTATGAAAACTGTAAAGTCAGACGTGGAAAAGCACTCAAAGAGTCCTAAAGTTATTCTATATGGATCCACTTTCAGTTTCCAGATACATTGATAATGAATCCACAGTGTCATGGCTATATTGTAGTGTTTGTTCTCTTGCAGGAATGAAAAATTGTTCCTGTTCTGGATGGTAGTATCTGGAACGTTGTTATTCTTTTGAATGGTAGTATCCAGAATGTTGTCCCTGTTCTGGATGGAAGTCTCCAGAATGTTGTTCCTGTTCTGGATGGAAGTCTCCAGAATGTTGTTCCTGTTCTGGATGGAAGTCTCCAGAATGTTGTTCCTGTTCTGGATGGTAGTATCCAGAATGTTGTTCCTGTTCTGGATGATAGTATCCAGAATGTTGTTCCTGTTCTGGATGGTAGTATCCAGAATGTTGTTCCTGTTCTGGATGGAAGTCTCCAGAATGTTGTTCCTGTTCTGGATGGAAGTCTCCAGAATGTTGTTCCTGTTCTGGATGGTAGTATCCAGAATGTTGTTCCTGTTCTGGATGGTAGTATCCAGAATGTTGTTCCTGTTCTGGATGGTAGTATCCAGAATGTTGTTCCTGTTCTGGATGGTAGTATCCAGAATGTTGTTCCTGTTCTGGATGGTAGTATCCAGAATGTTGTTCCTGTTCTGGATGGTAGTATCCAGAATGTTGTCCCTGTTCTGGATGGTAGTCTCCAGAATGTTGTTCCTGTTCTGGATGGTAGTATCCAGAATGTTGTTCCTGTTCTGGATGGTAGTATCCAGAAGGTTGTTCCTGTTCTGGATGGTAGTATCCAGAATGTTGTTCCTGTTCTGGATGGTAGTATCCAGAATGTTGTTCCTGTTCTGGATGGTAGTATCCAGAATGTTGTCCCTGTTCTGGATGGTAGTCTCCAGAATGTTGTTCCTGTTCTGGATGATAGTATCCAGAATGTTGTTCCTGTTCTGGATGGTAGTATCCAGAAGGTTGTTCCTGTTCTGGATGGTAGTATCCAGAATGTTGTTCCTGTTCTGGATGGAAGTCTCCAGAATGTTGTTCCTGTTCTGGATGGAAGTCTCCAGAATGTTGTTCCTGTTCTGGATGGTAGTATCCAGAATGTTGTTCCTGTTCTGGATGGAAGTCTCCAGAATGTTGTTCCTGTTCTGGATGGTAGTATCCAGAATGTTGTTCCTGTTCTGGATGGTAGTATCCAGAATGTTGTTGCTGTTCTGGATGGTAGTATCCAGAATGTTGTTCCTGTTCTGGATGGAAGTCTCCAGAATGTTGTTCCTGTTCTGGATGGTAGTATCCAGAATGTTGTTGCTGTTCTGGATGGTAGTATCCAGAATGTTGTCCCTGTTCTGGATGGTAGTGTCCAAAATGTTGTTCCTGTTCTGGATGGTAATATCCAGAATGTTGTTCCTGTTCTGGATGATAGTATCCAGAATGTTGTTCCTGTTCTGGATGGTAATATCCAGACTGTTGTTCCTGTTCTGGATGGTAGTATCCAGAATGTTGTTTCTGTTCTAGATGGTAGTATCCAGAATGTTGTTGCTGTTCTGGATGGTAGTATCCAGAATGTTGTTGCTGTTCTGGATGGTAGTATCCAGAAGGTTGTTCCTGTTCTGGATGGGAGTATCCAGAATGTTGTTCCTGTTCTGAATGGTAGCATTCAGAATGTTGTTCTTGTTTTGGATGGTAGTATCTATAATATTGATCGTGTTCTGGATGGGAGTATCTGGAATGTTGTTCCTGTTCTGGATGGTAGTATCTAGAGTATTGTTCGTGTACCGGATGATAGTATCTGGAATGTTATTCCTATTCTGGATGGTAATATCCAGACTGTTGTTCCTGTTCTGGATGGTAGTATCCAGAATGTTGTTTCTGTTCTAGATGGTAGTATCCAGAATGTTGTTGCTGTTCTGGATGGTAATATCCAGACTGTTGTTCCTGTTCTGGATGGTAGTATCCAGAATGTTGTTTCTGTTCTAGATGGTAGTATCCAGAATGTTGTTGCTGTTCTGGATGGTAGTATCCAGAATGTTGTTGCTGTTCTGGATGGTAGTATCCAGAAGGTTGTTCCTGTTCTGGATGGGAGTATCCAGAATGTTGTTCCTGTTCTGAATGGTAGTATTCAGAATGTTGTTCTTGTTTTGGATGGTAGTATCTATAATATTGATCGTGTTCTGGATGGGAGTATCTGGAATGTTGTTCCTGTTCTGGATGGTAGTATCTAGAGTATTGTTCGTGTACCGGATGATAGTATCTGGAATGTTATTCCTATTCTGTTAGGTAGTATCTAGACTGTTGTTCCTGTTCTGTTAGGTAGTATTCAGAATGTCGTTCCTGTTCTGGATATTGTATCCAGAGCGTTGTTCCTGTTCAACATCTATCCTTAATATCTTTAAAAACCTGTTTGGAACTTCTCCTGGATTTTCTCACCATTTATTGTGGAGTTATATGCAGATATACTGAAAATGGTTCTATCTCACAATGTGGAAGAATCCTTCACAACATTCCTGCATCCAGATGCTGATCTGGATCACTTCCAACATTAAACAGAGTTTAAGTTAGACGAAGCCCTTTTCTCAGAGAAACATCATGAAAATCCCTCCAGTAGTTTTGTGTAAAGTTACGAACAAAACCAAACATTTTGTTGCATGTGTTTTTTTTTGTTTTTGTTTTTATTTAGCTTTGTCTATTTCAAGTTTTATCTAATAATCTTAAAATCTGCTAAAAAAGCTACAAGTCCAAACTTTTGCCTGCTGCACATACGATAGTATTACATATTTTGTTTTGAGTGTGAATAATATAGTCTTTTTTTCCTTTTTGTACGTATTTAGCTGGTCAACAATTAAAGTAAAAAAAAAAAATCCTGGTTATGTTGTGTTTTTTCTACTGAAAATATGAAAGTAATTTTGAAGAATGAATGAGACACTGGCTTTATACAGCAGTAACCCATCTGGTGCTTTGTACAAACAATCATTATGTAATCATCAAAGCAACTAATGAGAAGAAGTGAATCATCCTGACTGAAGTCTAATCAGTAGCTGTGAAGATGAGTAACCCTCCCAAAGCTAGAAATCCTGATTGTAACTGTGAACATATAAGAAGCCAGTAATAGTTCCCCTACAGCTGCTCCACCGGCAGCTACGAACCCTCATGTTCTCTGTAAGCGTTTGCATACAACTTCACATCCAATTAAGCTTCTTGGTAACACCAGAAGCCTCAAATCCCTTAGAAAGTAGTAATGAATATTGTCACAGTGGGTTTTTTTTTTGCAGCTTGTGTCCTCCACACCCCTTGGTTCCTTTCTGTTTTAGTGGAGTGCAGACTAAAAGCAGCAAAAAGTCCTTGCTTGTTCTCGGTCATGAGAGAAAATGGCGAATGTTCACTTGGGCAGAAAGATCTTATTTAAAAGCTGATGTTCATCTTTGCTCCCCATAGAGACGCACACACACACACACACACAAAGCCTGAGAGGATCACACGCTGTTAAAAATGTATTTCTTGTTTGCTTTCGTCTCGTGGGACGGTGGAGACAAATGGGTGTGTAAACCTGAGCGCAGTCGCCATAGCTGGTAATGGACGTCCAATGTCTGCTGTTCTCTAGAAAGAAACATTCCAGCCATTTGTTCCATTTTTCAGTCAAATGCAACACACATTTTATTTTCTCTTGACATGTTTTCAAGTATGAAAATAACAATACTGAAAATAAATAACAATAAATAATAAAGTGAATTACATTGTGATGTTATCACCATGTGCACCACATCACCATGAAGAAGCTAATAAATGATTCGCTTTCTGTGACTAAATGCTCTGTTGGAATGACAGCTTGCCACCTGCAGTTTGCTGTTTCTTTCTGCTGGGACCAGTCTCACCACAACAACGTGTCCCACATAATTCTAAACCTAACCATTAAGGGGGGAGAGTGCAGAAGAAACGTAAGGAATCACAAGCGAACAATAGTACAAAGGTGTTGAAATAGCTATTTGTGTTAAAAGCATTAGTGTTTGGGGCCAAATAATAACCACTGACATTATTTTAAGTTGGACGACATAAAGCAATGAAATGGCAGATGGATACATCTAGAACATGAAAAAGTTTAGGAACTGTACAGTTTTTAAAAAAAAAAAATTTTCTTGTGAAACTTCACTGTTTAAGGTCTGATTTTGGCTGACGCTCCAGTCACTAGTTAGGTTTCCATTTGCTAGCTAAACTGTTTAAGCTAGCTAAACTAATTTACTTAGCTGAACTTATTTAGCTAGCTAAACTGTTCAAGCTAGCCAAACTAATTTAGCTAGCTGAACTTATTTAGCTAGCTAAACTGTTTAAGCTAGCTGAACTGATTTACCAAGCACATGAGCTGCGTGTCGCCAGAAAGTGGTCATTGCTCACGGTTTGTCCATGTAGAAATAAACGTACAAGAGAGAAAGAAAAAAAAAAACAATAGTGGTGGACATCAACAAGAGAACTGCTCTGGAAATCTCTGAGCAAATCCGCAATGTTATATTTAGAAAAATGCTGATTATTCATGTGCGTTTACCACTTATAACTGCTCAGGCTAGTAAATATAATTGTTGCCAGTTTAGATGCATTTAAATCTTATTTAAAACAATTGCAAGCAAGCCTGTAAATTGTTTTGAGCGTCAGTAGAATTCCTAATTCCTATAATTTATATTTATCTGTTCTTATCCAAATACAAATAAAGCATTTTAACAGGAGCCTGGATGACCTGGAACAAAGTATCATCTGAATATAGAGATAGTTTTGTATACTGGCAGTCGACCCAGTCAACATCCTAAACTGCTGGTGTCACTAATGAGAAATTATGCCACTACAAAGCAGGAGAAGAAGAAAAAAATTGTATGGGACAACTGCACATTAATATACCGGTAACTTTTTTACTTTCACTGGGTGAAAGATGGAAACAAGCCATGCTCTGGATGAAAATTAGAGCTTGTTTAGGTGTACCTGCAACAAAAAAAACCCCCTAAATTCTTGTCAGGAATGATCCTGTAATCTTATAGAAAGGTTTTGCCCTTTCCAGATTAAAGCGCTACAGCAATAATCAGGCATTTTAAACATTGGCTACCTTCATATAGCGTCTGGTTCGCAGATAGTTGTGGACCACGGTAGCTAATTCATGTTTATCATGTTTTATAAAATAACATCATGTTACCTATCCCTACTAGGGTAACGTCCTGTACATCACAAAAGTGCAGAACTCCATGTTTCTTTGAGTCAATTTTAAACTTTTACACCCCAAAGATGCTCCGCCAAGCTACAAGAGATAGGTGGCGTTCGAGGAACAAACATCATGGTGGCATGTGCGAGTCTGTTATCATAAATAATCTGACATTTTATCACAGCCACGGCTCACACTTTACTTAAAAAGGATAAAAAATTATAATAATTAGGGAAACAAAAAGGATATTCATGTACAATCTGAGATAAATAGCATTTCATAAGAATTCACAGGTGCTCGGCGTCCAGGTAACGTAGGAATGTGGACTGTGAGTTGCTGACCACATGGATAATGTGTCCACAGTGCGTGGCTTGTGTTTTTGGTTTACATATGTTATGATTCTCCTGGATTTTAACACAATTCAACATTTCCCGCTCTGCTATTTATATATTTACAATAAACCAGTACAGCCAAAAGTCACAAAAAGTCACTTGGGATGAACAAGAATGAACACCATCCTGATTGGATGAATCCCTCTGGTGTGGCTTGCTGGTGTTGAGGCAACAACGTTAAGTCTCTGTTCAGCTGAGGAGTTTTGTTCCAGTTCGACCAATAGCAAAGGTCAGTGACTTTCAATTTTAAAACGCCACAAAAACAATGGTTTTATTTAACATGTGGGTCAAAAAGCTGACGAGATCGCTCAGAGTCGTTCTGCCAACCACCAGAGCTGGGCGGTACTTTCCTCTTTAGCAACTTTGAACTTAATGTTTTGGTTTTTCAGCTTTAAATTTAATGAAAAATAGATTTGAAACCTTAAATATTTACTCAAAGACACACAGAAAGACACACACTGCATTTCCATTACAGTTTTGCAAAATAAAAGCTATATTTAGTACAAGAGCTGCTATTCATATAAAATCTTGTCCAAGGTTTAATGGGAATTTTATTCACGCAGGTTATGCAGGTAGCATTGTTTCAGGGTTTTCTGCATGCCGTGGAGGGTTTTCCTCGGCTTTTCAAAGTCGTCCTCTGTTATTTCTCTTTCTAATTTCCTGTAAAACTTTGCATTTTGCCGTTGTTTGCTATCAAGGATGGTTGCTATAGTGCTGTCTTTAATCACTGGTAAAAGGATTTCCACTCCATCTATTCAGAACTTACCTGAAATTAACTGGTTACGTGACCCCCTACAATATGTACGGAGAAAACGTTTACATTACACTTTTGAGATAAACTTCTATATCGACACGTCTGAAAATGCACCTCATGAGAGCGTAAAAACCTTTCAGCGATATTTGAGGTTTTACTAAATGTAACTGTTTTTATTACCAGCTTTTTGTTGCGATATTTAGGTTTTGCACAGTTCTCGGGGTGATATATATATATATATATATATATATATATATATATATATATATATATATATATATTTATTTATTTAAAGTTCACATAGCTAAATCATTCATTTTCTGTGAAGAAAAACAGAAAATTCAACCAAAATGCTTAATTGTTAGGCTGAAATCAGAACATTTCTGTTTAAAAGGATTTAAAACAACTAAACTATTATTAAGTTAGCTGTTGATTGTTTGACTAGGTTAGACACAAAAACATCAATAAATGTAACAGAGCTGTTGGTTTACACAGAATTAAGCCTTTCTTGTGGACACAAAGTAGGCGGAGCCTCTCACTCTTCCTGCTTCGCTCTGATTGGTCAGCTTCAGTCGCCTCATCATGTAGATTCGTTATTTTCATGCCTGGTAAATTAGAATATGATATTTAGATAGAAGTATGAGAAATTATTTAAATATAAAATCTGATGTCATAAAGACATGGGATAAATGTTGTATTGTCGGATGTCTATAAATGTACCTGGTTGCAAACAAAAACACTGGTAAAACTTAGCAATACAATCGTTTGTGTTCACAGTTTTTTTCCCTGAGGGAAAAAAAAAAAAAAAAAAAAAAATTTTATATATATATATATATATATATATATATATATATATATATATATATATATATATATATATATATATATATATATGTAAATGATGGAAATCAGTATTATTGTCATCACTAAGTAGCACAGAAAATAATCATTTATATAAAAGAAAAAGAAAGTGGCTCCATATTGATGAAAACATTTGCTCATTTCTTTTCTCATGCAAGTAACATTTAACTTATCTTACTTTTTATCATTTTAAAATATTATTTTATTGTGATTTTTGCTATTTATTAAAGTCTTTTACTAGTTTTTTTTAATGCTTTCATTGCACAATGTTAAATGCTTTTAATATATAAAGCACTTTGAGTTGTCTTGTATATGGAAAGTCTTCTGAACAAAGAAACTTGCATTGCTTATTTTAACATAAACAATGAAAAAGGCCAAAATCTGGCATGCCAGAGGAAATGAGCCATCCTGCAGACAGTCTAAATGGGAAACACTGTTGGCGAGTAAAAAGCCCAAATTTCACAAACAGAAACCTGTAGAAGCCTGACCACTAACCCAACTGCCTCCAGATTTCAGGTTCAGGCTACTCCTACTTTTGTTACATGGCGAGGTGAAACTAAGTGCTATAATCATGAAAATTGTTTTTAGCACCCCGTCCTTTGTTGTCATCGACTCCTGCTGGCTGAAGCTAATGTACAGCTAATCAACATTCAACCTACGAGGAGCATTAGCTTTGAGGTCTGCACGATATTGGGTTTATAGCGATCCGCATGTCAATCCACCTGAACTCATTAAACACCTGAAAGCCTTCACTCAGCAGGGGCTGGAAGCGATACAGATGGATAAGTCTGCGTTAGCATAAACAGACCCTCACTTAGCTAACCACCTGGGATCAAACAAAAGCAGCTACACTTCAAAATCTGCAGATATAAAGTTTAAAAACTGCAGTTATGTGATAAATTTTCTGTCTTTAGTCAGGAGGAACTTAGCGGATGTCCACCTAGATCATGTTGGATCTGCACATTCAAAGAAAAATAAGTTAGCTTTAAGAATTTTGTCTTAATATTTTAGTCGCTGAACAACAACAAAAAAAAAGCCTGAAAAAAGAAAAGGTTTTACTTTCTTTTTGTACCAAAAGAAAAATAAAACTAAAGTATACCCTGCACGTACTGCACAAATATGAGCCAAGATCAGAAACTAGCCATGTGCTGGACTTTAATCAACGCTGAAGATGCTGATTCCGACATTCCCACCTGGACGTCTTATTCTGGAACAAAACTCTTCAGGTAGAATTTATGGAATGTGTTTAACCTTTCTGGAAAGTCAGATTAAAAAGCACAACTGCATCAAGCCGAGAACGAAGGACAATATCACAACATAGAAGTAACAAACACCACAACCAGACGGTCGTCTCTGACACGGAGAAACAAATCTCAAAATGAAAACTTGAATGTTTGACAGCTTCACTGTCCTTTGTGGCCTGAGCACGGCGTCCACTGGGATGGTTTCCAGTTACATGTGGTCCAGCGCTACAAGCTCCAGGTTCTCACTGATGACGATGATGATGGTGGCAAAGTAAAAAAGCATGAGAAAGATTACGACAGACGCTTTCCATGGCAGGCGTGGAAACGAAGGAGTGCTGTACATTCACGCTGAAACTCCAGGTCACGCCAGTTGGCTTGGTCACACGCATCTTTTGATCCACTAACCTCTCAAATCACAAAGTCTGCAATGTCCTTTCCTCTGCCTCCCCCATCCATTTTCTCCAGAATGTCAGCGCAGCGTCCCTCCTGAGGTTTCAGAGACTGATGCAGCCTCGCTGCCGCTTTGTCCCAGCTCAAAAAGTGTTTTAGTGTACTCCAGTGAGGTGGCAGAAAATGACGACAATGACAGCTGGAGGTTTCTCCCAAAGCGCCTGTGTAGGACAAAGCTGGTTTCCTCTTTCATAGCGACGTGGACTGCTTGATGCTGTGAAAGCTGACCCGTGAAGGTGAAGTGGGGATGGACATAGCCTGGGTCATCCTGGCGCGGATGGAGTGCTGCTCCTGCCATCGGTGGAACCGCTTCCTCACGGCCGAGCGGACCTGCAAACCACATAAAACCTTAAATGTGGTCAATTTTATACACACCAAAACAACCGATTACATGTGGAGGCTTAAATGTGAGACGCAGACATGCTAGGACACAACTCGGGTACAAAAAAAGAAGGCAGAATATATGGAAAATATTTTATAAAAGCAGAAAAAGGGCCGACTGACATGGACTGGAAAAGTTGTGCCCAGCTGGTGGAATAACAGAAATAATAATCCCAAGAAGAAATATGGGAATGTCTCCAGACAACTGAAACCATTTGGTGCATTAAGAAGAGATGATGCATCGCAGCAGCAGCCGACTAAAAATGACACATATTTCAGTTTCAACACCCAATCTTTCAACTTTGTGCCGTTTTGGATCAGAAATACTTGTAAAATTTCCAAAATGGTGCAGTTTGTCTTCAGTTTTTACACATCGTAAGATAAAACCACAACTGTTGTGTTAGTGGTTGTTAATCCAGATATAACACGCAGACAGGATTATACGTAGAATAAACTACGAGCAACACACCCCAACGAGAGCCCTGACTGGTCTAGATGAGGGCCGGTAATCAGAATATCGCTGTGTTTACAGGATACTGAGGAAAAGATGATCAAACATCAATGAAATGACTAAAATACCTGCATTTTGACTTTGTGAAAAAGAAGTGGTAGTATTTACCAACTCCTTTACCTATTTCATGACTAATTTAATCATTTTTTTCTTTTATTCTGTATAATTTTTTTTCTTTTCTTTTTTAACACAATTGTTTTGTTTTCTTAACTGTTCCATTTGCTGCTTATTGTCTGTCTTTCTCATAAAATTGTTTTAATATATCTCTTTTTTACTTAAATTTTGAATTTGGTTTAGTGTTTGCACAAAAACATCATATGTACAAACATGTACAAATGGCAAGTAAACTATCTGTATCTGTTGTTTACTTGACGCAGAAAATGGAGAAATCATGAAGGAAGTGCTGAGCTGAGCAATGGAGACCAGAGAACAAGAAATGGGTGGTTTTCTTTATAAACATCATATAAACATAGGCGCCTCTTTGTGCACGAGAGAGTGAACCGCCGTCGCCGCCATATTGGATGGGTCTCTACTTTCGAGTCTTGCTGCAGAGTTGACGTAGTTTCCTCACATAGCTGTTTTCTGTGGAACAACACGTATATATTACGCACAAACAAAACACTTTTCTACATAACTGGTTCATAAATAATGTTAACACAGTGAATAATCTACTAAATGCAAATGATAAATGTTACTTCTATGAGGTGTTTATGGAAAAATATGATATTGATGCTTCACAAAGAGTTTTTTTTTTTGTTGTTTTTTTTTTTTACATGGTAGCATAATTACCCCCCTTCCTGAGCCGTCACCTTATTGTGGTGGAGGGGTTTGTGCGTCCCGAAGATCCTAGCAGCTATGTTGTCGGGGGATTTATGCCCCTGGTAGGGTCACCCCTGACAAACAGGTGTCTAGGGGAGGGACCAGACCAAGCACGGCTCATCGACCTCTATGATGACGACCAACCTGGGCATGAATGTTCCCTTGCCCGGACGCGGGTTACCGGGGCCCCTCTGGAGCCAGGCCTGGAGGTGGGGTACAAGAGCGAGCGTCTGGTGGCCGGGCCTTCGCCCATGGGGCCCGGTCGGGCTCAGCCCGAAAGGGTTACATGGGCCCCACCTCCCGTGGGCTCACCATCTGTGGGAGGAGCCGTAGGGGTCGGGTGCAGTGTGAGCTGGGCGGCAGCAAGAGGCGGGGACCCTGGCGGTCCGATCCCCGGCTGCAGAAGCTGGCTCTAGGGACGTGGAACGTCACCTCTCTGGTGGGGAAGGAGCCTGAGCTTGTGCGCGAGGTTGAGCGGTTCCGACTAGATATAGTTGGACTCACCTCGACGCATGGCTTGGGCTCTGGAACCAGTACCCTCGAAAGGGGCTGGACTTTCTTCCACTCTGGAGTTGCTCATGGTGGGAGGCGCCGAGCAGGTGTGGGCATTCTCATCAGCCCCCAGCTTGGTGCCTGCACGTTAGGGTTTACCCCGGTGGATGAAAGGGTAGTTTCCTTCCACCTCCGGGTGGGGGACGGGTCCTGACTGTTGTCTGTGCTTATGCACCGAACAGCAGTTCAGAGTACCCACCCTTTCTGGAGTCCTTGGAGGGAGTGCTGGAGGGTGCTCCTTCTGGGGACTCCATTGTCCTGCTGGGGGACTTCAATGCTCACGTGGGAAATGACAGTGAGACCTGGGGGGGAGTGATTGGGAGGCATGGTCCCCCCCCTCTGAACCCAAATGGTGTTTTGTTATTGGACTTCTGTGCTCGTCATGGATTGTCCATAACGAACACCATGTTCCAACATAAGAGTGTCCATATGTACACCTGGCATCAGGATTCCCTGGGCCGCAGTTCGATGATCGATTTTGTAGTCGTATCGTCGGACCTGCGGCCACATGCCTTGGACACTCGGGTGAAGAGGGGGGGGGAGCTGTCAACTGATCACCACCTGGTGGTGAGTTGGCTCAGGTGGTGGGGGAGGAAGTCGGTCAGATCTGGCAGGCCCAAACGTGTTGTGAGGGTCTGCTGGGAACGTCTGGCTGAGTCCCCCGTCAGAGCGAGCTTCAACTCCCACCTTCAGCAGAGCTTCGAACATGTCCCGAGTGAGGCGGGGGACATTGAGTCCGAATGGGCTGTGTTCCGTGCCTCTATTGCTGAGGCGGCCGACCGGAGCTGTGGCTGTAAGGTCGTTGGTGCCTGTCGTGGCGGTAATCCCAGGACTCGTTGGTGGACACCAGCAGTGAGGGATGCCGTCAAGCTGAAGAAGGAGTCCTTTCGGGCCTTCTTGGCCTGTGGGACTCTGGAGGCAGCTGATGGGTACCGGCGGGCTAAGCAGCGTGCGGCTGTTGCCGAGGCAAAAAGTCGGGCATGGGAGGAGTTCGGTGAGGCCATGGAGAAAGACTTCCGGACGGCTTCGAGGAGATTCTGGTCCACCATCCGGCGGCTCAGCAGGGGGAAGCAGTGCTCCATCAATACTGTGTACAGTGGAGATGGGGAGCTGCTGACCTCAACTCGGGACGTAGTGGGTCGGTGGAAGGAATACTTCGAAGACCTCCTCAATCCTACCAACACGTCTTCCGATGAGGAAGCAGAGCTGGTGGACTCAGGGGTGGACTCTCCTATCTCTGGGGCTGAAGTCGCTGAGGTGGTCAAAAAGCTCCTTGACGGCAAGGCCCCGGGAGTGGATGAGATCTGCCCGGAGTTCCTTAAGGCTCTGGATGCTGTGGGGCTGTCCTGGCTGACACGCCTCTGCAGCATCGCGTGGACATCGGGGACAGTACCGCTGGATTGGCAGACTTGGGTGGTGGTCCCCCTTTTTAAGAAGGGGGACCGGAGGGTGTGTTCCAATTACAGGGGAATCACACTCCTCAGCCTCCCTGGGATGGTCTATTCAGGGGTCCTGGAGAGGAGGGTCCGCCGGATAGTTGAATCCCGGATTGAGGAGGAGCAGTGTGGTTTTCGTCCTGGTCGCGGAACAGTGGACCAGCTCTATACCCTCTTTGGGGTCCTGGAGGGGGCATGGGAGTTTGCCCAACCAGTCTACATGTGTTTTGTGGACCTGGAGAAGGCATTCGACCGTGTCCCCCAGGGGCTCCTGTGGGGGGTACTCCGGGAGTATGGGGTACCAGACCCCCTTGTACGGGCTGTCCGGTCCCTGTACGACAGGTGTCAGAGCTTGGTCCGCATTGCCGGTAGTAAGTCGGATTTGTTTCCGGTGAGGGTTGGACTCCGCCAAGGCTGCCCTTTATCACGATTCTTATATTCTTATGTGGACAGAATTTCTAGGCGCAGCCGAGGTGTTGAGGGGATCCGACTTGGTGGCCTCAGGATTGGGTCCCTGCTTTTTGCAGATGACGTGGTCCTGTTGGCTTCATCTGGTCGTGATCTCCAGCTCTCGCTTGAGCGATTCGCAGCCGAGTGTGAAGCGGCTGGGATGAGAATCAGCACCTCCAAATCTGAGACCATGGTCCTCAGCCGGAATAGGGTGGATTGCCCTCTCTGGGTTGGGAGTGAGGTCCTGCCTCAAGTGGAGGAGTTTAAATATCTCGGGGTCTTGTTCACGAGTGAGGGAAGGATGGAGCGCGAGATCGACAGACAGATCGGTGCGGCGTCTGCAGTAATGCGGACTCTGCGCCGGTCTGTCGTGGTGAAGAAGGAGCTGAGCCAGAAGGCGAAGCTCTTGATTTACCAGTCGATCTACATTCCTACCCTCACCTATGGTCATGAGCTGTGGGTCGTGACCGAAAGAACGAGATCTCGTATACAGGCAGCTGAAATGGGTTTCCTTCGCAGGGTGGCCGGGCTCACCCTTAGAGATAGGGTGAGGAGCTCGGTCATCCGGGAGGAGATCAGAGTAGAGCCGCTGCTCCTCCGCATGGAGAGGAACCAGTTGAGGTGGCTCGGGCATCTGGTCAGGATGCCTCCTGGACCTCTCTGGTGAGGTGTTCCAGGCACGTCCCTCTGGGAGGAGACCCCGGGGAAGACCCAGGATACGCTGGAGGGATTATATCTCTCGGCTGGCCTGGGAACGCCTCGGGATCCCCCCCGCAGAGTTGGCAAATGTGGCTGGGGAGAGGGAAGTCTGGGCTTCCCTGCTTAGGCTGCTGCCCCCGCGACCCGACCCCGGATAAGCGGCAGAAGATAGATGGATGGCATAATTACCTCCACCAAGGAGGTTATGTTTTTACCGGCCTTATCTGTTTGTGTTCAAGATAACTTAAAAAGTTATGAACTGATTTTCATGAAATGTTCAGGACTTGTTGGATGTGCAATGTGAAAAGGAAGAACTGATTTAATTTTGGTGGTGATCCGGATCACTGTTTGGATCCAGGAACTTTTTAAAGGTCTTGGTGGAGGTTTACGCTCTTTGAGTGTCTTTATGGGTAACTTTTGAATTGCACAGTTTTGATACAATACTTTAATTTCAGACTGTGCAACTGTATCTCAATACTGATAGATTAATAAATGTAAATAAAAGAAAGAGTCAACCGTAGTCAAGAGAAAGCAGCAACTATTCCTGTATTTTGTTCAGCATACGGTTGCAATAACTGGCAAAATATTGAAAGCAGATCGTGTGAAATTACATTTCACAAGGTTGAAAAATAATTTATATGACCAGATAAAAATAGATAAATCCAAATGCATCAATAAACAATCAAACATGTTAGTATCAAATTCATTAATACATTTATTTATATTGCAGCTACCTTATGTCCTAGTTCAATAGCATTATAAAAATATTTTTGCACATTGTTTTTTAATGTTTTACAGTGACCTGTATCACAACAATATCTCTGCCCTTTGTAACAAACCAAACTGTGAGAAAAATCAGGTAAAAATTGGTGAAAATATTGTTGTGGTTGGACCTACACCTTACAAATAAATGCATTGGAGGCACATGGAGACCCATCCAAGATGGCGGCGCGATGAGACGTCAGCTCGTATAGGCAGCATGACACAACGCAGCGTCTATGTTTATATGATGTCTATGGTTTTCTTCTTCTTCTTCTTCTTCTGGTCATTTTGGACGGTTGTAAATGACTTTATGGCGGTGCATTACTGCTACCAACCGGTGTCAGAATGCGGAAGTGAACTCTGAAACTAGCACTGCCCCCTAGTGGATAAACTGGCAGCAATGTAAAAGACACATGGAAGTACGAGGGCGGCAACGTATGACACCGTTTGAAACGGACGTCCCAAATTATGAATGAAATAATTCAATCAAATTATAAATTAATTAAAATTGACCATTAGCAGGTAAATATGACATTTTTAGTCCACTGACTTCCTACTATCGACCTAATCTGTAAATCTTGAGAGTTGTTATTAATTATTCTCTTCAACCAGCTCAGCAGAACAACTCCGTGGCTAAATGTTTGTTTTGTTCATTCGAGGCTGCTTGGCATCCATTTGCTTTACATCAAGTCATTAATTCTTCACCTGCAGTTTGTTCATCTAATCATATGAATTAAGAAATAATAATTCATTTTTATTTTTCTATGAATAAACATGAAGAAACTGTGGAAATCCATGATAAATAAGAAAACTAAAGTTGTAATTGAACAAATTATCTGATAGTTTATACTCAGAGATGTTTGATTTGACATTTTTCTTCCGATATTGGGATAAACCGATTGTGTCCAACTCCGACACATGATATTTAAGGAGCAATTTGTACCAAACAAACAAACATATGTGGAAAACTTTACATGACATCTCTAATATTTTGTCATTTTGAGTTGCTGAAGAGTTTGATACATAACATGGCCATGTTAGGTAAACGTTATGTCATTAAATAAGTAAAAATGGTTTATTTCTGATTTTGCCTTTTAATTTTGATATCAGCCAATAATATCAGACATCTCTAAATCATATCTAAACTAGAATATATAATGTTATTAGATGACATAAATTAATGCTCTAGTCGGTAATGTTGCTGAGAGACATGTTTCCTGTGGGTGAAGCGGTTCCTCGTCCTGATAGTTGTCTATACATTCTGTGATCATGAACAATAAGAAATATAGTTAGACCCCTCAGTTTACTGTAAATGTGCAAAAACTCTGACCAGTCCAAACGTTTCGACCCAAATGGAGTTGTTCATTTCTTATATTTCGTAAGCTTCTTCTCCCGGCTCCCCTCCTCCCCCTCCAGCAGCGCATACCTGATAGCCACACCCTGCATATAAACAGCGTGTTTGGATGAAAATACAAAGTAGTGAAGAAGAAACTCGGAAGGCAAACATGGCTGAGAAAATGCAGGAAGGATTTCCCGACCCGACTCGTTTTATTTGCCTCCTCCTGCTAAACAGCCGAGAAAGAGAAAATCGTTGGTGGAAAAAGCTGCGAATAAAAAAACCTCGGATCACGCAAAGAGCAGAACCAGAGAGGGAGGAGCCAAGACAGGAGGAGGAGCCAAGACAGAGGGAGGGGCCAAGACTGGGGGAGTGACCAGGACAGGGGAGGAGTCAAGACAGAGGGAGGGACCAAGGCAGGGGGAGGAGCCATGATAATGGGAGGGACCAAGACAAGGGAGGAGCCAAGACTAAGGGAGGGGCCAAGACATGGGAGGAGCCAAGACAGGAGGAGGGGCCAAGGCAGGGCGCCGCTTTCAGATCCTGCTAGTTCCCCAACACCACCTACCCTTTTACGTAGCCTATCTTTTAAAAAAGATGCGATACGTAACTCAAAGCAATATTTTTTTTTAATAATTCAAAAGAGAAAAAAACATCCAAAAAAAACACCTAAATGTGCATTTAACAGCTCCCAACACGGTCTCTCATGTCTGCACCTGTCAGAAGTCACAACGTCTTTTAGATCCTCATGAGAAAAACCTGCAAATCATTTTAACCCACCTTAATATTTTACATCTCAGTCCATCAGCACTAACCAGAGTTTAATATGCCTGCTAGCCTGAAGTGCAATCATTAAATCCTCCACGTGTTTTTCTGCTGAATGTTTTGTTTCTCTGCTGAATGTGACCGCAGGTATCCTTTGTTCATCTGATTCATTCCTCCCCGTGCTCTTCCTGTTACCTTCAGTCTGTAACAAAACACTAAATCAATATCCTCTGTAATCTACACATGCTGTTTAAGCTCTTTGTTCCAGCTGCATCGCGCTTCATGATGAGATATTCACTCATCATCCAGCCAGCGATCCCAGCCAGGGCCTGAACCTGAAGGGCAGCTGATATTACATCCACATCCTGCTGGAGGAATAACCTGCAATGATTACTCTGATGCAACGCACGTCTCTGCAGCTGAAACAAGGTGGATCTTTCTGGATGGGATTTACCTGCGTCTCCATTTGTGGCAGGATTGTGGTCTGTTTAACAATGAGGGGATATTGATTGAAACTTTGGAGATGATTAAAGGAGATTTAAATCCATTAAAGAGCTCTATGTGCTGCATGGGGAGTTATCTTCCTGGGAGGAGGTCCAACATTCGTTTAAAATGTCACACAGACGTTCAAACAATGCTGGTTCCTTCATTCGAGATGTCTTCACGTGAAGTTGTTTCTCTCTGGTCTTTAAAATGGGCGGGGCTAAATGTGATGATTTGATGACACACGTTTCTATGGACCAATCAGACAGCTGTCTGGATTACTGCAAGTCAAACTGGATAAAAAATCTTAAACACTGCATACTGGAGACTAAAACGCTGCGAACGAGCTTGACTCAGTGGACTTCAAAACCCTCTGCTGCAACAACTCGCCTAAAGCCTGATCTGCTTCATCCAAACTGCAGCGAAACTGCATCTCATAACGCTAATAACATCAAACATTAAACATAACGTAGCATTGCAGATTTCAGTGCTATTCTGGGAGGGTTTCACCCCTCATTTCTCAGAGGAACCAAATTAGGGCTGACAGTGTCACACAGCGTAGCAAGTCATGTCGCTTATGGCCGCACATGACAAGTTTTAATTGTGCCCTAAATATATGCGCCTGAAGCTGCAGTAACACGGCAACAGCCACCAAATGGGAGGGCGGAGGCGCTCGGAGAGGAGAAATATGAATAACCATCTGAATCAGGGAGGAGAAACACTGGCTTACCTCACTGTTTAGGAAGCAGTAAAACACTGACACGAAGAAACCCTGCGCAAGAGGAGAGGTGTGTGAGGACAAAGCATCGTCAGACAGACGGCGTCCAAAAGATCGTCCTGTTTGATCACTTAAACAACAGCTTATTGCACACATTCATTCATCTCCACAGACATCTGTCATTTACATGAGAAGTTACACTCCGTCTGCACAGGGAGGTCATACCTGAAAGGACTCCAAAAATGAATTGAAATATATGAAGACGATTTGGGAGATCTCATCTTCCCCTGGGTTGACAAAAAACAGCATATAAGTGATGCCCAGCAGAGGAAGGAGGACCAGAGTGGCCTTCACAGCTTTCCTGCAGACAGAGAGAGCATAGATCAGACCGCCATGACAGACAGGATCACCTCAGTGTATCACTGTGTGTTAAAAGGCCCTTCAGGATCCTTCCGCCAGGCTTCACCGATCCAGAGTGGAACATGAATAATTCAGGCTGTTCTCATACGTGAGCATCTCATGAGTGTGTTTATTGTAGGTGCAGCAGAAGCCAGGCAGGTTGCAGGAAATTCACCTGTACTGGATGGTCTCTGACGTTGTGGAGGCTCGCAGTTTGGTCATCAGGATCCTCACAATGTTGAAGAGGAAAATGAAATTGATCTGCGGGAAAAACGAGAGAGAAAGATTTTGATTTCTTCCAGTTCAACTTACAGATGAAGGAGATTATGTTCAAAAAGAAAAGCCGCTGAGCTGAGCTGTTCCAACCACCGCCATCGAGGCAGAACAAACATAGACATCGAGGTGGAGCTGAGAGGGGGGTGTGAGTGTGGGGGTGGATGACTGACGTCTATATCAAACCCCAAACTGCCTGTAGCTAAGAGCTAACCCAGGGCTAAACGGGCTAAAGCTAAGTTATGCTGTTAGCTGGCTAAAAACAGCAGTTCTGCTACACTCTGCCTTCTTGCAGCAGGATATCGGGTACCTGTCAATCAAAGGGAAACAGAAAAAAGAAATTCACTCCCCCCACAGTATGAAGGTAAATATGACCTATTAAACCTTAAAAGGTTTTTGTACCAGGCGTTTATTCCTGCCATAAACATGTTTATTCCTGCTGTAAACATGTTTATTCGTGCTGTAAAAATGTTTATTCGTGCTGTAAAAATGTTTATTCTTGCTGTAAACATGTTTATTTGTGCTGTAAACATGTTTATTCGTGCTGTAAACATGTTTATTTCTGCTGTAAACATGTTTATTTCTGCTGTGAACATGTTTATTTCTGCCGTAAACATATTTATTCCTGCTGTAAACATGTTTATTCCTGTTGTAAACATGTTTATTTCTGCCGTAAACATATTTATTCCTGCTGTAAACATGTTTATTTCTGCCGTAAACATGTTTATTCCTGTTGTAAACATGTTTATTTCTGCTGTAAACATGTTTATTTCTGCTGTAAACATGTTTATTTCTGCTGTAAACATGTTTAATTCTGCTGTAAACATGTTTATTTCTGCTGTGAACATGTTTATTTCTGCTGTAAACATGTTTATTTCTGCCGTAAACATATTTATTCCTGCTGTAAACATGTTTATTCCTGTTGTAAACATGTTTATTTCTGCTGTAAACATGTTTATTTCTGCTGTGAACATGTTTATTTCTGCTGTGAACATGTTTATTTCTGCTGTAAACACGTTTATTTCTTCCGTAAACATGTTTATTACTGCTGTGAACATGTTTATTTCTGCTGTAAACATGTTTATTTCTGCCGTAAACATATTCATTCCTGCTGTAAACATGTTTATTCCTGCTGTGAACATGTTTATTTCTGCTGTAAACATGTTTATTTCTGCCGTAAACATATTCATTCCTGCTGTAAACATGTTTATTCCTGCTGTGAACATGTTTATTACTGCTGTAAACATGTTTATTACTGCTGTAAACATGTTTATTACTGCTGTAAACATGTTTATTCCTGCTGTAAACATGTTTATTCCTGCTGTAAACATGTTTATTACTGCTGTAAACATGTTTATTCCTGCTGTGAAGTTGGTCTTTTTAACATGGGAGTCTATTGGGATTCGCTCTGTTTTGCAGCCCCTAGTGGATGAAGGGGGAACTGCAGTTTTATGCACTTCTGCACAGGCTTCACTTTTAACCGCCGCATGTTATAAAAACGCTTTGAAGACCTCCTTCACAGTAAAGAGTTTCACTGACAGGAACATTTACATGGAAACAGGAAAACCTGAGATTTTTTGCTTCTGTTGTCATAACGACCGCCCCCATCTCCTTGGTTACTCCTCTCTCTACATGGACCTAGCTAAGATAGCGCCTGTGCTACCCTACATGGATGTTCTTGCTGCATGCATGGAGGAGCAGGAGCGTCAGAACAGGGTCTGATGCAGAAATCTGCTGCCGGTGTCGTCAGCTTTCAGCCAGAACGGATCGAAATCCATTTGTTGGGACAATAAGAAGGTTTTCGCCGAGGATCCCCACGAGAGCTTTCATAACTATGCATCTGTAAAAAAGCCGCGTGCACATTGTACTGCTTTGCTTTAATATGCATGTGTGTGTTCATGCAGACAGTGTTTCTGTATGTGGCGCTCTGTGGGAACACGGCGGGAAACGCGGGACGGAATCCGACTCGGTGGTCTTCCCACCATGTTGGCTGGAAACGCTGCTGCAGTTTTCCTACCAGCTTGGCTCTTCTGTTTTTCTTTTCCTGAACTACAGGATGCAGAAATGAATTTGTGTAAATGTTATATTTATTTGTTGTACTTCAATCTATTCAGATAAACCTAAATTAGATTGATTAGTAATTTGATTTTGAACTAGTTTTATTTATCAAGTCAGTGTTTTTTAAATCATGACTTTATAACAAAACATTGAAAATCACTTCGTATTTTTTCTCCAAAACTACAGAATCTACAGCATCTTCTTAAAAATATGTATTTGTACAAATAAAATCTAACTAAATATCTGAAATAATATGTTCGACTAAAGAAAATAACTTCAACAATTCAACATTATTTCTGCAAATGGCTTCATGCGTTCATGGCTGATGAGAATAAAACACCCATTACACATTAAAATGATAACATATATATGGATTTCTCTTAAAATTCTGACCCAGATGCTGAAATGTTGCATTCAAATGTTTATTTCTAAGAGTATGATGGTGATTAGTGAGACTATGGAAGGTTCAGAGAGCCAGTCCAGTCTGTAATTCTTCATGTCAGTAGAGTCCACAGACCAGAACTTGGAGGAAATTAGCAGTGAAAAACATCCACACAGAAGAAGAAGCCATCGTGTGAGCGTGCATGCTGGTTGTTATGTGCATGATGCCTTTACTTTACTGGAGAAAAGAGAAATGAACTGTTTCCCTGCACCGGTCCATGTCACCAGGGGAGCCGCCCATGCTTCCATGATCGGGAATCAAACCGGTCGAACTGAAGGCAGAGGCTGAAAGTTATTGTTTCTGTTGCACTTTTAGGTTTTTGAGACCTAAAGTCGGCTGGATGTGTTCATCAGAGCAGAAAAACTTTGAATTACTTAAAAAAAAAAAACAGTTTATCGTACTAATACTTGGTTTCAGGGAAGCTGAAGATGTTTGTTGTTTAGAAATGTAAAAGTTGTCAAACGTTTCCACATGTTTTCCTTTATTTTCTTTTTTAATAAATAACTTTAATGGTGCTGTTGTTTTATTCTTGGCTGCTCAACAGCGTTCAGCTTTTTCTAAATCTACTTAATAAAAGTTTATTCCTCTCTTTTCATCACTGATACAAACTGTTTCCATTGGGAATTCCTAAACAACATTTTCTTACATTTTTATTTACTTTATTTTATTTATTTGTTCCCAAAAACTCCAGCAGAAAAACTTTGTTCTATGCTGAATTTTGAATAAATTTCAAGAATATTTTGGTAATTTGGCAAATATAAATATGTAGTGTGTACTCACACTGAGGCCTACTTTGTTTTATAACTCCTGTGAGTTTTAACAAGGCTGCAGATGACTTTATGATGTCCGACCCATCGGTAAGACGCTGCTCCTGATAGGTTACCGAGTCATCTGCTCTTCTTCTCTCTGCGCAGCAGAAACAACCTCCACCATGAAATCTGTAATGTTGGTATAAAATGCATTTTTAATGCAAAGTTAATTCAGTTTTAATGACCCCGATGTGCCGTACACAACCTAATCTAACTTTATATAACAGCCGCTTGTCCTAGAAAGTTTATTCTACATCTGAACTGCACACGTCCTGAGTGTGTATCAACACACACATAAAACATGTTTTTGTTCGTGTCCTGGTACATGGAAACAAAACGACACACTCATAAAAGCAACTTTCATTAGTTTATAGAGATAAAAAAGTTGAGGATTATGTACGAAGTTCCCGTGAGATCCCAGTCTCTCCACAACGCTTTATTACGCAACAAACGCTGCAGGAACTTTTGTTTCGCCTCCAGTCTTTCTGACACACTGATTCAGCTTCGTACTCATATAATATACGATAAAGTCCTTAAATTTCCTCCCAACTATTCTGATCTGAAACACTCAGCTAGGCACAGCCAGACGGAGACGCTTCGCCGGACTGCTGACTGTAAATTCTTCTATCAAGCCGACGACTCGTGTTAGAGATCTGGTGACTGTGGAGGCCGTTGGAGGACAGTGAACTCATCGAGACTCATCAGACCAGGAACGTTTCTCCATCTTCTATTGTCCAGTCTGGGTGAATTGTAGCCTCAGTTTCCTGTTCTTACTGACAGGAGGGAACCCGGTGTGGTCTTCTGCTGCTGGAGACCATCTGCTTCCAGGCTGGACGGGTTGTGTGTTCAGATGGTGATGTTCTGCAGATGTTGGTTGGAACCAAGCGGCAACCTCCGGCGGTTAAAAGTGAAGCCTATGTGGAAGTGCATAAAACTGCAGTTCCCCCTTCATCCACTAGGGGCTGCAAAACAGAGCAAATCCCCATAGACTCCCATGTTAAAAAGACCAACTTCACAGCAGAAATAAACATGTTCACAGCAGAAATAAACATGTTTACAGCAGAAATAAACATGTTTACAGCAGAAATAAACATGTTTACAGCAGAAATAAACATGTTTACAGCCTGGTTCAAAAATCCATTTTCGTTTTAATAGGTCAGGTTTACCTTCATGACAACTGTGGGGGGAGTGAATTTTTTTCTAACTCGTCTTTTAAAGTAATTTAATCTCGAAGTTCAGCAAATGTAGGGGTGTGTCCTTTTGATTGACAGGTACCCAATCTCTGGCTCCACGTAAGAAGAACGTAGAACAACTGCGGTTTTTAGCTGGTTAACTTGGATTTAGCCCGCTAACCTCCGTTAGCTGGTTAGCTCCTGTTATCGCCGAGTTAGCTCGGTTAGCTTTTAGCAACAGAAAGCTCCAAGTTCGCTCGATGTCAATCATCCACCATGACGCTTGCAGCCCTCCTCTCAGCTCCACCTCTTTGGCCATATTTGTATTTTCTTGGCGAGACGACACGCATGCCCCTGCCAAAATGGCGATGGTAGGAACCGCCCACCGAGCTTCAATTCAGCTCTTCAGTAACCTACGGGTGACGTCACGGAGGCTCCGCCCATCTTTTTATAAACAGTCTATGGTTGGAAACCTTCCTTTTTCTTTTCCATCATCTCCAACCAGTCTTCCCAGTCTGCTCTGACATCAACAACTGGATGTTTTCTCTTCTTCAGACCTTCTCTAGAAACCCTGGAGATGGTTGTGTGTGAAAATCCCAGTAAACACTCAGACATGCCACGTTCAGAGTCACTAAAATCTCTGAAGGAGCTCAGACTAAACTAAGCTACTGAGATATCCCGAGAGTTGGTTTGATGCGCCGCTTTTCCGTGATTGATTCCCACTCAGATCGCTTGATTTCAGATTCATCAATCTTTATTCCTTTGCAAGAATCTTGTTGTTGTGGTCCTATTCCCTGGATCAGCACCTGATCTTCATCTGGGCAATCAGCAACAGCACTACTTAACACCTGCTCATCCTGCTGTTCATCGCCAGATTGTTGAATGCCCTGCGGTACAACTCTCCAAGATTCTTTCCGGTGTTAATCACAGATTGATAACTTGTGTGTTTATCCCTGTCAGAGATCCTGCCTGCACGCCCGAGTGCTGCCCTGCTGCCTGCCTGCTTCCCAGCCAGCCTGGTTTGCCTCCCCACTTGTCTGCATGCCGGCTAACCTGTCTCCCGCATCCTCCTTGGAAAGAACCCGACTACAGAAAGGAATAAAATAAAGTGTTGTCTGGAACTCCGAGCTGAGTCTGCATGTGAATGCCACGCACTTAACGTCAGCATAACACTTGTGGCGTATACACGTTTAATCGCGCCCTGTGCCAAACATCTACCCAACCAGTGACGCGTTCCCCCTGTATGCGTCACCTGCCCAGGTAACAATACAGCGCCCCCTAACAGCACCAATGAGAACATTCATTCATTCATTCATTTTCCGAACCGCTTATTCCAATTCAGGGTCGCGGGGAAGCTGGCTTTGGGCGACAGGCAGGGTACACCCTGGACAGCTCGCCAGTCCATCGCAGGGCCACACACAGAGAGACTAACAACCACACTCATGCTCACACACACTCCTAGGGGCAATGTAGAGTGACCAATTAACCTATCATGCATGTCTTTGGATGGTGGGAGGAAGCCGGAGTACCTGGAGAGAACCCACGCATACACGGGGAGAACATGCAAACTCCACACAGAAAGGCCACTGACCAAACCAGCCAAGGATCGAACCAGCAACCTTCTTGCTGTGAGGCCACAGTGCTAACCACTGCGCCACCGTGCAGCCCAGAAGAGTGGCCTCCCAACTTCTGAGGTCTTCCACATACTACCCAATGAGAACACAGTTAAACAATTTGGCTCCTATATTCTCCTTTTCTCCTCATTCTGATGCTCAGTTTGAACTCCAGCAAGTCGTCTTGCTCTGCGTTGCTGCCATGTGATTGGCTGGTTACATATTTATGTTGAACAATGTCCAGTAAGTGTATAAACGTACTCTTTCCACCGTTTTAATGAGCTTTTAGCTGATTCCGGAGCAGTCATGTTCATCTCTGTCCACGTTTCTGTTAAATCTACCCATAAAAATAAATTACATTCCAATTAAACGACGTTGAGTAATTTTCATGAAGAAGAAAAAGCTGAACGTTTCCATTCTGCAGAGTTCCTTCGGCTGCAGCATCTTTCTGTGCTGCAGGAAAACAAGACTCTTTCTTCCAGCACGCTTCCTGGCAGCAGGATGGTGTTGCCTCAAAATAACCCCCGTGTGTGCGTTGAAGGTGTTGAGGTGCATGTCAGCCGGCATTAACAGTTTCAGCACGACAGCCAGGCTCGGTGACAATAAGGTGCTGAGATATTCAAGACTGTGGCTAAACACGGGGATCTCCTGACGGCGGGTAAAATATAAAACAATCTCAGCTGTAAAGATAGAAAGTGCAGCTACGTTGTATATCTGAGGTTCTACTTGAGATTATCTTCCCACAAGGTGATGAATGACTAAATCAATATCTCATGCAGGGGGTGGGAGTGATGTAACATGTGGGAAAAAATAGACATAGGAATACTTTCCAGTGCCAGATGACTTGACCTTGGCCTGAACAGATGTATGCCAGCCTTTCCAGAAGCACACACTCAGCTCATCCTCACCGCTTTCATACATTACCGCTTACGTTAACAGTTTTAATGACATCTGGGATTAATTTGCTGCCGCGGGACGTTGCTTCATCTGCTGTTTTTAAAGGTACTGATGGCGGGGCATTTGGAGTTCACTGTCACAGGAGAAACGGCGAACATGCTGGTGACCCCACAACAATCCTGCAGGATCAAGTGCTCGGCAGAGACACAAAGGCCTGGGAGAACAGCGGCTATTGTCAGCAAGGCTGGAGAGGTTCCAGGAAAGCAGCAGAGAGAGATGGAACCAGGCAGAAGACTGCTACGGGGAAAGGACTTCCTCTCACAGATATGATGTTTTCTTCTTTTTTTTCAGATGAGGAGAAAAGATGAGGGAATGCGTCGCTGTGGTCGGGAGCGTGAAGGTCACTCCGCTGTCGGATTGGACGAAATTGACTGAAACTGAGCAATGAAACTGTCGCCGTGAGGAGTTCTGGCGGGGGTGTTTGTCATTGTGAGGGGGAAGGAAATGGGCTAATAATAGCAGAGAAAGTAATCAGATCTTTAAGTGAAAGTACGACTGTAATCTGATCTGAAAATGTGCCGACCACCCACAAACATCGCTTCATTTCTAACCTCATCTCAGTGAAAACTTCAGTCGCTTCATCCGGTAACAGCAGACATCGGGCCGTGTGGAGCGACCCAGACATCCCCGTCCCCAGCTCCTCCTTGGGGACCTCGAGGCATTTTCCAGGCCAGAAGGGAAACATCAATCCTCCAGTGTATTCTGGGTCTTTGTGTCCCAAGAGCGAGTTGGTGCAGCTGGTAATCTCAGCCCCCTCCCCCCGAAGTTCGCCTGCTGCCCGACCTCCATATTTCCTCCCTGCAGGTGGTGAGTCTGCTTGATGAGACATCTCATGGCGTCTTCACGTTGAGCCCATCTGAAACCCACAAGTCCCCGGCGGCTGGCTTCAGGGATTGCTGGGGTTCCCCCTTTTTGGGGGGGTTTGAGGTTGCTCTGGTAAAAACTTAATGGGGTCATCGAATCGCACTTTGTTTGACCCCTGCTCTGATTGGACAACGTCATATAAGGACTAACATGACACACGTGACGCCTGAACGGCCAGGTTTCATCAAACCGAGGCTGAAAAGATGTGACTAAACAGAACATGACATCTTTTTGATACTGCTGTTCACACATCCCTCACAGAGAATTATTACACCCATATACAAACATGACCTCTTCATTTGGTAGTCGTTCAATCGCTTCACAAAATCTGATCAGTCGATCATGTTGCAGCATCTCCATGTAGACGTGGTGGGGTTCAAGCTAAGCACTAGAAAGAAAGGTCTGAATGTTTACTGGAACTTTAACACACAGCCATCCACTGGAAAGTATCCAGTAAAAACCAGTTTGTCTGGACCACAATGTCTGGTTGATGTCAGATTTCTGCCACTCTAACAAAACGGCAAACACCGATTCACTGACAGATACATTTCTTCATTAATTGCTGATCATTCGGATGGAAATCGGCAAAAATGCAAAAACTAAAAAAGAAAATAAAAAAACACAAATACGCCAGACCTTATTATAACATCACCTAAGCATACAGGCTAAGAGCCGATGCAAAAGATCCAACGTGTGTTTTTTCCTCCAAATGGTTCATTTTCACTACGGACAATGTGGACAAATCCTGTAAAACTACTGTTTTGTAAACAAAGGTATCGCTGCAAACCAGTTAGAGGTGGAGTTTAACATTGTTTTGCATTGGCCGTTTTACAGCAGCCATGGAAACCCCCCCCGCAAAAAAAACCCTAGCATTTTTGCCGCTGGAGAAACGGAAACTGCCGCGGTTTTTCCAGTTACAGGATCAGTAATTACCATTTGCAGTTTTTAGATCTTGGCGTCTCTCATCGCAGTCGCTCTGCAACTGGTTTAAAGTGTGGAGAAAGTGTATAGAGCCGTACGATTGGCTGAAAGCAAACACACCTGGTTAACTGATGAATCGGTTAACCAGTAAATTTGACTGACAGATTTATCAACCAATGGTGACATATATACTACAGGTGATGAGGTGGAACGGGAGATTCTCATGATGATGTGGTGGAACAGAAGATTCTCATGGTGATGAGGTAGAACGGGAGATTCTAATGATGACGAGGTGGAACGGGAGATTCTCATGATGATGTGGTGGAACAGAAGATTCTCATGGTGATGAGGTAGAACGGGAGATTCTCATGATGATGTGGTGGAACAGAAGATTCTCATGGTGATGAGGTGGAACGGGAGATTCTCATCATGATGAGGTGGAACGGGAGATTCTCATGGTGATGAGGTGGAACAGAAGATTCTCATGGTGATGAGGTGGAACAGAAGATTCTCATCATGATGAGGTGGAACGGGAGATTCTCATCATGATGTGGTGGAACAGAAGATTCTCATGGTGATGTGGTGGAACAGAAGATTCTCATCATGATGAGGTGGAACGGGAGATTCTCATCATGATGAGGTGGAACGGGAGATTCTCATCATGATGAGGTGGAACAGAAGATTCTCATCATGATGAGGTGGAACGGGAGGTTCTCATCATGATGAGGTGGAACGGGAGGTTCTCATCATGATGAGGTGGAACGGGAGATTCTCATCATGATGAGGTGGAACGGGAGATTCTCATGGTGATGAGGTGGAACAGAAGATTCTCATGGTGATGAGGTGGAACAGAAGATTCTCATGGTGATGAGGTAGAACGGGAGATTCTCATGGTGATGAGGTGGAACGGGAGATTCTCATGATGATGAGGTGGAACGGGAGATTCTCATCATGATGAGGTGGAACGGGAGATTCTCATCATGATGAGGTGGAACGGGAGATTCTCATGGTGATGAGGTGGAACAGAAGATTCTCATGGTGATGAGGTGGAACAGAAGATTCTCATCATGATGAGGTGGAACGGGAGATTCTCATCATGATGTGGTGGAACAGAAGATTCTCATGGTGATGAGGTAGAACAGAAGATTCTCATGGTGATGTGGTGGAACAGAAGATTCTCATCATGATGAGGTGGAACGGGAGATTCTCATCATGATGAGGTGGAACGGGAGATTCTCATCATGATGAGGTGGAACGGGAGATTCTCATGGTGATGAGGTGGAACGGGAGATTCTCATCATGATGAGGTGGAACGGGAGATTCTCATCATGATGAGGTGGAACGGGAGATTCTCATCATGATGAGGTGGAACGGGAGATTCTCATGGTGATGAGGTGGAACAGAAGATTCTCATGGTGATGAGGTGGAACGGGAGGTTCTCATCATGATGTGGTGGAACAGAAGATTCTCATGGTGATGAGGTAGAACAGAAGATTCTCATGGTGATGTGGTGGAACAGAAGATTCTCATCATGATGAGGTGGAACGGGAGGTTCTCATCATGATGAGGTGGAACGGGAGATTCTCATGGTGATGATGTGGAACGGGAGATTCTCATCATGATGAGGTGGAACTGGAGATTCTCATCATGATGAGGTGGAACTGGAGATTCTCATCATGATGAGGTGGAACTGGAGATTCTCATCATGATGAGGTGGAACTGGAGATTCTCATCATGATGAGGTGGAACGGGAGGTTCTCATCATGATGAGGTGGAACGGGAGATTCTCATCATGATGAGGTGGAACGGGAGATTCTCATCATGATGAGGTGGAACGGGAGGTTCTCATCATGATGAGGTGGAACGGGAGATTCTCATGGTGATGATGTGGAACGGGAGATTCTCATCATGATGAGGTGGAACTGGAGATTCTCATCATGATGAGGTGGAACGGGAGATTCTCATCATGATGAGGTGGAACGGGAGATTCTCATCACGATGAGGTGGAACGGGAGATTCTCATCACGATGAGGTGGAACGGGAGATTCTCATCATGATGAGGTGGAACTGGAGGTTCTCATCATGATGAGGTGGAACAGAAGATTCTCATCATGATGAGGTGGAACGGGAGATTCTCATCATGATGAGGTGGAACTGGAGATTCTCATCATGATGAGGTGGAACAGAAGATTCTCATCATGATGAGGTGGAACGGGAGATTCTCATCATGATGATGTGGAACGGGAGATTCTCATCATGATGAGGTGGAACGGGAGATTCTCATCATGATGAGGTGGAACGGGAGGTTCTCATCATGATGAGGTGGAACGGGAAATGGAGCAGTCCGTGTTTGTTTATTAAAACTTGTTTTAACCGGATGAAACCAAACATTTCATCCTTGACACAAAAATCTTTGCTTAAAATCTTGTTGAACACAATCTGAAACTTGTCTTCTGCCCCCCTAACAGACACCAGGAAGCAGATGATCACACTAAACTTTTCATTTTCAATGAATCAGGCTTTAAAGGGGTTAGCAGTTGATTTTAGCTGAAAGAAATCTGTTTTGAATGACAAATAGGAATAAAAATGTCACCAAATGAAAAATCCAACAAGTCCAAGTATCTTAAATGTGTCGCGGCAGAGAAGATGCATTTTCTGTTTCACACAACCAGGTTGTTTCTTTGCTGCCAGTCTTGAGGGAGTTGCTGTTGGAGACAAGAGATGACTAAAGCTTGTACAAGGAGGTGAGTTGAGTCCCTGACCGATCTGTGAAGTCTTTCACATGAGCTCCGCCGAAGCGCCGAGTGAAGAGGAATAACGGGCTCTAATCTGAACTCTGAAGCAACCGTTTGGCAGCTTAAACCCTGTTCAAGATGGAATATTATCATTCCTTCTAGCTGAAATTTAATCCAAGTTGGATTAAGATGAAAAAGCTTCTTTAATAGAGTAATAAGACAGATTTGCTGTTTAATATGTGATGAAGTCCTGAAACAAAAGCACGGAAACCACCCTTCAGGGTATGGAACTACCGAGCGTTGCGGACATGTTTTCTGTTGTTACGCTCCTGTTTTCAACTCAAGCTTGATGGAAAAAGTGTTCAACCTTCACATTTATCGGTGTTAACATGAGGAATGTCTTCGCTCTCCAGCTCCTCACGCCTGCCAGACATCTTACAGGCGTAATGAAGAGTAATTGTAACAGCAGGTTATGTCAGGCAGGTCGCTGCTGCTGAAGGACATAAACAGCTCTTACCACCAGTACGAGGATCATGGGGCCTTGGTAGATGTAGTCGGTGTACACGCCAGCCTTCTTCCCGAACCAGCACCTAAACAACAACAACAACAGCATCCAGTCATCAGTAACTCATCTCTACATCAGCTTTCCCCAAGCTGGGGGTCACAACCAAAGTTTCAGGGGGTCACCAGTTCATTAAAAATAAAAAAACAGTTTACATTTATCAAACAACTTTGGACTTTTTGAAGTAGAATTACAGCGTTGCAGCAGGATTGTCCAAAAGTCCTGCAGATGTGTCCCTGCTACATCCAGTGGATCCAACAGCCTATGAAGTTCTGCACAACAACTGATTAATCAGGTGTGTTGCAGCAGGGACACATAGAAAACCTGCAGGGTGGTGGCTCTCGAGGACGCCCCTGCATTAAAGCAAAGACATTAATCTGTGGAATTAACTCATTCATTTTTTTTATTCATACAAAAATCCTAAAAATCCAAATTTGGCATTAACTCTGCCGTTAAAGTGGATTTTCAGCATATGGACTCTTGTTAACATAATCCACTAAAACCCACTTCATCCTCTATTTAGATTCTGACGTGACCACTACGCGTGTCATGTTGGTGGTCGTGTTTAGGAGCCGCTGCTTGGAACCAGTCAGACTGGGAACCAGACTGGGTCCAGGACCGCAAGTCGGTCGTACTGGTCGAGGTGTGAACGTGCAGTGGGCTTGTCGGCCACACCAGGAAGCTCATTGTTCTGTTTTGTCTGAATTTCCTGAAGCTTCAGCATGTTCTGGTGCCGGCAGACGGCTGAAAAACTTCACTGCAACTTTTCCTCCTGTCGTTCTGGTGTTTCTGATCAGACGCCTTTCCAATCACACCCAAGCGGCAACCTCCGGCGTTTAAAAGTGAAGCCTGTGAGGAAGTGATTTCTGCAGTTCCCCCTTCATCCACTAGGGGCTCCAAAACAAAGCGAATCTCCATAGAATCCCATGTTAAAAAGACCAACTTCACAGCAGGAATAAACATGTTTACAGCAGGAATAAACATGTTTACAGCAGAAATCAACATGTTTACAGCAGGAATAAACATGTTTACAGCAGAAAGGAGGAAGGGGGGAGTGAATTTTTTTTCTAACTCGCCCGTTTAAAAGTAATTTAATCTTGAAGTTCGGCATATTTAGGAGCGTTTCCGTTTGATTGACAGGTACCTGATCTCCCGCTTCAGAAAGAAGAACAGCCGCGGTTTTTAGCCGGTTAACAGTGTACTTGGCTTTAGTTCGTTAGCTAGTTATCGTCTGTTAGCTTCAGGTTAGCATGATTAGCTCTTAGCTGCCGGCAGGTCAGAGTTCGCTAGATGTCAATCATCCACCATGACGCTCACAGCCCGCCCTCTTTTCCCATTTTAGTATTTTCCGGGAGAGACGACATGCTTGAAGGTGATGGTAGGAACCGCCCACCGAGCTTCAATTCAGCTCTTCAGAAACCTACGGGCGACGCCACGGAGGCTCCGCCCATCGCTACAGTCTTTGGTCTGGACTGTCGTCCACCGCAGGAGGATGGAAATATGTCTAAACAAGACGAAGACATGTCGATGTCCGGATGTGGGGTTTGTGTTGGCTGGCTCCTGGTGTGGATGGATCCCAAAGATATTGTTTCCCCACATCAGTGTCAAGTCAGATATTTATCACTTAATTTTATATTTTATCTTGTTTATTTAATAAACCTGTTTTCAGCTAAAGAGACAGTAGTCAGGTGTTGTTGGGAGGGGGAAGGGGTTGCTGTCTGTCCTTGTGTGTGGAAGAATGTCTTGTTATCAACTTTTTGTGTGTGAATGTTTATTTTTAATCTTTATGACTTGGTTTTTATCTTGTAAAGCACGCTGTGTTGCCTGTGGCATGAAAAGTGCTCAAGAAATTAAATTTGATTTGGTTTTATTTCTGGTTTCCTGTTTTATTTTGTGGTTTTCCTTGTTTCGTTCCGTCGTGTATTGCTTCCTGTTTTGCCTGCCATTCGTTAGTTCACCTGGTATTATTTAGTCCATTTAATCCACCCGTGTCTTGTTCCGTTTCTGCGTAAATATAGGACTTGGTTTCAGTTCCCTTTTGTCAGTTTATTTGTTGGAGTTCTTCCCCAGCTTATTAAATTACAGTTGTCAGCATTTTCTCTGGCTCCTTCCTCTCCATCCTGCATTTATGTCCACATCTTCACCACCACTTCATGACAGTAGAGTCAGTTTTTGTGGCCACTCTCACTTAAAATTCCTTCTAACTAAATGAGACAAGGCATTTTTATAGAACTATTTTCATTAAACGTAGATGTGTTTACAGTTTAATGACGGCCTGTGTAGATTCCCAGACACCATCCTGGTTATAATGGAAGTCCAGCCGTCCTTATTGAGGCTCTGGTGGTTAGTTTACCCACGCTGGCTTTGTAAGACTCCAACCAAAACGAAGCACAGCCATGTAAACGACCCTGTTTTATTTACAGCTTGAAGCTGTTCTTCATCATATTTTCGTTTGCAGTTGATAATCTTCTCCATGTGGATGTTTCTGTTCCGTCATTTTGCATGTCCCAGTACCGCAGACATCTGTTTGTGGTGGTTTTTGCAGCTAAGTGGTATCTGTGGTACTCATTTCAATCGATCCATGATTATTTTATGTCTCATTGCTTAACTTTTGGATTTCTTCTCAGTACTTCTGAACCTTATCTGGTGATGTTTCAGTGTTGTGCAGCTTTTCTGTGGGATGTTTTGTAAGTAAAAACGACATCGCCACTGCTTCTCCGTTATGCTGTTCCAGGTCGACCTGCTCAGGCGACATGCAACATGATGAGCGCTGCATTTCAGGATTTCTTCAGTGTTCTTATTGGTGAACTTTTATTTGTCTTTTTTAAATGATCTGTTTAATGAAGTTTTTTTCTCGTAGTTGCAAAAGTAGAAAAATGAGCATAAAAAGTCTCGACCTCCTCCCCTACAAACGCCTTCGCTAACTGTTCAGAGTAAACAGAATCCTTTAGTGTTTCAGCAAATACAAACATATGTATAGTTGTACAAATTATATCATCAGCATCAATAATAAAACTTATGTTTGTTGATATTTAAGAAGATTTTAACCAACGTGACATTTACAGTTTCTGAGACATTCTGCATCACTTTCTGGTAAAAACTCTGCGTTAAACCACGTTGGACACAATCTGGTCCGTGTCTGCCTCCTAACAGACACCAGGGAGCAGAAAAAACCCCACACTTTAATAATTTCACTTATCAGGTGGTAAAAAATTGTAAATACACCAACCAAAATGTGGTCATTTAAAAAAAAAAAAATTGTTAAAAGTTAACCTAGAACCTAGAAAATAAAGACAAGAATTCAAAAGAAAACATTTCAGTTCAGAGAGATCCAGCATTCAGTCCCCTGCACAAAGGCCAGAAATGAAGACTTTTTCACACAAATAATCTCTTCAAAAGCAGAAAATATTTTTCAACTTCCAGCTTGTCTCTTGGTTAAATCTCTCCACTTTCTCCATTAGAGGAAACACTGAGCGAATGCTTCACATTCAGCACAAAGCAGGAGCTGAATTTATGTTTTTATCAGGAAGATGGAGAGCAGGTATTACCTTCAGAATGGCCTCAAAGAAAAACAGCTTGATTTAGAGGTGTGTGTGCAGCAGCTGTGGATGAATGTGCAGAAAAACGTTTGCAGATTTATTTAAACTTTTTCTAAAGCTGCAATTTTAACATAAAAAAAACGAAGCTGCTCAAGTTTCAAATCTGTTTTGTTTCTTCGGCATTGAACAACGTGAAACATTCAGCTCGAGTCTTCCTCTGGTCCACACCTTTAAATCACAGCTGACAGATTTATCAGGCAAGCAGCTTTTAGGCTGAAAATAATTTGGACAAATGAGGGAAGCTGTTCAGCTGTTATTGCTTATGTACGCTCCGCTCCTGAAGCTGTGGTAAAACAGGTATGCTGGCATGGCTCTGCATCTGCCTCCACTTAAACTGACACTAACCTCAGGCAGATGCATCCGTCTCTGGGGACTTGCAACAGGAAAAACTAATGTCCTCACATTAGAAAATAAGCTAAAGCAACGTCAGACTGCAGCTGGAGAAAAAGAGTAACAAGTGAATCGTTTGTTCTGTTATCAGGAAAACTGGGATCATTAATTCACCTGTGTTGAAAGTTTTATGAAGTCTTAACTTGCCTCTGATTGCTGCCTTCCTGTTGGCGTTGACGACGTACAACAGCTCCTCTGAGCTGAAATAAAAAGGTTTTTTGACACCTCTAATTGGATTGAGTGACACGAAGGACAGAAGGAAAATCCAAAGAGGTCAGTGCAGATCTTAGAAAGAGATCAAAGATTCAGACTGTCGGGGAAAGCTTTCGGAGCCATTTCTTTGCCAGATTAATAATTCATCAGTACAAGTTACTCCAGCGGTACTGTCTCTGCCAAGGTCTGGAAGAAGACCCAGTCTGTTCGCCCTGAGCTTGTCTGAAACGAGCCAGTAACCACCGAGGATCAGGTCTGCCACGAACAGACGGCTGCTGGAACGAAACCCTCCCTGTCTACAGCCAAACCAATGTAGCTGTTGCCACATTCTTAGAGCCTTTTGCCACAAACTCCACACCTTCAAGGTCGAACAGCGCTTTGCTTTGTTTGTTCCCACTTTAACAAACCAGAGCAGACTGCATGGGGGATAACAGAAACAACAGATACTTAAGCAATGGCATGTTTACAACCACACGTTAAATTCAGTATGATCCAACAGAGTTTGTTACTCTTTTCTATCTGGTAACAACTTATGTAGCCTGAAAAATGCTAACAGTTTGCTCCGAAATTAAGCTGTGTGACAACGTGTAGCAGCCATATAGTCTCTATAAAAGATGGATGGAGTCTCCGTGACGTCACCAGTAAGCAGTTCCTACTGTCACCATCTTGGCAGGGGCATGCATGCCGTCTCTCCTCGAAAATACAAAAATGGGCAAAGAGGCAGAGCTGAGAGGGGGGCTGTGAACGTCAGGGCAGATGATTGACGTCTAGCGAACATCCGTGAGCTAACCATGCCAACCCGAAGCTAACAGGTGCTAACCAACTAACGGGCTAAAGCTAAGTCACGTTGTTAACCAGCTAAAAACTGCAGTTGTTCTACGTTTTTTGTTTTTTTTTAACTTGAAGCAGGAGATTGGGTACCTGTCAATCAAAAGGACACGCCCCTAATTATGGCTATTTTTCGAGGTGAAATTACTTCTAACAGTTGTCATGAAACTAAACCTGACCTATGAACCTAAAGTGTTTCTAACATGTTTATTTCTGCTGTAAACATGTTTATTTCTGCTGTAAACATGTTTATATCTGCTGTGAACATGTTTATTTCTGCTGTAAACATGTTTATTTCTGCTGTAAACATGTTTATTTCTGCTGTAAATATGTTTATTTCTGCTGTGAAGTTGGTCTTTTTAACATGGGAGTCTATGGGGATTTGCTCTGTTTTGCAGCCCCTAGTGGATGAAGGGGAAACTGCAGTTTTATGCACTTCCGCATAGGCTTCACTTATTACCGCCGCAGGTTGCCGCTTGGTGGCGGCATTAAAGCTCCAGAACATTTAAGAACATCACCTTTGCATCTGGAGTTTATGCCATGTCTGAAAACACAAACTGGATGGAAACTGGTGCACCAACGTCATTTTACAGTACAGCGGTGGTAGTATCATGGTCTGCTACTGGGACTGCTAGATGGTAGCCAGCTGCATTTCCATCACACTTTTTTGCTAAATAAAAACAACATTTCTACAATTTTGACCAACTACAACTGCGATTTTCAGATATCTTCCTTTTTTTTATCATTTCTAAAAAGAATTTCTGTCACCTCCTCCGTCCACACATCCATCTTTGCTTGAAACCAACTGGTCATGTGACCTTCTACGTCACAAAAAACCAGAAAAACTGTTTCCATTACACCTCTGCGATATACTTTTACATCAAAACGTCTGAAAAAAAACCCTCATGAGAACGTAAAAACGTTTTAGCAATGTTTGAGAGGTTTTTTAAAAAGTGTACTATTACTAGTTTTATATTGTGACATTTAGGCTTCGGGGTGATGGAAACACAGCTACTGTTGGCCCTTGAGCAGGGCAGCTAACCCAGCTCTACTACTTCCCCTGGGCACAGAAACATGGTCCGTGGTACATCTAGAGATGGGTCAGAGTCTGATTTTCCTCTCAGGATTAATACAGTAAAAATGATTATTATTAGATTGGACAAATGAAGTTAACAGGTTAAGTTTGTTCTGAGAGCGAGGTGACGCCTCAACCCCACCTTTAATCACCTGGACCCCATCCTTCCCCATCCTCTTCAGTTCTGTTCCCATCACTCCCAGTTGCTGTCTTTTTGTCCAACCTTCCATTTTCCAGCCAGCCTTTCTCCCCATCTTCTCATCCCTTACCCCCCCCCCCCATTTTCCTTTTCTCTTCTTCTTCCTTCCATCTACCTTTGTTCTTTTGTATTCTTTTTTTCCTTTACTCTCTCATTCCTCCCTCATTGTTTGTTTTCCATTGTGTTTGTCCAGTTTTCCTTTCCCTTCTCTCTTTTATCTTCCAGGTACAACCTGGGGGCGGGTTCCTGAAGATCCCAGATGCCAACCCCAACAGGAGTCCCCCAGATGGGCTGACGACCTTGCCGTCCCAGATGTCCACTCCACATCCTCCTTCCTTCAACCTCACATCACTGTGGCATGGCCATTGCTCGCCAAGTGGATGGAAGAATGAAGGATTACCCCAAAACACAAACGGTGAGTTGTGTGCACACTTGGACGCAACAGGGTGATGGGTGGTAAGGAGGAAAACCTTTTAGACTTCACAGCTGTACAGCTTTACTTTGTTCAAGTACAGCTGTATGCTGTTAAATACCCAGAAAACAAACATTTAAAAGGAATCGCCGCATATCACCGAGGCTTTGCAGAACTTGGAGCATATCTCCAGATGACAGGTAGCAGTTTACCACTTTCCTGCCAAAAACCTATTAAAGCAGCTCCACAGTTGTCAAGTTGCACTTTTAGGTGTGCACTTATTTGGATCTCCCTGCAGACACATCTGTAGCATGTCTCCCACTCGTAGCCATTGCAATACATTCTAATACATTTGGTGTAGTTTGTTTGGAAGGGCACGTGGATGTGACTGAACATTACATGAACACACGTTGTATAAACACGCTGGGTTTTAGCAGGTGCATGATTCGGTGCATCAGCTGTGGTTTAAGCGGTGAGTGAACGCACCTTTCATGGTTTTGAGTAGCTTCTGAAGCTTTATGACACTAAAAATAAGATATGTGAGGCTTTAAATACGTTTGATTTGTTTTTTTTCCAGTTGATTTGTTGACATCAGTCCTTTTCTCTTTTGTGAACATCATCAGGCAATTTCCAAACTTGTGAAAGAAGACCAAGCTCTTCCAATCAAAGTGAAAATGGTTTCTGGGCTGATACTTAATAAACAGTGTTCTACAATGCTAATGTGATTACCACATAATTAATAGACTTTCATCTCCTTAATGTAATTCTGTTTGGCATTGCTCTTTTCCTTTTATCAGCAAGCTAGGAAAAATAAAACAGGTTTGGTTTTGAATATCAAAAACAGTCTCAGAGTCCAGAAAGAGCTTACTTCTCATTGTCGTAGTACAGCTTCCCGACGGCCCACGCCACTATGATGGGGAACGGTATACCTGCGAGGTAAAGGAAAAGACAAAGTGACACATCCTTCTTTCATCTTTCATCTTTCTTTGCTGTTCAAATCTCAAAATCTCTCCAGTGATTTCATGCTGCAATATCAAACCCTTTTTTCAGGCGCAGCTCCTGTCAAGCCGTGTCAAAAGAAATTGTTTTTCATGTGCCGTAATCTAAAGATGCAGGCCAACACTTGTCTCCATCTGACTGTTGCTATCTATGACTACAGAAGCTAATTCTGGTTGAAGATAATGTAGATTCATCTGATGATTTATAGACTTATAAAAGCTTAATAAAGCAGACAAACAGCTATTACTTACTTTGAAATGACACTAACAGGAACACGAGGGCTCTACAAACCATCAAGTCACACAAGTGTCGAGTTTCCTAATCTCTGGAAACTTTCCGCTTCATTAGCCACTTGCTTTCATCAGCGTAAACCGCAGAAAAATCTAGCCACACAGCTTAGATTGATTTGCAAAAATGTGATTTTTTTCTAGTTTTAATCTCTTGTAAAAACCTTACTGACATATCTGCATTTGGAAGCAAAAAGAGAGATCTTGTTTACTTTCTTTTCCACAGCAGTTCTGGGATGTGCTGCCATCTCTTCATGCAGAACTTCACACTGTCCGAGTGGAAACGTAATCCAGCTGACACAATGCAGCTAATTTCAGCAGTGCATAGTTCAACGTGACAGGGGTTTTGTGAACTCTGCACAATACATTTCCCAGCTCCACACAAAATCCTGGTATCACCATGAAGTTTGTTCTCACACTGCTCTACCGAACCCTCACATACCCTTTCTATGGATTAAATGCACACAAACCAACTGGAGGTAATAAACATTCCGGGAGATGCTTTACTATATGGTGTACATGATGTGTTATGTTGCACAATTTACCAACAAAGAGAGAAAAAGAATGAGAAAAACTTTGTATATATGTACGCATAGTGAACAGCACATTGAGGTACTTTAACTGGACTGCTGTCGGTATAAAATCACGGAAACAAAACCGATTAACTGACTAAAGCAGGGGTGTCCGGCTCTGATCCTCAGGGGCCACAATCCTGCAGGTTTTCCATGTATCCCTGCCCCAACACACCTGACTCAAATGAATCAGTCATTGTGCATTTGTTGTTGGATCCATTTCATGTGAGCCAGGTGTGTTGCGGCAAAGATGCAGGACATCGGCCCTTGAAGACCGACTTTGGGCATCCCTGGCCTAAAGTATGTCCATGTGTGAAACAAGTGGCCCTATCTTAGTACTGGACTTTTCCCAGTTTACATATTAAGTCACATATTACATGAACTACAAATAACATAGCTGCCAGTAAAGTGGGAAGATTGACAACTTTTAAGCTCTATATTACAGATTTCTGTATGTTTTGCCTATTTATTTAGAGAAAAATAATATAATAATATCCTCCTCTGAGGTTGTTACGTTTTTCTGTTATGATCTGCATTGTTTACCTCAAAAGATAATTGTTAACATGCAGATGTAATTAAAACTCCTACCCATCTTATCTGGTTGTGCTGGTCCAACTTTAAGAAATCTAATTTAAATTGGACTAACAAGTTTGTATCTTTAAAGTCCAGTTATGTTTGGATAAACACCATATTTATTCTGATGTTTTGGAAACATGCTGTTTGTATGTCACAAACAAATGACCAAGAATACCACACTTTTAAATTTATATGAGACCACTCATTTTGTTCCATTTCATACTTGGCTTTAGTCCAGTAGTAATGTGTTTTCCTTAAAACAAATAAACTGGCATTTTGGTAAATAGGCCTACTTCAATTTAGCTGAGAATGAGAAGGAAATTGATGTCACATAGCTTGCACATCTGCCAAGTATTAGCCAGAGTCAGAAGGCAATCATCTGGGGAAAAAAACAGTCAGCTAAATCATCCATTTTCCCATTGCTGCTTGTGTACTAAGTGAAAGTTGAAACTGATAAAATGTACAGTTTGTCACATGAGATAAGTATAAAGGTTGCAAGCAGATGTATGCAGGACAGTCTGGATATAGCTGTATTACACCGTCTTCAGCTTTTACGCTAACTTTCAGGCACTAGCTCTCAGAGGTGTGTAACCTTTCATCAGATTAACTTTTGTATCACATTTGTTTTATACAGATTTTTTTTTTTAACTTTCCTGTATTTTCATGTAAAAAAAAAAAAAAGACCTCACTACTCTTATAAAATAAACTGACCCATATTCTCCTAAGCATTCATCCCTCCAGGATGATAAAAAGTTAGCTTCACATAAATGTTAAAAGAAACAATGGGGTTTCATTTAACTTTAAGTTAAATTTATTTCCCTATTTCTTTATGGATGAAACAATACAGTGTTTTCAAATTAAACACCAGCCTTGATGCTAATATAGGCTAAATGTAGCTATGTTAGCCAATGCAAATATAAGCTAATTGTAGCTGTATTAGCCAATGTTAATATAATTTAATTGTAGCTATGCTAGCTGATGCTAATATAGGCTAAATGTAGCTATGTTAGCTTATGCTAATATAGACTATAGATTAAATGAAGCATAATTAGCATGTTAGCATAATTGGTGGAGCCTTGGACTCATATATGAGTAGTGTTATTCTCTTCAGGTCCTTTCTATAGCCACATGTATGACTAATCTAAGACAAACTATTAAAGGGGTGCTATTATGGTATTTGGAGTTTTCTGAGCTTTCTACAGTGTTACAGTGTTGAATCCTCATCAGACATGTGAACGACACTGTTTGTTTGAGTTTGAGTTCCAGCACGCTCTCCGTTCGGTTTCCATGGCGACGAAAAACGCGTCGTTTTAGAGAGTTTTTTCTACCTGGAAATCCTTGTGACGTCCCGGGGGATAAGGTTCGGTGATTGGTTACCTTCTACTGGTTAACAAGGGCATGTACAAATACATCAGGTGGGTGGAAAACGTGGGATAAAGTTATTTCCAACGATGGCTGGTGAGTTTACCAAAGAGAGACATCCTGCTGCATTCGTTGCTGTGGGTTGCTGTTTTCCACTTCGTTTTCAGGCTCTGATTCAGGTTCCAACATGTAGGGCTGGATGCTATGTGTTGACATTGTATTTTGTTTTTTTTACTGAGTTCATATCAGCCTAATCCTTCTGTTTATGAGATGTTACAATGACGGCGAAAGCAGGTGCGGTGCGCGCTCCCGATGTAGTGCAGTGGCGGGAGGCGGGGCTTAATGCGGAAGAGTCTCAATCCACTCGTTTTGCCCGCAGGCTGATCTGACAGCCTACGGAGAGGGTCGGTCTGAAGTAAATAAAGCCATTTGTGACAAT